>NC_079296.1:34088725-34391756 GCF_023638135.1 Falco biarmicus
TTAGCAGACAATAAATTGTTACAGAAAGTAGCCACTGGCATTTACAACAGTATACCTCATTCAGAAGCTTTTGTTCAGTGTGAAATCCTGCCAAATAAAATTAACTTATTTGATCACTAAATTCCCACATATTATAGGTTTGGTAAATCGATTGTTTTGTCTTCCTTGCCCCTAATTCACAGTGTCTCTCTTTGTGTCACGGTATGTGTGAAATTATTCTCTAAGTGATGTGAGCCAATTTTCTGATGAATTGCTCTATACGTTTGCAAGGCTGGGCATGCCTGAGGTTAGGGGATTTTGGTTCATGAGCTCAACAGAAAAAAGAAGTCTTTTAATGAACTACATTTTCTCTTTTACTGAATTGAAAGTGTTAAATTAATGTTGATTTGAAGAAAACAAAAGAATCTGGCTCCTATTTGAGAGCTTCCAACGGAAGTAAAACTGAGAATGAGTGTAGGAGCTTTCATCAAACTGGAGAGCAGCAGAGGACTGCTCTTCCTTTGATCTGCTTTGAGCCAAAAAATACAGACTTATATCTGGTAGTTCAAGACCAGGTTCTTTTCTCATTCTTGAACTGACTTAAACCTGCTGCTCAGGATAATGTCCTAACCATGGTGTCAGATACTTGGGGTGGCCCATTCTCAATCTCTGCCAGTGAAGAGACTCCAAAAGAAGTGCAGATGTTCACCGGTGCTTGACCTTGTCTTAGGAGACTGTTGCTTCCATGAGAAGTTTTTTTGGCTGGACAATTAAGGCATTTTTCCATGCCAGACAGAGCAATTTCCCCAGGAAAAGCTCCTTGGTACACTCGGTGTTTCCATGGTGCAAGTATTCTCTGAGATCTTCCAGGCAAAACCATACAGCAAACTGTGGTAGCACGTAAGAGTAGGTTTTGAACGGCCAAAACTGCAGGGCGCCATTTCAATAAATATTGCATTTGGAGAAGCAAGTATTCTTGGCTTTCCTGAGCAATTACTGATAAGTTTTAAGTAAAATAATGGTTTGGTTTTGGTTTTGAAATTACAGCTTTTGTTTGTTGTGTGTACTTTGAGGATCTGGGGAGAAGATTCCTGCTCTGAGGGTTATTCCACTTTTTTAGAAGGTATCAGCTGCATCTTGATGCTGATACTAAAAAGATAAATCCCCTGTTAGTGTAGATTTTGGTCAGAAAATAATTATTCAGAGTGAGAAGATGAAAGCAGAGCAGTGTCAGGCCAGGTATACAAACCACCTCCAGCAAACCTGCCTGCTGCTAGAGCGTGAACCGAGATACTCTGCTAGGTTAAATTATTTCAAACTACTGTATTTAAATAACTCTACAAAATGTCTTAGGAATAACAAGCTATCAGCATCACAACATGGAGCATAGCAAATCCTCAGCACTGAATTCCTGGAGGCATTTGCATTTGACTTTGAGGAGGAAAATTCATCAGTCCGTGCATACTTTATGGTGCTGCTGATGCCAGGTTCTCAGTAAGGCTGCCAGACACAATCGGGTGGAACGACTGGGCTTGACCCCAGGGCTTGCAATAACCAGAATCAGTCAATTGATGTGGGAAAAGGAGGTCATATGTAATATTTAATGCTTATGAAAAACAATCCATGTGAGCAAAAGATGGATTTAATGTCTACTTCCAGACCAAATTTTAAGAATTCTGTGAATCTTGAGAGGAGTTAATGCCTCACAATGTGCTTAATTAACTGTTAATGTTACTTTGTGCCGAGCAGACCAAAAATAAAGACTTGAGCAGATCACCCTGAAAGGCTTATTGCCTCTTTAGCTAAGATGAAAAATAAAGAGGGGGATACACCCCCATTGTGATACAAGAGCCAGTTGCTTGAGAAAGAGTGCTCAAGTCAAGAAAAATTGTTGGATTTTCTGAATGTTATTTCCGTGTCCTGTCCACAGGGGCAGTCCGGCTTGAATCTTCTGGTGATTTTAATACAAATTCAGATGTGAAAAAAAATATCTAAATAGAGAGATGGGAACCTGTAAGGTGCATATGGGCAACATTTTAGAATAGAAAAGACAAATGACAGTAGCCCCGTTCACTCATTTTCACCAAGACAGCTGTCCACAGCAAACTCAGGGTTGAGTTTCTGAACCTTAAATAAGAGTTGAAGTTCTGTTCTGGGTGGGAATAGATTTAAAATGCTAATATTCTCTCCTTTAGCACGTATGTTCATCAGAAAAGTAGTCACATAGGTAATTTAACTGTCTGGATAGAATCACCTAACATGAAATGGTATATTTTGGGGTTTTATATCAGGGAACTAATTCTAATTTCACACAGGATCCACATTCTTGTTAATAATGGTACAAATTACATTTTTGAAGCAAGCTAAAGTGGACTTAGTCACTTTACTAATGGGAGCATTTTTTCTTCGGTGACTTCAGAAAAGTTCAATAAATACTGCCATTTGAGTGCAGATCTGTTAAATGTTTTTATGTCCAGTCAGAGACTGGTCTCGTTTTCCTGCATCTAGTAGATTTGCACATCATAATGATCATTTTATGCATTTGTCCTCTACTTGCATGGGATGAATTTTTAATGTGCAGGCAGAAGGTGACATTTTTATTGCTTTTATGAGCATCAGGAATGCATTTTAAATTCAATTATGTACTGTCTCTGGAAATATCACACAAGTGACTTTCCAATAAATACAACTCATAGATTACCAAAAACTAAGGAGTACAGTAATCACCAAGTGATTTAAACTGTGGAGAATTGAGCAGCATATTATTTGTGATTTCAAAAAATACAAGGTAATGCGTATTAGGAAAATTCAAATACTTCATATAGACACCAATAAACCCATATTTCTGGAAGAAGATTTGAAAAGGGTTTCTACAGGTCAATGAAGACAAACTCACCATGTGCCCCAGCAGTTAGCACTGTAATTAGAAATATGTATTTTAAAGTGTAGACAAAATAGAAAGGGCATTACATACAATGAAAATTATCTCAAAGAACATCCTAGCAGGAATTATGCTGTTGAATTGAACTACAGATGAAGACAAATGAGGCTTAAGCTAAAGTGTTCTCAGAGGGACAGCAAAAATCCTTAACTTCTTATTAATTCAGAAAATGACAGCTGACCTGCAGGGAATTAGTATTCTGTTAAGCTGCTAACAAGGAGGCTAAGGAGGACCAGCTGGCCGAAGGACACTACAAATCAGTAAGATACTGATTTTAACAAGAAAATATAGAAGATAACTTGAAGATAACTAACTTTCAAAGCAAATTGGAATATGCATGTACATACATCCATATACACATGATTTTTAATGTTTTGCACTAAGGTAGAAAGATAAAAGGTGTTGTTTAAAAAAAGTAATTTGTCTTGATATTCAGAACAACTAGTTAAAGCATAAGCCCTTATTTAGGGTAGGTAAATACAGAAGTAATAAGCATTTTCTTTTGGAGCGTAGAAGAACAGAGTAGCTCATATTTGAAGGGTCCCTGCGGTCACCTGGGCCAAATCCTCCTTGAAAACTGGAGATGAGGTAGAGCTAATCAAACCAGCATAGAGAAGTTAGAGGAGAGCAGATGTCCTGTCCAACACAGCCTCCTCTCCAGTTACAGGGGAGGGAGATGCTCAGCGTCTCCTGGATCCTCTGTTGGAGGAAATTAGGGTTGCAATCCATGACCTAGATTTACAAGTCCAGGCTAATGAGATGTACACTTCCAAATGGCACCAAAATCTGGGAGCATTTGTTCCTCTGTGTTTTCAGATGACAGGTTAAACTCATGTTTCAGTAGTTTTCCACCCTTCATAAACCAACTGTTCCCAGTGCTGTCTTCATGAGGTCTTGAGCAAGGGACAAATGAAAAGTGCAGTCTCCCTAAGCCACTAAATTCCATTACAACCTCCATAGGCATATGCCACCGAATTTTTATTAGAGAAAGGAAAAAGCATGTCTTTTTAAGAAAATATCCAACCTTGTCTTACAGGCTTCCAAATGAAGACAGCCTTGACCCAGATACTGCTGTTCTAGTACTTGCCTTATTGCTAGAAATTGTGAAAGGAGATAAAAACCTCAGTTTATCTGATTTCTAATTCCACGGGACCTTGCCTTTCTTCACCTGTAGAGTGATCTTCATCATCTGATCTTTCTCCCCTCTAGGTAATAATTACTCTGAATTTATGTTCAATGACAAATTCACTATTCCAACAAATGTTAATGGAGCTTTTGTGAAGGAGGTTATGGAGGAGGACCGGGCTACCTTATTTTAAGTCAGTGCTTACTCTGATGCTCTGGCTGTGATCTGCATGCCTGTTCCAAAAATGAGTTATTGAATACTTAGACTATTAAAGGGCATTTTGCTCGATGTTGATCACCTGAGAGGAGTAAATTGCCTCATCTGCAAACCTGAGGAATGATCATCCAGAAAATAGAAATGACAGTTAACTAGAAATGGAACTAGAAATAGAAATAGATTTATGGGAAGTGTTTTGAACACCCATTGCTCACTTCTTTTAACTGTATTTTGATATCTGTCAATGAGTCAGATTTTAATCTAAAGTGTTCCTTCTAAACATACATAATGGCATTTTTAATCAAGTTGCCATGTGGCCTTGAATAAATCAATGTGCAGTTAATAAACACACTTGCCTTTGTCAGGCAGCCGTAATCTGATCATGGCAACCTTCTTTGTATAAAAAAAAACAAAACCTGAGTGGCATAAATTATATTTTAAAAATAATTTTTGATAGTATGCTAGATTCACTGTTTCATGAGGGCAGGCTCTGTGCATAGTCAGACTCATGGGATGCTGTCATGGGCAAAAAGGGGCAGCACAGCGCATCCTAGGTTACAGGGCTCAGAGCAAAGATTGAGCACCACAAATTAGTATGCCAATTTCATTCCTTTTAGCTCCATCTCCTGTCTCCTTCACTCACATACCTGTGGGCTAATTTCAGGTTTCCATCTTGCTTGCTCCATGTATGCAACAGAAGTCCTGAAATTGAGTCCTTTCTTCCCTGTGTATTATTTCTCTATCTAAATATTAATGATGTTGGCTCAGGGAGAATCCACTAAAATTCCCAAACACTCAAGTTTCAATATTGTCTTTTATCACTCTTGAAACTGGACAAGTGGAAAAAGTTTAGAGGTTCAAAAACAAGCCTTGAGTACCGGTGATCTCAGTCCCCTCTCAGCTCAGAAGAATACACATAGCAGTGTGCCTGCAGAGATTCCTTCTTGGGATACAGAGGCATTTGTGTCATGTGCTGATCTTTTATAATCTGTTGATTAGCAATTAATTAAATTGATAGAAGTTAGTTGAAGCTTTCATGTTGCAGCAGAAAAAAATAGTGGAAAAGTAGGATGTGCTGGATAGAGCGAAGTTAAACATCTGTTGCAATTCAAGTGGGGACAGATCCAATGCGTGTTGGATCCAGTGCAAAATTTCCCAAGAGTTTCCCCTCAGCCACGAGAGCGGCCGTTACACGGATCAGCTGACCCATGTCTGGTCGGTCTTGCTGTGTATGGCTGGCCAGAAAGTTTCCTGCCTTCTCCAAACCACTTTGTATTTGGAGTGCATTGCACATTGCAGTGCATCTGCATGGCTGGATCTGTGCTCACACTGCACTCATCCAAACCCGAGATGCTTCAGTTTGAAGATTATGTGGGTTGGGTGCCATGCTCCCAGCAGGGCCTTTGGAATGAGCCTGGGCATAGGGTTGCACCTGGTCTTAACAGAGATGTCTTCTAATCAAGAATGTGGGAGCCCGTTTTAGGGCTGCAACGCTTTGAGCAAAGGCAGAGGAAGCGATCAGCAAAGATTGTTTGACAGCAGCTGAGCAGAGTTGTATTGAATAATTGAAATTGTCTTCCCAGCATGTTTTTTTTCTTTCAGTTTGTGTTTTTTGTTGCCCATTATGTTGCTTGCCTGTCTGTAATATTCCCAAGATTATGTTTTCTTAAACAATTGAGTTTTCAAACCATATTTCAAATCTGTCAAGCTTATTTGGTTATTTCTCCGATACAATCCAAGCCACTTGAAAATCTCAACATTTAATTCATTTTTCAGCTGCATTTTATTTTCAGTGAAAAAGAAAATGCTGCAGCGGATTACTGTGCATAGCCAATTTTGGACTCCTGAGATGTAAGGGTTTTACTGAGGGGAGAAGAAAATCAACAGCATTGTAAACTCAAAGATGTAATTGTTATTCTCTTTTTCATTTACTCGGTAAGGGGTCTAAGGTGTGTCCTGGAGAAAGTGTACCAGTTATGGTTTTAGAGGCATTTCAAAGGTTTTTGGTATGCTGAGCCTCCTAAAACATGTAGCATTACACGTTTCAAGTAGATCCAAACTCAGCTCAGGCAGAGGTCCCTGTAACATCTATAAAAAGGCATTCAGAGATAACAGAGCGCTTCCATGAAAAGACAAAGAGCAACAGCAGCAGCATTCCCAAGAGTATGAATAAAAGCCATCAGAAATCAGGAATTAAGGCGAGCCGCCATCTGTTAGCCTTCAAAGCTTCGCAGAGGATAAATGTCCTGAATTACACCCCCAAATCAATAACGCATGTGCCATCCTTTCTGCTGCAACTGGCAAATGAGCACGCTGCCGAGAGAATGACTGCTTAAAATAGAAAGGGATTTGCTGGCCGTGTATTTTTGCCTCAGGCAAATCTCAAAGTCAGTGTTCCTCTTGTGTCTCTGACTGAATAGTAATTATTCATCGCTGCCCCAGGGGTGTGCAGGTAGGGGTTTTTGCCCATCAGTGTGTTGGGATATAATCACTGAACTAGGCTGAGTAGGATGCCTTGGATATATTTCAGTCCTTGTTGGTGTTACCTGTGGTTTGCACCAACACTACTTGTCTGTAGGAAGGTCTTCAAATACCTCTGTCAGCCACTCTGAGATGAATTTACATGGGGCCACTCTCATACTTTCATGCAAATGCAGTTGCCCTAGGTTTCTACCGTGAAGAGGAACAAACTGTTCTAGACTCTGATGCCTTTTTTGTAACTTATCTGTGGAGGAGGTAACTAAGTCAATACTTGGAAGACTATTCTTAGTGATGACCTACTGATCAAAAGTGCTTTTGTTTGGACTTGTTCCTCAGTAAATCATCTCAGATGCATCAATACAGAGTGAGTAGCTCAAGATTGTCCCCAGAGCCAGTTCTTCAGCTTTTTTTGCTGCATCTGGCAGTTGATGACATTGCCAGACACAGTCACCCCTGCCAGCTCACTATGTAGGAATGTCTCAGGCAGGATTTCCATGTTTGGATTTCTGTATTTTTTTATCTTATATTATTCGTTTGCTATAGTGCAAAAAGTCCTCTGACTCTTCTTGTAGTAATTAACAATAACAAAACCCTAAAATATTTAGATATTTTAATGCTTGCTTTCTGAATTGTGTAGATCTGTGGTTGGGGGTAACTTACTTTGGAAGTTTCCGTAATGAGGGTCCCACTGCTCAGGTCTTTTTGGTTTGGTGGGTGCTGACAGAAGTTGCCTGGGAGAATGTGAAATGCTTGTGATTCAGATGACCTTAAAAACATTTACAGCTTATTTTACTTTTGTATACATGTAATTATGAAGACAGAAAACTGTGGTAATCTTTTTTAATACGTTTATGTGATGGTTTAAAGGAAGGAGGCGGGAAGCAGCGTTAACAACAGCAGCGAACATTGCAAAACAGAGTCCGTGCTTTGGAAATAGTTTTGTCAATGTCTTCATGAAAAAGATATTATTACAACAATTTGCTGTCAAGTGCAGTAGACATCTATTAGAGACAAAATACCTGGCTTCAACTGGTTTTGAAGATGTAAATAACCAGTTTGGAGGAATAGGACAAAACAGACTGTGCATGCAAATGCAATTTGTCACTTCTTTTAACTCTACTGTGTCTTCAAAATATTGATTGGTATTTAAGGATCTCTTTTGAGAAACACAATGAGAGTCAGTCACAAGTGTCTTTCATTTTCTAGGTGCAGTACTAGCATCTTGTGTGAGATAATGCTTTTCATTTGACTTTATTCTGGTGCTGCAGTGATGCATATGTAGGTTCAGTCAAGATGCAGAAGCAGAAATTGGGCTCAGTGCACCCACTCTGGGATTCCCCACAGAGGCTGAAGGGTGAGGGTTCATTTCCCACGAAATCTCCCAGAGAAGGAAAAAAAGCTGAGTAAACTGTTTTGAACAGGTAATAATTAGATTGCAAGCCAAGGACTGTTTAGTTTGGGCTGTGCAGCAGATGCAGGATCATAGAAACAAAACACACAGGGTACAGGGGTGGGAGGCTTCTTGCGACAGGTGGTATCTTTAATAACCTATATAATAATTATGGAAAAGATGGGTGAGTTGGAAGGTACAGAGGCTTTTCTTTAGGACTATAGGTATAATTTGATTTGTGAATATGAAGAAGTACCAACTGATACAGCCGAAAAAATCCCATAACACACTCAAATGGTAATAGCAAGTACAGGTTTCCTCCACAGGCTGGCACAAAAGCAGCACTGTTTGGCAGCGTGAATCCTCTGTCTTGAGATGAGTAACCAAAACTGTGCCTGCTTAAAGTTTAGTGATGTTTCCAAAGCAGCTGCTGCTGTTGAGCATTTGTAGCTCTTTGGGAGCAATTGTCCGTTTCAAGATGAATAATTGTGAGTCAATGCATGTAAAATGGGTGAAGTAGTTTACATACCTGCTAATTTCTCTCCCTTCCCTCTCATCATGACAGCAACAATTTAATATTATTATTTTTTTTAAAATTGTACAATCTCCCCAGTGACTGCAAAATGAGATGCAGTAGGAGGGCTGTCTCTGATAAAGAACGCCTGTCAGGGAAAGACAGGGATTGACAGAAGCAAGGGAAAATAATACTCCAGAGTACCTGAGCAGCCTATTGAACATAAACTGAGCCTCGACCAAAATAGGGTGTGCAACCACGTCATTTTGTGATTGTTTCATATGCCCCGTGTGTGTTTCCTGCAGCAAAATCAGAGTTTTGGCCTCATGATGTCAGCAGACCACTTCATCTATTAGCATCGTTATTATCCTTTCACCACAAGACGGAAAAAAATGCAGCCCTTCACACTTGCTTTACTTTAGTCTTTTGCTCATAAGGAAAAAAATAAGTTCATTTGCTTTCTGCATCTCTCCCATTTTCACATGTAACATCTTAACTGGAAGTCTGGAAGAGAAAAATTTCCTGCAAACCCCTTTCAGTTTATTTACCAGCATAAGGTCTGTGTTATGAGTGGCAGAGCTTTAAAACTGTAGCTGTAACATTTTCACCCTCTCTGAGATTAACAATTGCAAATCATTTTAATGCTTTTGTAGCTTTAGCACAGCGGAGAAGTCATCTGCAGCACCTGCAGAGTGATTCTATTCTTTCTTCCTAAGAGTTGCATTGTATAAGCTGCTTTAAAGGCCAGACGTTAAGTGTAATTAATGCGAGCGTGAGTGACTTGCTTTCCATCTCCCTTTCTCCTTTTTCTCTAATATTCTTTAAGCAAAATGCGCAGGAAATTGCTTCAGGAAAACTAGCCTTGACTTACCAATTACATTTATAACAGGGTAAGGATTGAGTTTCTGGAGAACTAAATATGCCTTTTTGAACTTATTTTCTGCTACTTCTATTGCGGTGGGTGCTACGTATGAAAAAACAGTTTATCCTCTAAATAATACCTGTTAATCTGATGGAAAAGAGGATGACGCAGTGGTTTGCAACACAAAATGAATATACAACTCTCTCAGCTCCGCACACTTGCCTGTCTTGCACGCTGGCTCTTGTACAGCTGTGTTGGCCTCAGGCGCTACCTGCAGTTGTTCTCACCATTCGAAAGAGACTCCTTGTCCTACCACCTCCTCAAAAATGTTTGCATTTTCTCCCCAGCAAGCTGATACACTGTCCAGTCACTGGATGATCTCAGCCCTCTGGCATTGTCGGACACTGCTAGCACTGGATAATCCCCATGGCATCTCTGAGCACCCTGGGGGATGGTTTTGTTGATGATCTGAAACTCAGCATGCAACTTGCTTACCAGGATGGAAATGCGTTTTTAAAGTACTGGAATGAAATCCCGCATACGGGACAATGCAAAACATAAAGGCAGGCTTTGCTTTGCAATTCTGCTCTCTGCCTTCCTGGCTTGGTTTAGGGTTTGTTCTATGATTACAACATTTTTTTCTCCGTATGGCTGTATTAACATACATTACAGGGATAAGATCTGTCCCCTAAGCTATAAATGTGGCATAGGAGCAATGGAGACTTTTTAAAATCTTTTTCTTCTGAAACTATCTTCTACAAGATCCCACTTCAACCAGTACTAACCAGATCTCAGGACAGATGTCAGCACAGGAAAGGTGGGACTACATGGGATTCTCTGGTGCAATATATCCCAGCTTAAAAAGGGAAAGAGAAGATGACATGAAAGATTGCACAGTAAATTTTGGTAAACTTTCACATGTAAGGCTGCAAACATGTTTTGTAGTTCTTTTTTTTTTTTTTTTTTTAAGGCCATGATCCTGACAGAGCCAGCAGTCCCTACCTGATATAACGATAGCCAGTGGGCAGCTGCCTGTACGTAGCATTTCCAGCTTGAGTTGTTTAAAACATCAGGTTTTTTGAGTATCCTAAATCAAGTGTTGGCTTCTGCTAGGTAAGATTTAGCCTCAGTTCTTCTGGAGCAGAGAGACAGTGCTGTAGGGGCATCCCAAATGTGGTAAAGCAAGGACATTAGCATTTTTCAACCCATCATTTGAGTTGGGTGCAAAAAAAAGAGTTTCAGGGAATGCAGGCAGAATTAATTTCCTTTTACTGATCTGTTTTGATTTTTAAACTATGGTTACCCATCTGGCCCAGGGCAGAGAACAGTGACAACTGCATTTGCTACGGTGCCAACCAATAATAAAAGATAGAGGGTTTGTTTTGGCATTAACCCACAAGGATCGTCTGCCACCGACTGCAAAGCTGGATGAACACTTTCAATTAACACCCTTCAAAAGTTTGGGGAATGCATCCTAAAATGCATTTAGAAAGTGAATAGCTGCTTTTGTGTTGGGCTGAAAAAAGAAGACAGCCAAGGACCTTGTACAGTTTTCATGTGTGTCAGAAGATAAATGTCCTGTCGGAATGCTGGCATCTCTGCCACTGAGTATTCTTTAAGGTAAAATCAACCCCTTGGGTTACAGCCAGGATTATTTGGAAGTCCTTGCTGGTTTAGTACAAGAGTAATCCCATGGGATGAACCAGAGTGTTGCTAATGGAGGATGTTGCTTCTGTCTAAAATGTGGGAGCAGCTCAGTGACTGCAGATCACCAGGGAGAAACCTGACCTTTCACGCCTCCTTTCACCACCTTCAGCTTGGGCACATCTTTGCCTTTGTATCAGGATGGAGATTCAACGCGGACATTTTGGCGCAGCTGTTTTCCCCTGTTTTGGCAGCTTCTGTTCAGCATGTTGAGCCTTCTGTGAAAATGTGTTGCTTTCAGAGCAAATGGAATAGCTGCTGTGCCATTCCTGCAGACAGCAAGCAATTCCCCATGGTGCCCTCACCGGGTATATGGACCGTCATCCCCTACAAAATATTCCGTGGCTGAATAGCATGGAATATAGCCAGCAAAAAGTCACCTCTCCTTGCCAGTGTGAGCAGCTCCTCCACCAGTGCAGCTACTTTTCCTTTTCATGCTCAAAAGAAAGCCTAATGAGACTTGGCAGGGAGACTAGAGAAGGTCAAAGGTTGCTCCTCATCCTGTGATGGCAGTCACTCATCTTTTGTGATAAAGCTTTGTGATGTTGTGGATTGATTAAAAAAAATATTGGGTTTATTGGTATTTGCTGTTAAAATTTGATTTCCTTGAGTTAGGGATCTGGTTTGCCTTCTTATGTGCTACCTTTGTAGGGTGGCCTGGATCTTGGTGTGGATCTTGGACTGTACTTCTGCAAAGTGGGCATATAAAATAGGCATAAATAGTTTGGCAAAAATACTTTTTAACATCCATATCACGATAAATAACTTTGAGGAGCTAGGAGGGCTGCAGGTGAGTAGAATGTCAGTTGTGAAAGCATCTCTATTCCATATCCAGCTTTATTCCATAACCTCATTACATAGGGATGGGAAATTTTTTTGACTAGTCACTGTGAGATGCATTAGGTGGTGTAGCGCTGATCACTTTTCAGCTGTTACTTCATGGGGGTAACTGTAGCAGAGCTGGAGCCTCTTCTGCCATTAAGTGCTTTACCAGTTTCTCTCAAAATATGTTTAAAGGATTAGGCAGCAGAGAAAGCCCTGGTCATCTTTTCTCTGGCCCAGGAGTGATTAAGGAATTCTCTTGGGGCGAGCCAGATGGGGTTTTGATTCCTACCTTAGCATGGTTGTGTTGGAGTGCAGGCAACTTCTCAATAGTATATTCAGTGCAGGTGGAGGAATGGCTCCTCATTATATGGCATAAGAAGCAGCTGGAGAAAGTCCCCGGGAGGGCTGGCTAACCAGACTCGCAGGAACCACAGCTTGCTTGGAAGGGCTGAGCATGCTGCTAGTGCTTAGTCTGTAACAGGCATAGTCCCTGGGCGAGGTGTGAGATGGTTGTGGAGAAGAGTGAAGTATTTCACGTGTGCTGTCAGTAGGAAGAGGAGTCATGAGTTTTAAACTTTGCTGAGGGACTTCAACGTTGGACACCAGACTATCTTTTTTTCTAGCTGTAGCAATTGTTACTATCTATAAGTAGATGACATGGATGTTTAAAGTCTTTGTTATTGATGGGGTTTAAGAAGTGGTTGGAAAAGAATTTATCAGAGAAAGCCTGGGTTTATTTACTTCTGCTTTGTTAGGCACAGAGCGCGGCACTTCTTTTTGAGAGAGAGCAAGCTGCATTTGCTGTGATTTCTTCTATCATAAATAATGAGTACATCTGAATCCAAGTGCTGAATGCTCATTTTTGTACATTTTCAGACTTTTTCACAAATTCCACAAAATTATAGAAAATTGAATGTATTTTTGTTTACCTCTTGCTGTGCTGCAACATCTTCAAAGATTTTCTTTGAGTCTTCTGCTCCTGTTTGTCATCCTAGCGTGTGTTTTCCCACTTGCAGCAACTTGCAGCTCAGCTGTTTTCCTCCTAAGCTCTTCCTTTATTGCTGAGGCTCAGTTTTCCTTTGAGTGCAAGTATCCACGTGGAAATAATTTCCAAAACCTTGATTTTTGTATGCAAATCTTTAAGCCAGTAAAAGGAGGTAAGCAAGAATCAGTTTTATGAATCTGTTGAATGTTGTCATGGAGAGAATGGGAGCATATTTTTATTGACCTGGAGAGTCAAACCACACATTCAATTCTATCTTATACACTTGAGCATCTTTTCAAATCTTTTTCTTCTATCGGTGTTATCATCAGCTCTGTGGGGCTGAATTTGTAGTATCTTTTAACAAGTCAATAAATGTTTTCTTTCTGTTATTTTATAAAGGTGTTTGTTCAGTGGAGGTTTTTTGGTACTGAAGTGATAGGCAGTCCTGTAAGACCTTTTCTTAATCAGACTCAAATATCATTCAGCTGTATTGTCACTTCTACCTGTTTAGATGGATACTGGCCCATCATAAACCACCATAATCTGTGAGGCTGTGTAATTCTGTGATGTAGTTGGAGTCTGTTTTGTCAAAAAGTTGATTTTCCTATTATCTGCTCTATTGCTGTCTTAAAGTTGTATGCACTTCTCTTAGGAAATTTTCCTAGTTTGCTTAATGTCTTTAAGTTTTCAATAGTAAGATTTGTGGTTTGTTCAGATCTCATATGCTATTTCCCCGTTTCTCATGCTTTTGGTCTATAGTAGATGTCTTCCGCTACCCTCCATTGGATTGCACAGACATAATTACCTATAAAAAAATTAAAATAGTGCTGTGATGTGTTGTCCCCCAATCTGGGAGTGTAATGGTGCAACCACAGTATAGTTTTCCAGATGTCTGGGAGCATTATCTTCTCCAGTAAGTTTGTTCTTCATTTAGGAATGCTACAGTTGTTATAGTGGACTTTCTTTTTATAATTAGTCCCAGCATCATATAATACTTATAAACATAGTTGTTTCTGTTCACTCTTGTTACATTGTGAACCCATGTGTTTCCATTGATAAACAGTGATTCCTATGAAAAAACAAAAGATATTGTTAACAGCATGAATAATGATATTTTTCTGCACTTAGTCGGCCAGTTCTGTCTTGTTGTTTTTTATATACATTCAACTGACTTTTATTTAAACAAATAGTGAAGGCTTCCAAACATTGTAATTCCACTGCAGCATAGCATATGTTTAAGCTAACAAAATCAAATTCTGCTTTAATTGTGCTCACTAATTAAGTTCACCAGATACTTCATGCTTGGCCCCAGACAAAAGCTATCTTCTTAGCTCCCCAAAACGTGGAGAACAACTTCTGTGCCGTTACGTGTTCCCAAGTAAAAAGTGAAGACTTGTGTGAAAGGAAAAACATAATTTATTTTGGGTTATAGTTCCCTTTTGGCAGGAAACTCCTCCCAACAGCTCCCTCCCTCCTCACTTTGCACTCGATCATTAGTGTTCCTGAAATCTGAGCAACACATTGGGGATCTCAGTTTAATATTAGGAGCATAGGGCTATGTTTACACCATGTAATGGAGCATGATAAAGCAGCTCTTGAGTGAACTGTTCTTGGAAATAGCCTTGGTAGAGCTGTATCAGCTCAGTGCTAGGTGTGGGCTAATATTTCATGTAGATGCATTGCTAATTAGTCTACTGATGACAAGTGTTTTTAATTAAAGCAGGTACAGCACTGCTTTTCTATCTCTAGAATGTACATTGTGTCTATGTGTTTTGTTCAGCATCATTTGGGAATACTGATGGACATCAAGGTTTTATGGAAAATAAAGAATGAGAGACTAAGGTATTGCAGAATCACAGCCTGGTTGAGGTTGGCAGGGACCTCTGGAGGTTGTCTGGTCCAACCCCAGTGTTCAAGCAGGGCCACCTGGAGCTGGACCAGGTTGCCCAAGGCCATGTCCAGATGGCTTCCAAATATCTGCAAGGAGGGAGACTCCACAACCTTGCTGGGCAGGCTATAAGGTAGTGAACATACAGTTTCAAGGTCAGGGGACTTGGAGACCCAGGTTCATATCCTTCATCCTGCTCCAGACTGAATTAAATCTCAGTCCTGTGGATACTGGGCCAGTGGGCTTTTTGTTGCTGCATTGCCCTCTCACCTCGACCAGCAGGTCCAGCCTGCTCTGGGAGACCTTTGTTGAGGGAAATGCTGTCAAACAAGTGGGAAAATTGCCTTTTTGGAAAAAGAAAACAAACAAACTTGGATGTAAAACTCCCAATGAAGTCTTCAATAATTCTTACAGTGGTTTGATGCTGGTTTATTGCTGACCCCATACCCTTAGTGGCTTCGTGCTCTGCATTTTTTATGTCTGTGTGGTTTCAGTCAATCTTTTATTGCTGGTTAAGGCTGCTCCTTTTTGCCTTTTTTATTTATTATTATTAATGTCTGGTGGGATGGAAGCAGACCAGGAAAAAATATGCATTTATACATATGACTGAGCAGGTTTGTGGTGCAGATTAATTCCAGTAAATTGTTAACTGATTCTTAGTTATTACCAGCTTTACAAGTGGTTCTCCAGATAACTTACTGCAAGTGGTCTCCCATCATCACAAAAGACATCTTGGCTTCTAAAAGAAGATCAGATATTCATTATATATGCTGCTTTTCTGGTGAATGTTTGTTCAGCCCTGGATGATGAGGGCAAAATCTCTTTGGAAGATAGATGAGAGAAATGCAGCTAGATGTATGACCTAAATAAAGGGATCCATTAATCGAGCTTTCTCTTGTATTGCAGTGTTCCGACATTCCAGAGCCTTCCTGAGGAGATACTTAGTAAGCTTGCAGATGTCCTTGAAGAGGTAAGTGCTTTTAATTTTGAAAGCTAATGAGTTCAGAGTCTGCAGGTCTTCTGGTGGCAACATCCAGGCTCTTCTTTTCCAAAAGAACAGCTTCACAATTTTGCTCCCTGTTATGGTTGACTGTTCCAGCATATGGAGAAGAAGAGAGGAGCTGTGTGAAAAGTGAATCCAGTTTTGAACAGGGCTTACGTATTTTTAATTGGCTTTCTATCCAGTTGTTCATCAGTCATTTCCTGTGGTGTGCAGAAGGGAAACCTTCTTCTCCAGCCCCTGGTTCAGTGGTGAAGTGGGGTGTGAAAATACCATCCCCTTTTAAATTTGATGGGATGCATCTGTTAGAAGGCAATATCAGGCCTCAAAGTGTATGTCATGGAAAAGCTGCTCCTGTGAGAGTTGCAGCAGAGAGAGGCAGTGTAATATATGTTGAGATATTGGACAGTCCAGGTGGAGTTGTGCTTTGCCTACTTGGCTATAACTAGTGTCTTATTAGTGTCAGGCTTTTAATGAGCCTTTATTTAAAAAAAACACCAGACAACACCTCCCCTTCCCCCCCAAAAAACACCAAAGCCCAATATAAACCACAAAAAAACCCAAACAAACAAAAAACCCTACACCCTACCTGACTTCCCCCCTCCCCCCCCCCCAAAAAAAAAAAGAAAGAAACCACCACCCTCCAAAACAGACCAAAAACCTCAACCTTGCCCTGTAAGTGAATGTGTAAAATGGATGTAAAGTATTTGAGTTGCATTGCAGGCAGTTTGTCCCTGTAGTTTATTCACATAGTGCTCTGTTCTGGGCCTGCAGAATTGCATGTGGTTAACAGAAACTATTAATAAAACCTTTCAAAGTGTAGCCCTTTATAATTAAACTGCAGGAAATCTCTGTGTAAAACAATATTTTATTTCATTCCTTGTTTTTTCTCACACATGCCTTGCCATCATGAGCAACCCTAATAACTATGTTTATAGAAAAATGTTCACGTGTACCACCTCTGCATTGATTTTAAGATACGATGCTGCTGACATTTTAAGTTTATTTTTATTTCTTCAGAGCATTGATAGGACATTGTTACTTCTTTTGCCTTTTTATTTAGTCTACAGATAAATTTGTAATCCAAACAAATCAGCTGTTTGTCATACAGAATAATTGCATATCCATAGATAAGCTTTATTTCCTTTACTGCCAGGGAAGTTTCAGATTTAGAGTGAAAAGGCATGTTAACTCGATATGCTATGAATTAAGTTTGCCTATCTCAAAACCACGTGCCTAACCAGAAACAGATAGTTTAATTTACTTGGATCACATAAGCAGCATTAAGCTCCTTATCAAGAGTTAAAGAAAAGAATAAAGTCAATAAAACTTGTCTAGGGACACTTAAAGTTTCAGGGGTGCGTGTCAGATTCATGACAAACATCAATGAAGAAATGAGGCACAAAAGCAGCATCTGTGGGGATAACTCTGTAGCCCTAGGGTGGATGCTATGGAGAGAGAGGCTGGTTGTCCCCATTTGTACTGGGATATGGCTCCCAATTTCCTTCTTGAAATCACTCTTGTTATTCCCTTTGGGTTTGTCTTTGATTTAACAGGCAGTGTTTTACATAAACTAAAAAAAAAATCACTCTACTGTGATACAAGACATTTTGTATTTAACAGTATCTAACCTACTGAAACTAAGTAGCAATAACTTTATTTTATCCTCTCTGTTGCTGTAACAAGGATTGGATAAAAGTGACTGATTTGGCACTGCTTGAGGCCCCGGGGTTGGGGGGTGGGGGATCTCTTTCTTAATGTCAAGATTTCGTGCGGTTTTTCTTTTGATATGGTGCTGTGAATAATGCAACACTTCTGCCCTACATTCTTTAAATAATTTCTAAATACTGTTAACTAAAATCAGAAGCAAGAAAAAAAGCTGGTTTAATTGCCTGTTATCCAAATCAAACTTGGAAATGGCATTGTAGAGATGGGGGGGGGGGGGAAAGGATCAATGTTTGGTAACGTAATTTCATTTCTAGAATTGATGGAAATACTGCAACAAGTTCCTTGGGTAACTTGGCTATTAAGAAAACCCAGGGCAATTTCCTTTTCTCTTGCAGTGGCTTCTGACTTGTGCGAGATCACTCCTATCAGTGAAATTGTTCATAACTTATACACATGAGAGAAGAAACAAGTCTACTGGATTCAGTTTTAGCACATTCAAAGCTAGACTACCTATATACTGTGTTTTTGCCAAGAAATCTCGCAGGAATCTCAAAGCAGCTTTAGGTTACACCCATAGCCCCAATCCGGGATCTGGCAATCACTGCTGGAGCCTGGCACTGCTTTTCCCAGCACCCAAACCTGGCCCTTATGGTCTTCTTCCTTTTCATATTTTAAATTCTATTAATATTTCTCAATGTTATATATTGACAAGCATCAGTGTAATGTATAGCTGACTTTATTAACATCTGTCAAACTGTTGGGTAATGCTGCAGTGATTTTCACCACCATGGGAAGCTGAGCATCCCTTCCAGCACAGAGGTTGATTTAGTTTGATTGTAATGCCATCTCTGCTGAAACAGCACTGCCTGGCCCCTGATTTTATTGCGTTGTTTATCCTCATGCTTGCCAAACATAATGCATGAGGCAACAAGTAGCATGGTTCTGCAATTCAAGATAATTTTAGTTTTACTTGGGTTTTGGTAGCTCAGTGTCTTAAGGACACGAGGTTTAGATCTGCCCGTAGGACAGTCCTCTCAATGCATTTGCAGTCACTTGCCCAAAACCCGGTTGATGCAAAGTTCCTGTGAGATTCATCCAAATTATGGGGTAGGATGAGAAGAAAGGTTTTAATTAGTGGATGTTGAGTCAAAATAAATGCACAGATTTGTGGTCAGTTCAGCCTCCGCTTTGCATAAATTAAGGTATTGGCAATAGGTAGCTGTTTGGGAGAGGCAGCGAAGTAAGGGTTAATGGTGCTCATGCTGTGCAAGGGGTGAAGGACCCAGATTCATCAGTAATTCTTTATGGGGAAAATTTTTAACTTTATTTTTTAGTAGAGCAGTGTGTATCATCCCACCTTTGCTCTTTGTCTGGAATACAAGAGGGAACACATAGCACTAGAGTCCAGTAGAAATTTAATACTTAAATTTTCAGACTCAAATTAGTATTCTCCCTGATGGTTTACTATTTTTTTTTATTTCTTAGCGCCTGCTTTATTGTATCTGTCTTCAGTTGAAAAAGCCTTTCTTGACCTGTCTCCGACTTCTCAAGCATCATGCCTTGCGCTGCTCCTTCCTAAAAATCCCTGTTGCTCAATACCTCTGGCACATGTGCTCACAGCTCCCTTGCTTAACAGTGTTGAAACAGTGCCAAAATAGTTTCACAGTACTGTATTTTGGTAAAGAAAATCAACATATTTATGTTTAAATATTGGAGGATTAATGTAGTTGAAGAAGATAACAGCTGCCAGGACGCTGCTTAAACACAGCTGTGTGCCTTACCCCCGTCTGAGTGCTGTGTAGGGATAAATACCTGAACTAGTATTTTATCTTTACTCTGGATGAATGCAAATCTCCTTTGGAAAACAGTGAAAGTGCCTTCTTACACATGATTTTTATTCATGAAACATCTGAATAATTTTTGTTTGCTTGGGTGAAAGAGGGGAATTTGTTTGCAAATGGAAAGACTCAAGGTATATGATTAATAGCCAGGCTTAAAAATCCTTTTTTGTTTGCATTTTATGAATGTGAAAAACTTTGTGAAAATGCAAAAGCTTTGACCTTTCTTTCCCCACTTTTGAAGGTTTTTGAAATGGTTTATGATTGTTTCCTGATTTTTCTTAGGGTTTTAAAAAAAAAAAAAAAAGAAAAAAGTAAAAAAGTCTTTCTTTCTCCATGAGGCAGCTCTAATATGTATCGGCTATATATCACAAAAAATAAATGCATTTTTGGTAACAAACAGGGTTTTTTTTTCTGAGAATATGTAGCCTTAGCGTTATGGCACTTCATTATAATGTGGGCAGTTTATAACAGAAGGAAATTTATAACAGAAGGAAAGTATTGATTATTTATTTTTTTAAAGGAAGCTCAAATTCATTGGAACCCCCATAGAAAAACTTAGAGCAACCGAGGTGCTGTCCACATACTTGGCACTAGTGCCAACATTTAGGGCCCTGTCCCCTGTGCCAGCCCCTGAACTGGAAGGTAGCGCAGTAGCATAGCTGCCCTGATGGAAATTTGAGAGGAGAGGGGAGAGCATCTTCCCCAGCTTTAGGTCTCAGGTTTTCCTCCTCTTTTTCTCATGGGAATGGAGAAACTAGTATCTATAAGGACTCCGAGGTATTGTAAAAAGCCCTTCTGGGTTTTGGCACTATTAGTATTACATGGACAGCATGCATGCAGTGTCTCACCCAGTGATTATCTCAAAGGTGCTAGTGTTGCCAGTAGTTCTAGTCTTTATGGGTTAACTCCATTTGTTAAAATGAAATTAAATCATTTTGGAAGGAGGATGGCAAGTCTGTAAGAAGTAGATCAACTTGCCAGGAACTGCACTGCAGGCAAGAGAATAAAAAAGGGAATTTATGGTCATGGAGGAGAAAAACCAAATAAAAATTGCCAAGCACCCAGCCTCTGGTATAGTTTCTCAAGATGTGACTCCTCATGGTAAGCACCTATATGTGCTTTGTCTCCCTATAGAGTAGCAGGGTGCCTATAGACCATACATTTGCCCAGTATTAAGCACATCTGCTTTGTCGTGGTGATTGGGATGGGGGGGAAATCAGACGAGTGGCACTTGGCTGATGGAGCAAAAGTGGCATTTTTACCCGCTGTGCTCCCAGTTAAAGCCTGGCTCCTGTTTTTGTGAGGTTGTACATACGAGAACAAGTAGGAACTGCAGCAGTTGCATGCAGGGTGGCAGTGGACGAACCTTCTCTTTTATCAGTGGCCTTCAGCTCTGGCCATGCATTTGGAGGAACTTTCCAGGAGCTCACCAGGAGGAAACTAGTACTTCAGGCAGGAGGCAGGAGAATAGATGCTGAGAAGAGGGAAACCAGTGGGCAGGCAGAAGGACAGCTGAGCTTGAGAAGGTGTTTGAAACCTCTGGAGGAAGAGGAAGGTCAGTCCAGGGTCTTTGTTCCTGGTGTGACTGAGGACTGAGCTAGTAGTGGGCATGGGCAGTGCTCAGAGACTGCTCTGGGCTGGCATCTTTTTCTTTTTTTTTCTTCTTCATTTTTTTTTTTACTCTCTTTGGGGCAAAACCTAGTGATTACTTTTCCATCCTGAAGTTAGTTAATTTTGTGGTGGTGTTTTTTCTTCTTTCAAGAGTATTCTCTGTGTTATTCAAATGTAAAGCTTATATCCTTGAAAGATTTATATCTCAGTAGTTCAGGTAACAATAAGTATAATTAAGGTTGCTTGACCTTGTCTTTTCTGAAACCATTTGCAGCTGCTTGTAAGTTTGAGGACTTATCCATTTGATCTAAAATTATTCACTGTGACTGGTGGCCTACAGGTGTTTTTCCTTTTTTCTTTTTTTTTTTTTCCCCAACTCAAACTACTAGTCCTCTTTCAAAGGAGGAGATTGCTGTGCCTGTACATCAGTGATGGACTTATTACCAACCTGAATATTTGTTCCAGTTCCATTGAGTTATGTAGAGCTTTCAGGGCAGGGGTAAGGGGCAGAAATTCAGAGAGCCTAGGGGAGCTGGAGAAAATAATCTGTGATCTGAAAGTTTTGTAGTTATAAATACACAGGAGGGGGTTGAATTAAGATTTCATTGGCTTTTTCAACTCTAGCATTTTCTAAATCCTGTGTACTTCATGTTCCTTCACTGTTTGGGATTTAGCGTTATTAATCCATATGAGATGTTGTATATATGAATCTGACCAGTTTGAGCAAGAGAAAGCAACAAATGCAGTTTCAGTTTGGTTTCCAAAATACTGGACATTCTTTATGCATAGATAATGTCAAATCTAGCGTACGTCAAATGGATTATTCTTGTATATTGTGTATCCAGAACCCTAGACAGCTTTTTCATATATATTATTGCTGTATGTATATAAAGTTATATATATAATGTTTTATGATATGTTGCAAATATGAAATATATAAATATAAAATAGATACTTAATGTGACTTAATTGCCCAAATCAAGTATGCAGACCACTTCATTAACTAGCCCTAGGTTTTCCTTGCTGTAACTGTGCAGTTTGGCTTGGGAGCGTGTTAGGGCTGTGAGACTGCCATTCTCCATGTCTCCCAGCATTCATTTTAGAAATTATTTCACTCAAAGCATTGATACTTCAAAATTTCAATTTAATTTAATGCGTTACAGAGGTCCAAGTGCCAGTAATGTGCTTCCTCCAAACCCAGGCAGCTATGATTTGGCTACCTCGCTGATCCCCATGCGTATATGGTCATAGACAAATGGCACTGCCAAGCTATTTGAGTAGTACAAGTGAAGAGAAGTGTGTTAAATGCTGCAGGCGGATGATGCCAAGCCTGAAAACTCTGTTCTTGCAGCTCACTGGCTGCATGCAGAGCACATCTTGTGAGTGTGATCTCAAAGTGCTGAAAGCATGGATCACAGCGCCTGTCTGCAGCCATTTCGTTAGTGGCACTGTAAATTTATGTGATGAGTGTTGCTTGCCACTCTTCCCCCCCCCCCCCCCCCCCCCCCCAGTAATTAATTTAATAACATTCAAATGGTAAAAGAAAAACAAAATTCATCTCTGTTGCTAGTGGTGCTCCTTCCATCTCAGCTCATGAAGAGCAGCGGCGATCTTGGAGAAAATTTCATTACATCATACAGCTTCACAAGCTGGCTTGGGCAGACTTTTTTTTTTTTGCCAGCCTTCATGAGAAGATGCTAACTATCCTTCTTGCTCCATCTTGTGAAGTTAGTATGGATCAGAAATTCTTAGGATGCCTCCATTTAATTAACGAGTCTGAATACAATCCTCCTTTTATGCAGAATTGCATGGCAACAGTGAATAGAACAGGAAAAATATGTGAAATTAATTAGCATTTTTTTTTCTGCCTAAGTAAGACTGAGGATCACTCTTAGTTGAAAGAAACCAGGTCTATGTAGTCCGTTGCTCATCCATCGTGCAGGTAACGGTACATTCTGTCTAGACCAAAGCTGATCAGCAGCATGTATTGACCTGATTTAGAGGCACAAACTAGATTTGAGAGGGAATTAGAATTACACTGGGAAGAGTAAAATGTTTTTGTTAGGAAAAAACTTATTATTTATCTTTTTTTATTAAAGGTAACACTCTGAGGTATATTTGCCAAAGGAGCTATGGGATATAGTTAGAGAAGTACTGCCTGTGGAGGCAACAAAACAGATTCAGTCACAATTGATTTAATCATATATGGACAAAATTTTAACTTAATTTGTACTTATAGTGATTTTTAAAATTACGGTCATGAAAACATAGCTTTGTTTTTACAAGTGCTCCAGGAAAAAAGATTTTGGGATCTACTGCAAAAACAAAAAAAAGTATTAGAAAATAAAATGCTGTTGGAAAAAATTATGTGCAATCATGTACTGATTGCATGTACTGGATTGCAAAGTCTGCAGCAGTGGAGTAGAATAGTATCCTTACGTCACTGACAAACTTCTTCTGGCCTTTAAACCTATGGAATATGGGTGTACTTATAGTGCACATATGCTGTATTTTCCACCACAAATGGCAGCTGTTCAGAGGTTGAAAAACAATTTCTTCCAGTGTGAAAAACAAGGAGTGCTGATCGAATTGGAAGATACCGCTTCCTCTTTCAGTTTTTTTATCACAGTACAAAATACAGATGAATTACCTCAATCTAATTTTAAAAGATATTAGGGAGAAGAAGAGAGAAGCATGATTATTTCTGTGTAGATGATAACATGACTGTGTAGTGATGCTTTAGAAGCTGCTCTAGCACTTGCATTGGGATTAAAGGTGTCAATTTGATATGTTTTCTTTTTGATTTTCTTCATTGTGGGCACTGACCATTTAAAGGCAATTACAAGCTCACGCTTAAGTTATCACAGCAGAGGAAAGAGGTTAAATACTCCCGGGTCCCAGCAGATCCTTGTCAGGAACATTGTCATCCATGTGCATGTTATAATGACCATCCTGATTGTTCTGTTCTTCTGCAGTGGCAGAAATGAAGGAGGTGTTTCTTCACACAGCAGTTAATCAATCTGCAAAACTTATTGTTAAAGGGTGATGCAGATGAAGAAAGGCTTTGTGGGTTGAAGAGGATACTTGGATCCTCTTGGATACATTATCCGCTGAGATAGCTAAATTGAGAATCTCAGTGCACAAGTTGTGAGGTTCTGCTCAATCTTCAAGCTCATGGGCTCAGAGCAAGACTGACAAGGATCTAGTAAGCTCTTCATACGAGTAACAAAGAAATCATTAAGAAGTTATTGCCCGATGAAGTAGCTTGCAATCAAACACAAAATTTCATCAGGTGAATGGTTCAGTCTAACTAGAGCATAATCTTTTATTTGGATTTGACGCTGTTACTTCGTTTGAAAGTGAGTTGAAGGACAACAGGACAAGTTGTCTGTTAAAATCAAAATTTGCGACCAAACTGAAGAAGCCATCTAACTCTCCCATCCTGCTAAAAAATGCATGTGATTATTTTGATGGTTTCCATGGTCACTCCATCCTGGCGGAAATGAAACCCTAGAAAAACTAAATGAGATGATGCTGATACAGGGTACAATTACAGACACACACACACGCCCCTTACTTGTTCGAGATCTGGTACCCACAGTGCATCCCACTGCACTTTTTCTTCAGTGAGAGTGGGGCAGAAAGCTGCCTTTCGGGCAGGCAGCACTGGATCTCTGCAAACAAAAATCAATCAAGTCTTCTATGAATAACGGCTATGGAGAAACAGAGTGAGAGGGAAAAATGTGGCTAAATATTTATCTAGGTAATATGGCTGAGGAAAACAGATGCTGCTGGCTAGAATAAAGGCACTGGCAAGTCAAGATTTAATCAAGTCCTTGACTGATTGGCTCCTTATTCTCAATTTTATTCCTTTTCTGGAAGAGTATCATGCAGGAAATGCTGGAACTATAGCAAAAGAGCATATAGACTTCTTTAGAAAAATAACATAGGAGTGTTTGTAAATAGGGAAAACATTCTAAAAAATATGGATATAGGCTTTAGTATAAAGATGAGTTTAGTAGGCATGTATGAGGAGATAGCAATTTCTCTGTTCTTTTCAAAATGTAGATGTCATAATGAACATAGGGAAGAGGTTCAGCATCCGTATGGCTGGAAATTTGAATGACTTATATATTATCTGTCTTGGGGGGAAAAAAAACCGAAAAGGAAAAAAACCCCAACCAACCAACAACAAAAAAAATCCCCCAGAAAACCCAACAACAAAACAAAACAACAACAAAAAAACAAACCCAAAAAACCCACCAAACCCTCACCTGTTCAAGGGTTGCTGAGTTTGGATCCCTGCAGACCTTTGCTGAGACTTGGTTGGATCTAACGGGCAAAAAATAAGACTTTGATTAAAACCAGCAGGATCTGTGCCATGAAGCTCCTCTGAATGCTAGTTTTCCTTTCTAGTTTACTGGGGCTCCTTGCTGGCAGTAGGTAAGCTCTGGTTTGAACCGTTGGCATCAGTGGGAACTAGGGGTGGATTCACCCTTCAGCAAACCGCTGAAGCAAGGGGTTACTTCTGCCTCGTGGCAGAGGCAAGTGAAGGGGAGAGGTGGTGGGGCAGGACCTCTCCCTTTGGCTTGGGCCGGCTGACGTGGATCGCAGCCCCTGCTCAGTATGAAGGACAGAGACTAATGGCACTGATGGAACAATGATTAAAACCATTGTATACAGAAAAGTACCTTAGACCCTGGCTGTGAATATTTTTGTCTACAGCTAGGGTGATCCTTTAGTGCTGCAAGTAATTATGTTTTGTTTCTTCATGTGTATCTCTAAAATAAATTACACTTGTGTTCTGCTTATCACAGGAAAGTTTTCTTTAGAAATAGCTTAATATTTTTACCTTGACAAGCCTTGGCTAAGTGTGTTGAAGGTTAGTTTTGAAATTCTTTAAGGCTTGTTCATCTTTCTTGGGCTCCCTTTCTGTTTCATGCTACAGGGGACCTACAGGGTCTCACGGGCGTTGGCATTGCAGGGTTTGCTGTGCCTCCAGTTTAGGAAGAAATACTCTCTTGTTCCTGATGCACCCCATTCCCTACCAAGGTCTCAGTAAGTCCACCCCGGCTTTTAAAACCTTAGCTGCTGCCCTTGCAGCTTTGCTGAGACATGTCTTGTTTCATCCGCTGGACCCTATGGGTCAGCTGGGTCTTTCTCTTGCCCTTTCTCCACAAAGTCTTTACTGCCTTTTCTTCCCAGTCCTCTCTTTCTCATCATTTACCATCAAACCCCTCTTTTCTCCGATAAAACCCCTGTAATGAACACATGTGAAGCCATTTCCATGACTTCCACCTGCTCAGCACAGGTAACAGCCTCAGGTCTTGCCACAGTGGGACCTGTTGGGTGTTGGCAGTGGACACAGCTGATGAGCAACGTGAACGCGGTGGTCACAGAGGCATCTGTCAGATATGCTTTCTAGTCAGGGAATTATGTTCTCCTTTTAACTGATTTTTATGAAATTAATTTTAACATCTCTCAAGAAGTAGCTTGCATTTACACTGAAAATCCCAGTGGCTTCAGTCGGATCTCTTTCCAGAGGTTTTCCACGGGGAGCCAGATTACTCTGGAGGCAGTAGAAGTTTATTGTTATTTAATTTACTGTCAGAAGTACTGCTGCCCTTTTCTCTGGGCTTATTTCCTAAACCACAAACATAGGATCTGGGTTGGTTTTTTTCCAGTGTAAATTGTAAAATCCACTGAAGTTAGGTCAAAGCACCCCAGCTGGAGAGTTAAATCTCCTACAGCCATTCAAAGCGCGTGGATATATGTATTAATGTAAATCTCTATAAGAATCCCAAAGGGCACTCAGAAGGGTAGGAGTCTGGCATTGTAAAGAAAGATTTTCTCAGCTGCTAACGCAGCACAGTAGTTTGCCATGCTTTTGCGGAGCCACCTGGAGAAGCTGTAGCCTGCTCATTAGCATCAAATATTGGCTATCCTGTCTGTTGAACAGCACCCACCAATGAAGATGCAAAAGCCAAGACTGGAGCCTGAATTTTCAAGTGTGGTGTTTGTACTGTGAAAACTTTCCTTACGTATCTTCCAAAGAGTTTTATAGTTCTCTGTTTTTCAGCTGCCTTTCAGGTGGCATCATCTTTCCAGTTTATTACACTGTCCCCCTGCATTAGCCATCTTTCATTAATAAAGACCTTTTGGTCAGATCAGTGCATAGAAAAAGCCACTACAGCAATGATGTGCATGTGGTGAAGACAGTATCATGGAACAGTTTTCAGCAGAATAGATGAAAAATTACTGAAATCCTGCTTTGAGCTCCAGTATTTTATTTTTATTATTTTTGGTAACAGTGGGTTGAGTGGATGGTAAAGCTTTCTGTAGTAAGTTGCTGATAAAATGCTAATTTATAAAGCTGCCACACTTTCCATTGCTGCTCTCGGGTTATGCAGGTTTTGGGGCATAAATGTTTGTTTGCTCTTTGACAGGTTGGATTAAACCCAGCTCTGGCCTATCTGAAATATATTTTTATGCTCTCTGTAAGTGGATTCTTCAGGCAGTCTGTCACAGCTATAAAAGAAAAGGGAAAAAAACCACCAAAACAACAAACAAACCCAAAGAATACATGAAATTGTTTTATGTTGGTAATCTTAGATATTTTCCAGGGTTTCACAGATACGAAGTAAAGGAGTTAAGTCATATCATTTGCACTGGCCGGTTTGCAGGCTCTCTTCAGAAACACACAAGATGGATGTGAATTTTTTATATTCACATATAGTAATTAATTAATTAATTAATGACCCCTGACAGCAGGGAGGTCACAGGGTGCAGTTCAGGAGATCCAAGTAAACATCTCCTCTGTGATCTAGCCATGTGCTTGATTGAGGCTTTGCAGCATACATTTGGGCAAAAGCACGTGGATTCTGTTTTTCTATGCATTTTATTTGCTGCCTTTGCCTGCGGACAGGTCAGGGCCAATGGATTGGTGGTTGCCCTTCACTTCTTGTGTTGAGCAATTACAATATACTCAATTCAAACTGGAATATAAATCAGATTTGTGGATATGTGGTGGTTTCATTTGCAGCCGGTGTGGCTCAGCTTGAGACCCTCTCCCCAGCAGCACCCAGAGCCGAGGCTGCCAATGTCCTTGGGATATGGGCAATGCCTGTGGGCCAGAAATGCTGTTGGGATTTTTCCCTTTCCATCTGAGTAAGTTTAGAATTGAACTAGAAAATCTAGATCAGACATTAGAAAAGAAATAGTCTTCTAAAAGTCCATGTTCTTCTAGAGCTATATCAGCAGCAAGGTATGGCACTGCCTTGCTCCGATGTGATGGGCAGGGTACAAATTCATATAGCAAACAATCAATTTTTAAAATAGTAGTGATAATCCTTTGTCTACTGATTTTAAGATAAAGCTGTGCAATGTTAAAGAACTAATATCTATAAAAAAAACCCCAACCACAAAACCCACATGAACATCTGCAACAGTCTTGGTTCCTCCTGCACCAGGCACCTAAGCTCAGGGCTAGCAGCCTGGTTTGTATGGGGTGTCTCTGGTGCCTGATACCAGGATTAAAAACAAGCTTTTCTGACAACCTGAGTTCTCTCAGCCACCTAATGATTTATGGGATGGATCTCCCCATTGATGAGGTACCTTGCTTAGTGCCATGGCTTTTGTGCAGGCATGGGGGAGAAGGAGGCTTAGGGTTTTGGTGTGGTGGCTTCATGGGAAGCCTTGAGGGAGGGTGGGCATGTTTCTGGTCTGCTGAACATCTCCCGTGAGTTTATTTTAATAGCAGTTTCCAAAAATCTCTAAATTTAGCCCACATATCACTAGTTACATACACACATAGGCTAATTTAGGTGTCAGTGAAACAAAGAAACAAAATCCAGCCTTGCGCTTACTTGAAAATAGTCTGATTTCCAGTCTAACCCTGAATGGTCTGAAGCAGAAGTGAATTGTTTCTAATAAAGCTCCTTTTATCTGTGAGGTGCAGACAATGCACTTTTATCTGTAAAGGCAGAAAAATAGAATTAGCAGTTATATTAAAAAACAAATATTAATTAAGCTGATGAGTGTTTTCCCTTTGATTCAAACTTCATTCCACTGGTTTCTCCTATACCATTGCCCACAGTGACACCTACTGGCATTTGGAATAGGGCTGGCTTGCAGGCTGTGGTCTGGTGAGTAAGTCATGCCAGGGATTAATTAGGAAAAATGAAGACAACAGCGAATGTGGTCGTGGAGACAACTGTGGCTATCCAGGGAATGTCCACCAAGCTTTGAACCCTGGCGCTCTGCTCTGCACCGGGACATCAAGCTTTGAGTCTTCATGCAGCAGCTGAAGAAGACCCACTAGCAATGGAGCTGGTCATTAAATTCCAGCTTTGTGCTTGGCAAAAGATCGAGAATTAAAATGTGGGCGTCCTCCTCCCTTCCCCAGACCTTTATGGCTTCTCAAAACACACCCCGGCTAGCAAGTGTTTCTTTTTTCAGGGAGTTTATTTTCATTGGGAAATGAACTTGCTCACACTCACTTGAGTAGATTTCATTTTTGTGCCTGTACATTATTAAACATTCAATTAAGGTCTTGGGGATATATTTGAACTAACTTCTTATTTCCCACTATTGGTGCAGTATTTGCAGTATCTCTGAGTTGTAGTAATAGTAATTGAAAAGTGTCTTTATGATAGCAGAAAGCAATTTCATCCTTAATCCATGAAATAGTAGGCACTGGATATCTTAATAGATAACCACAAGACTAAGCTACTGAAGGAAGGGAGAAAGACATTAGAAATGGAGTTACTGATGTGGTAAAACTGAAATGGCCTTATTTCTATACAGCACAGAATGCAGCAAAACACCATTTGAGATAAGGTTTCTTATTTACATTCTTAATACTTTGTGGCTTTCTGTTCTGATTAATAGGGTATTTCCTGTGAATCTTCCTGGAGTGGAATTTCTTACCACCGTAGGGGTCAGTTCCTGTCTGCCATATCGGACTTGGGAGGGACACAAGGCCAGAAGCAGTGACTGGTGATTGCAGGGCTATGTGCTGATGCAGTAAGTTTATCAGTCACCACGATAGACTGCTTGGTAATGGCCAAGTCCTCCTCCCACGCTGCCTTTTGGTGGGAATGGGATGCCTTTCTGGAGGAGAAGCTGTTTGGTTTGACTGGGTATGAGTTCTCAGGTTACATGAAGGGGATTTTGGTTTTGGCTTTATGTGTTTCTGAGGATTAGCTGATTCGGGTGGTTCCTTCTGACCCTAAAATGTATGAAATTCAAAATGTGTTTCTTTAGAGTTCCTAAAGAGAAATCTTTAGAGTTTCCAGGGAGATGAGCACTGGTTGGAACTTCTGCCTCTCGTTTCAAGTCTTAGGGGATTATGGAAACAAGAGCATGGGACTGTATTTGGTGGTCATACACAGGGTTTTGGATATATGGCTTCAGACGCTGTAGTAGTAGAACTGAGATGAAACTCATCATCTCAAAACATTGTCACGAGAGGCTACTGAAAATGATATAATTTAAGCTTGGAGGTGAACCTTTTTGTAGAGCATTCCTGTAACAGATCTTCTTCCTTGCCTTTTCTGGAGCATCCCCATAACAGATCTTTTTTTTACCTTGAAGGAAGGGTTTGACTGGGATGGGCTCCCTAACCTTTTGGTTCCTGGCAAATCCTTGGCTGTATTGTGGAGCTGAAGGTAGCACCAGGGCCGTGCCAATTGACATTGATAACTGATATCTGGAATGAAATCAAGGTGTGGGCTTTCATAAAATAAAAATAGATCTTATGATCAAAATGTACAGAAATTAAGTATGATAGCAGAGGAAATTATCCTTTAAAATGCATACTTGGATCAGAAAATGTGTATTTCTCCAAGAATTTAAAAGAAAATGTAAAAGAAATAGAGATACCTATTGTTTTGGGCTGTACATAATGCAATATTGCAGTAGTATACAGCAAAGTATATTTAACCTGATCTTTCTGACATTGGAGTGGAGTCCAGGTTCGTATATGCTCTGGCACAATTTTAAGCAGCCTATTAAATACCTATTTAGGCAACCTGAATTGCTGGTATAGCCCATAACCTAAGCATGATACAGCATAATGAATTGGGGCTGACATAGTTTAATCCCGTGATGTCCTCTCCTTGGTTGTTTTGCCTCCCTCACTGGTGAGAGGTTTGGAAAGGTAAAGGCAAAGCCTGGCCCGGTAGTATATGCACACCAAGAACTCCAGGTGGAATTTACAGGTTTCCTTCATATCCTTGAAAGCCGGCTCAGATTACTCCTTCATTGCTTTCTGTCAAGTGGAAATACTCAAAATACTCAGACCTAACTTGCCAGCATGGCAAGAAGACTAATACTATTCTATATTTTTTTTTAAAAAAGGAGAGTTTTGCAAACCTGATGAATAGTGAGGAAGTTGGCCATCTTTTTCTGAGACAGGTTTTTTTACATAAGGTTACTTGTGGCCAGATCTCAGAGTTACATTGTGGACAAGAAGAAGACCCATCTTTGCAATGGGTAAATGCTCATTGTCCTTGGTATTACACACCAGATGTGAGGTGAAGGGTCAGAGCGCCCTGGGTTAAGTTAGCATCTCCCCAGAGCCTCCTGCTAGATGCACTAAAGAGCACTTTGATCCCCTTCTCGAGTCATTTGATTCTCCATCATCAACAGACAGCTTTGGGAACAGATGCCTGGCATCAGAAATGAAATATTAGCTGCTGTCATGCTGCTGTATGCTCAGGGACTGTAGCATGGAGAGGCTGCTTCAGTGTTCATCCTTTAATTTCCCCTGCCTGGGTCCCACTGAACAGCTGGGCTGTCAGGAGGTCGCCTGACCTGAGCACAGCTCATGCATGTTTGGATATCCTCAAAAGGGGCATAAAAATCCTTGCTGAAGGCCAGCTATGTGTTGGGAAGGACTGAAACTCAGCTTCCCGTTCAACTGCAGGTTTCTTGGGATCAACCAAGTCTGTCTGGTTCTTCCCCTGAAAGTCGTGTAAAACAGGCAAGAAGGGATCTCTTGCTGGAGATGTGTGTCCTTCAGATGCTCTTCCTCTACTCAACATTACACTTGTGCTGAAAAATAAGACTCTTAAGTATCTCATAATTAATATAAAATCAAAATAACTGACTGTTAGTTCAGAGAGAAAAGTGCAAAAAATAGCTCATTGCTGGGAAAACTTGCGATACCACTGCAGTGGAAAATGCTGATGTCCTAAATCAGGGCATCAGTGGAACAGATGTGCTTTCCTCCTCCTGTCCCTCCTGATTTCTGTCCACCCCAAGGACTAGGAAATGTAAACAACATGGCTGTTACCACCACATAGTTTTGTGTTTTACCAGGGTGAAGGTTTTCCCTGGCTGTGTAGGAGTGGGGTTTATTAACTGTGAGGATGGGCAATCCCATCTCTGTTGCCATAAGACTCAGTACTGTCCTTGTCCACTTGTAGACCCAAATAGTAATTTTCCAAGTTCCTTGCAGAGAAAGCCACAAAAGATATAATTCTCGTTTAAAAAAAAAAAAAAAACAAAAAAAACCAAACCAAAACAAAACAAAAAAAAAAAACAAAAACCCCCAACATAGTGAAGTAATCTCTGGATTGATGTGCTTTCCTTGCCCAGTAAGGAAATAGTCAGCTCTCCGTTAGCAGTGTTGTGTCTTGTGCCAAAAATCTGACCTAGATTACATTTTCATAGTGTTGGTCTGTTTTTCTTTTCAGTGCTAATATTAAGATATACACCAGAAAAAAAAGCTGCTTTAAAGCACAAAATAGATCTAGTCAGTCCAAAATTTATATGTCTGGTCATTGTATGAGAGATTGATGAAGATGTTATTGTTGAGGGGTTAATTCTTGATCCACTTTGTCTCTTAGTAATCTAAACTTTTATCCTGTTCTGAATTTTTAATGTCATTATTGATTTCTTACAGCTTCATGTTTCTTTACTGTTGCACAAAAGCCTGGAATAAGTTGTAGGCAGTGGAAAGGTCCAGTAAAATTTTCTTTGTAACAACTTCATAGCAAAGTTCAAATTGACGTGGCTGGAGGTGTGTGAGCATATTTTGCCAGTAATAAGTCTATTCTAACTGTAATAAATAATGAATTCTGTGCTTAGGGGTGGATATTTTGCATTTCTATATTAAAATACAGGTTTTATCGGAATTTAGCAAGTTCTATTATCAATAAGACAGTTGCAACCCAGGTTAGGGTGCACGGCTCAAGGCAGTTTGTTTCCATTGAGAGAAGTTGTTACTGCTATTGAAAATAATAGAGCTTTTGGGGTTTCCCATTTCATTGCACACTCAGAGTAGAAGTTCACTTGCTGCTTTAATAAATGTATTTCAGGCAAACATTTTATCTTGGTTACTCCAGTTTAATTCACTTCCAAAAATCCTTGTACTCCAGAGTGCTTTTTGGCAGACTGGGAGTGGAGTCTGAGTTTGTATGCATGCAGGCTGATAAAACTGTGCTGCTTTTTTCTTTCATTTGAACAGTTGATGAGAGAAATCAAGGGAAAAGGAGAATATTTTCTAGCAACAGCTGAAATCTGCAGAGGTATAAAAGGGAGTATATGGTGTGATAGTGTTTAATTCATCTGGTGCTGCAGGGCTCACATTTTAAGTCAGAACGGGTTGTCACCTACACAAACCCCTAAAGAAGTTGCCAAACTGGAAACAACTGATGAATTCAGGTGTTTGAATTGGGCAAATTACCTGTTTCAGTTATACTCTGTAGAGACTGGATAAATAAAATGTTTTTCACAATTTTGCTTCCAGTAAAGTTGGTTTCTAGTGACAAGTTAAAGAAGTGCATTAGCATATGGAAAGGTAACGTTTCCTCTTTGGATCAGACCACAGAAAGAAAACATATTTCATCGCAGGTTACTTGAAGAGTGGCTGAATATATTCAATTAATATGCTTTTTTATTCCTCATGACAGATTAGAAAATTAGTTTGGATCCTCATGGCAATGCAAATAACTTGTCTGAATAAGCATACCAAATTTGGAGCAAATTAAGAGAAATATAAGAAACAAATATGTTGATTTACGTTGTTTACTTCCAATTTCATTTTTGCAAGGAATTGATTACCATTTTAATAGTTGTGGAACCAGCCTTTAGATTTACGGAGGCAAATTGGTGTTCCACACACATTCTTTGATTATAGAGAGAAAAACAAGTCAGACCTATTCAGGAAAGAAAGAGAGAAGAGCTACTTTTCTTGCATTTTAATGAAATTTAATTAAACCCCCACATGTTTAAGTTGCTTGAGATTGGAGAGATGGTTTATGGTGCAGTGATGTAGAGTGGTATTGTTTCTTGATGTATTTCCTCAAAAACAAAGCTGTCAAAGTTGATGTGCTGTCATATTGCTGAGGGAGACCTTTCAATCTCTATTTAAAAAACAAAGCACCTTTCACTTCCCAGTCTGTTGAACTGAAGCAAATTGAGTCACAGCAACATGTTAATGTTCAAAGTAGGCTGGGAATGTTATGGGACAGGGGTTGTTCAGGTAGAGATTTCAATCCTACAGAAGCTTATTCTCAAAGTTAAATGTGTGCAACTGGTCATGGGCATGCAAACTCTTTTTTTCATGTTAATATTTCCAATTTCCAATTGGCAGTTTGATTTTATTATTTTTTTCCCCCAGGGTCAGCATCAACCCCATGCAACTTGCTGTACAATTTTTATTTTACTTTTTTTTTCTTAATATTACTTGATTTTACTGTTCACTAATTTTTAGTCAGGGTAACTGATTAATTAACTCCTCTGTCTAATTATTTATCACTCATTTAATTCTCCACATTTCACATTGATTATCTGTGAATCAGTTGTTATTTTAACTAGCAAGCAGTGTCGTTTTTTCTACCCCAATTCATTGATGGCTTGATCTGTGGGCTAATACCAATGTCAGCTTTCACCCAACTAATTTGCTGTCTCTCGTTACCACAATCATTTCTTGTGGGAATAAATCCTATTTTTTCCATATTGGTTCCTCTCTTGTCTTCTTGAGCCACGCTCTTTGCTAAAGCTCTTCTCCCAATTCTCCTTAGCCTATCCCAGTGTGCTACTTTCACCCACCTGTATCATCTTCATGCTCTCTTAATCCTTGAACTACCTGTCCTTGAGTTCTCGCTCTTCATCTTTGAGGTTTGTCTTGACTTTTTACCCTCTTCACCCCCATCTGTATCTCTTTGAACTTTCCAGCTTTTTCAGCATCCTCTCCTTCCTCCATTTCTCATCCTTCTGGAAGTCCTTTTTCTTCTCAGAAGATTGTCCCACCCACTAACCTACTTTTATTTCTTTTTTCCTGTTTCTTTTCACTTAAGTAAATGAAGCTGTCCCCCACTTGACAGCACTTCTGCAGCTTCTCGTGGCTTCTCGCAATACCAAATAGATGTGTGGTGGCAGGGCTGAGCTCCCTGCTCTGATCCCCTCATCCTTCCTTTTGCCTTTTCACATCCTTCAAGCATCTCTACCTGTGGTCTTTCTGCAAGAGCATCAGGATTTCCAGTCATCCTTTTCACCGGTTGCCACCTACTTTGTCTCCTCTTTCTCCTTGTATGTTTTCACATCAATCTTTGCTGTGTGTGTATGTGGATAGATAACCTGCTTTCAGTGGCTACACCTCCAAAAATTAGCACTTGTGAGCTTCTGCTGATTTCCTTTATAAATGGATTGTGGCCTGCAGGCAACAGTTTGGACACCTCTTGAACTTTTGCCCTATGTGCTCCCACTCAAGAAGGTTGTCATTGACCAGGGCAGTAACAGGGACAGTGTCAGGCTCGGGGGTAAGGAAGGTGGTGGCCCCTGCACCTGCTGGTGACAGTGTTTTACAATTCCATCTGTTTTCCAGGCAGAAATGCAGAAACAGATGTTTGCCTCAGTACCATGAAGAAAAAGTAGCTGAGAGGTTGTTGCCTCCCAGTCTGTTTGCAACTTAGGAAGCCTGATTGCTCTCCAAAAACGGTTGTCAGACTGCATTACAGTAACAGTGGGGATGGAACGAGAGTTATAATGTGGTTTCTAATGTGCCTTGTGTCTACTTTTAGAGCAAATAAAGACAGGAAATTTCTTCAGCTATAATGCATTAAAAAAAATTATGCTTTTTTTGATATTATCTTTTCTCCTCTTTATCTCTTAAAAGTGCACGCTGCATTTAGGAATCAAAACTGTATCTCAGGTCTTCATTACAAACCTTAATGGACACATCCAGTCCAAATCATCCTGGCTCACAGTCCTGTATTAGGTCTGGCTGAGCCCCACAGCAGCCCCCATAGTGCTGTGGTTTGTACTGGTAGCTAGAAAAGTGGTGACACACACCAGCGTTCTGGCTACTGCTGAGCAGCGCTCGCACAGCATCAAGGCTGTCTCTCCAACATTCCCCATCCTCACCACTAGGCTGAGGGTGGGCAAGACCTTGGAAGTGGACATGGCCAGAACAGCTGACCCAAAGTGACCAATGGGATATTCCATACCATATGATACCTGCTCAGATGTAAAAGCTAAGAGAAAGGAGTAAGAAGGGGGGCATTCATTATATATGACATTTGCCTTCCAGACCTTCCAAGGAAGTGGCCAAACATTGCCTGCTGACGGGAAGTAGAGAATAACAACTTTAGTTTTCCTTTGCTTCTGCGTGCGTGACTTTTGCTATTGCTTAATTAAACTGCCTTTATCTTGACCCACAAGTATTTTTTTCCATGATATTTTCTCCCCCTTCTCCCTTTTCTGCTGAGTAGGCAAGTGGTAGAGAGCTTGGTGGGCACCTGGTGCCCAGCCAGGGTCAACCCACCACAAGTCTGTAGAATGTCATGTCATCTGCTTGATATTCTGCAACATCCTTTAGTCTTAGAGGTGGCTGTATAAAAATCTTTGAAGGTCAACAAACCTTTATCTACACAGGACAGCTTCTACTATTCATCCAGTCACGTGAGCGTTCAAGAGTCCCTGAAGATGCTCAGGTTTGCTCACAACTCTTGGTTTTGAAAGTGGCTGGGAAGGAAACTTGAAGGTGACAGCAGGACTTGCCTTTTGCCTGAGAAATTTTTAGTCACATCAGATCTGAAGGTTCTGGTAAAGGAAGAGTTGAGCAAACATTCTGTTTATATGGGAGGGGATAGAGGAGCCTCCTTTCACCACAGGACTCTTTGCTGACTTTCAAGGAGTACAAAAGAGAAAAATTCATCTGAAAAAGCCATGGGGAGCACAGAGAAGGCATTTCCTCCTGTAACAGTGCTGCCCACTGCCTTGGATGGTGAGGAGGATGCTCAGGAGTGGGAAAAGGAAAGGGCCGAAAGCTCCTTCCATCTCGTGCATGTGTCCTCCCTTTTGAATGCAGGAACGTGGGCCAACATTTGCCAGATATGGTCCCTTACACATTGTGTTGCCTTTTATGTATCCCTGAAAACTGGACTTGATGAACACTGGGTTGTAGTCCAGTGGAATCTAGGAGAAGGGTATTAAAATGAGAGCAGAAAAGCCAATGTTGTGTTTTTCATGATTGGAAAATGATACCACTGAAGTTTATCCCTACTTCATGCCCTTTTTCGTAGTATTGCATGGTTTAGGGGACTTATTTGATGAGACATGTTTGTTCAGTGTCAAACCTAATAAATCCTGTTTGAGTATGTATCTCGCAAAAGTTACAAGTGGTCCTATTTATCCACTATTTATTACCATGAGGAGAGTTGTGTTAAGGTTTGATGTACTGGTGGTAAGACCTTAACTTTTATGGTGTAAAACGAAACTGAACTGATCAGCTGTGTGCACTGGGTTGTGGAAGTGCCAGAGATGTGGCACTGCTACTTCTTTCTGTGTGAGAAGTCAACCTTCAGGAAGCTCCTGAATCATCACAACTGTAATGCGGTATTGACAGGTCAATGCAAAAGTCTTGAATTCATGGTGAAAATTCTGCCTGTGTTTCAGGACCAGCAGCTTCACCTAAGGAGTCATCAGAGCTCTGGTCAGAGTTGGAAAAATCACAGTTTGGAGACTGTCTTTTGCTCTGAACTGAGTACGCTGAGTTTCTCTCTTCCACAGCTTCCATTTTTATAACCTCATTTCCATTGCCTATCCTGCCTTGTCCCCAGCAGATTTTGGCAGGTACCACCTAGCAGCTCATAGGGGAGAGGACTGGTTCCAGTTCAATTTATGGATGTCTTGTATGTCTGTGGGATGCTGAAGTTAGAGGTGGTTTTAAGAAAAAGGGAGGGAAAGAAGGTACCAGCCCCAGCTCCATCCCTACCCATGTCGCATGCTCCCTCCTCACCATGTCTCTGCACAGCACAGTGAAATTCAGATTCATGGAACAGTAGTGCTAAACCCTAAAAGAAACAAGGAAATTAAAGAAATCATTTAACCAAAGAACTTCAAATTAGGAACATTTATTGCATTGTTACATTTCAGAAACAGCAGGGGACTGTTGGAGGACTGTTGTTTTATTCATTTTGTTTTGTACCCGGTGGAGTAGGTGTAGGCTGTACTTGCCTTTGCTTCAGTGAAGTAATGGTTGAATATACCTCTCTGACTGTTCCTGTGCAGTCTGTTATATTCCTTTCACCTGGTGAAATCAGTGTGACCAAGTTCTGAGAACCACGTTATATCTTGATATTAGGAGGTGTGCCGCCAACTTTTTTTTTTTTTTGGTCTAAGTAAAAGGCACTTCATAGCATACCAGTTGCTCCTTGTTTGGTTTGTAGCTTGTTTTGTTGCCATATCCTCACCTCCTGTCTCATGAGGATGCACAGACAACCTCAGTCAAGGACACCCAAACCCACCATTCAGAGTGATTTGTATTATTCTGTATGCTGGACTTGAGTGTCCACATGCAAAGAGTCCCTTTAGGTGCACTGAGATTATTGCAGTTCAGGGGATGGTTTTGTGGGAATCAGAAGCAACCTGTAAACTGCAGAAGACACCACAATTGGAGGAGACACCCAGACTGTCCAAAATGTGCCCAGGAGCATGTTGTTCTCTTATTGCTGTTACAGTCCATTAAGAAGCCACAGTGAATCAGTGCAGAACAGATAAAATGTTTACTACAAGGCTTTAGCAAGGCAACAGTCTTCTATAACTATTACAAAACAGCTTTGACTTTAAAATATATATTCAAATACCTAGTTTTAACTCGAATAGCTTGACTTTTAAGAAGGAGGAGTTTGTGATCCATTAGTGAGAAAAATAAAAAATTCCTGCAGAAGGTTGCCAGCTCAGTTAGGGCCAGCTGCATCTGAAAATAGGCACTGGCAACCCCAGGTTGCTGTAGGGTCATCCACATGTTTCCAGCTCGGGTTCACAACCATTTGGGATGGTGGAGGTGTGCTAATAACATACTAATTCCTGCTGCGAAACCCCACCATGGGCCAGCCTGCATTTCCTTGTCCCCCAGTGTATGGTGGCAGGTGGACGTGGGACAAGCTGCTCATCAGCATCCCCTGTCTGCTGGGTTTATCCTTCTTCATCTGCTTTCCCAATCCTGTGCATGAATGATGTTTAATTAAAAGGTATGGTTTAACCCTCACTTCCCATCAACCGTGGATCTTTTCCATATTTTAATTTCCCTCTTGCTTAACTTCAGTTAAGGTGCTGTTTAGAGGGGTACTGAAGACATCTTAAGTGTCAAAAATCAGACCCACCTGCTATGCTTTGATTCACAGGATGAATAAGAAGAGGACCACAATATGATAATCCTGCCCATCAGGTATTTCAAGGAGCAGTATTTTGAGATAATTCATGGGAATAAGACACATAGGAAAACCAGAGAAACAAAGTTTTATAATTCCTAAGGAATTCAGTACAGAATACCAATATTAACCTGCTTGTTTTGCAGCATTTTTTAGCAAATAAACATTTTTTATAAATCCTATTTTGTTAGCAGTGCTGTTGTCATTCCAGACTTGAAAAAAATGTTTAAGGCAGAAAGGCCAGAACAGAAACAAAAGTATTTTGAAAGCTGCTTATGTTTGGAGTTTTGGTGATGGTTCTATGAACACTTTTTTTAAATCACCAACAAAGTAATTTAGATTAATGTTTTTTAAAAAAAATGCACCTTGGGTAAGATGGATTATGCATTGGGCGCTGTCATCAAACCCATGTTACCCTCACTGGTCTGTGTGGTGCAAACCTGGCTGCAGGGAGTGAAACTCCTCGTTTCAAAGCCACCTTTCTGTTTCTGCTGCCCTGACATGACCTTTGGCAGGGTTTTGGCCTTTTGATGCCACAGCTGACGTGGGTTACGTAGCTCTCCAAACAAACATTCTATTTTCCACGTTTTTCCAAAATTTCTCAGTATAAACACAGCAGTCAAAGATATCCAGCTGGAGGGAAAAATGAGGTTTTCTGAAGTTTAACCATTGGGTTGGTCTCCAGCATCAAGGTTTCTCCATCAAGCCTGTGTCAACACTTGGCTGGCCTTTAAATGTGTCTCACTTTTTGATGGCGGTTGGGAACACAAGCTCCCATTGAAGTTGGCGACTGACAAAGTAAGGTCAGTGGGCCAAAACCTTCACCCAAGCATCAGCGTCTGAAGTTGCCAAGCACATGTTTTCTCTGTGTGGTGGGTGAGGTGTCCCCTAGTCTTGTGGAGGAGGGTGTTGTTGCAATGTGGTAGCACATGAGAAGTGCCAAAAGCAGGGCAAAGCATCTGAAGCTCTTGTAGTGGGCACAGATGGTGGTGGCACAAGTCTGGGTCCTGCATGGTGCCCAGATGTTGTGCGTGCATCTGGCTGCCCTTGGAGGGGTATCCATCTGAGCTGCTCTGCCTTGGCTGTTCCCATCAAACAAAGTTTTGGCTCTGGGTGTAGTCTTGTGAAAGAAGAAAGCTGATTTTTCCTCCAAGTATTGGCATACCGTGAGTTTATGAGCTGTGAGTTGTTTCTGTGCACATTGAAGGGCTGTGATAGAAACACTTCCTCTCTGGGAAGAATGAGGTGCAGAAATTCACATTTCAGACACTCGCGTCTTGTTCCAGCTATGATGTCACCATTGCAAACAAAGAAGAAAAGGAGGAGGTAAATGCAGTATGTGATGCTACACTTATGTAATGACTAGTGGAGTAAATTAATTGCAGAAATATCTTTTTTGAGAGGGATGGTATAAGATGATTGCTGAGGCCACCTGATATGTGCTCAGACAAGCCCATTCATGTGGGTTTTGTTTCAGTGGGAGGTTTTCGTTGGTGAGGACATGTGGTTTTGGTTTCAGGGAGCACAGTGACTGAAAAAAGCAGTTATTGTCAAAATTCGTTGCTATTTTTTGTTGAAGCTGATGCCTCACTGTTTCTAATTTTGTCAGTATTCAATGCAAGGTTGGTCTCATAAATATCCAATTGATTCTCAAAAAAGCTTTAATTACATGGGGTGTTTCTCCACTCAAGGCTGGGGCAGCTTGTTGGCATTCTGCATGGGATGAAGGTTTTTGTAAAGCAGGATGTTTACTCCTTTTAGAGCATAATCTGACTCCATCATGAGATGCTCTGTACCTCTACTAGTTCTTCTGTGGGGTACACTGAGCATATCAGGGAGACTTATCAATGTCTCACCCTATCAAACCCACTAAGTAAATGTGTTATCTTTTCCCCTTGGTGCTAGGATATTTTCTTGCCTTTAAGTAAAATTGATAATAGAAGAAAGTTGGGAGGAAAGATTTTTATAGAAGCTGCTATTACTGGACGAACTGGAGACCACCAGGAGAGAGGCACTTGTGCTGATGGGCCACATAGGAGGACTTTGAGGACGAGATTCCAGGACTTGTGTTAATCTAAGAGGGAAAAGATATTTTGTGAAAGACTCAAGCTTGTCTGTATGCTGAGGTTGATTTTAACCTAGCTCTAACCATGTGAAGGCTGTTTAGACACGGAGTAGTACATGCATCGGATTAAAATCTGGCTCTGCTGTTGCATAGAAACTGGCCTTGTTTAGGGTTTGGCTTGGTTTCTTTAAACAACTTTATTTAAATGTTATCTTTTTTTCTAAGGGGAAGTGATAAGTTTGGAGTGATGGTAACAGTTAATATGGGGCTCTGACTGTTTGATACCTAGATTTCAGTATGTTTGATGTACATTGTATATTCACTATGTCTACATCTAGCTGGGACCTGCCAAACAGCTTTCATTTATACTTGAGTAATGTTCTTCTAAGTAATCTGATTTCTGTTGTTTCACTCTGGTAGTGTAAATTTAGTATGTCTTTCCACTTTCAGCTGTATTCGAGACATGCTTGGGCTTTCACCCTAAGTAATAAAACATGAAGTTGTTGAAGATGATGGTAATGTTGATGACGATGGAGAGCTTAAGGATAGGTGCAAGATGACTGGTTCAGATGGTGAAATTCTTGCTCTTCCTACATCAAGATAAACAGTCTACTTTTCTGTGTGCATTATCCAAATTGCTTTTAACCCAGGGTGTTGCTTTATATGGGGCTGTGGGGAGAGTATTTATCAATCCATAGTGATATAAATTATATATTTTACCTTACATTTGAAAGTGGCTGAGAGATCATGTGGGTCTCCCATGCTTTGGGAGAAATAATTCATTTTCTGCTGATCTACCTAGCCAGCAACGCAGGGAAGCGGAGGCAGCAAGCTATTCTTTTTAGGAGACCACATATCCTAAGTGGCTCATTGTGAAGATCTGGGGTTTGAGGTAGGTCAGAAATGAGATCTGAAAGCCTCTTCCTGTTGCTGCTTCCTAAAACAGGAGCACAGACAAGTCACTGGTATCACTGGGATGTTGTTGGTGACCAACAAGATGGACCAGCCAGAAACCTTCATTACGGGTCTAGCCTAGAAATTGTTTTAAATTTCTGTTGAGTTCCAGTTCAAAAGCCATTAATTGATCCCCTAATCCATCAAAAAAGCTGTTTAAACCCATCCTTTCAGGCTTCCTAATGTTACACAACGTTACATGATATAGAAGCGTGAAGGGAAGGAGTTGCCCAGATGGGCTTTAGCTCCCGCAGGTGAGCTCTAGCATTTGCCAATGTTATTTAGTTGAACTCAATGATCCCAATAAGTTCTTACTGAGAAAATGAGGACTATAAAGGAAAACAGATGATTACACAGTTTGTCTTGTTGCAAAGGTTTTCTAGCATGCTGTATTAGCTTGTGATAAAACAGATTAAAAAAACCCAAAACCAAAACCCAACAAACAAAACAATTATTAGCTCAGCTCCTTAATTTAGTGTTAAATCACAAAAGGTGTTATCACAGGTTAAAAATAAGGTGCTCCTGAAAATTCTTGTTTAATGCTGTACAAGAGACCAGAAGCTGGCAGTGGTCTGAGGCAAGGATCAAGAGTTAACAAGTTGGCATTATGTGGAATTCTTAAGGCAGGGGGGGGAAGGAGTTAATAGAGAAATAAAAAGTTCAGAGTTCAGAGGGTGGGCTGGTCTGAGGTGCTGGAAGTGCTCTGCTGCCATTGTGCTGGCTTACGGCAGTTGAGAAATGCTCCAGGAACTTTGAAATACTAATTGGGCTGGCTCTCTAATTTCATTTTTTTTTATTTTCCCTCCTCCTGTCAGGCTTGCCTCAGTGTTGATGAAGTAAATCTAAAGGCAGTTTGAGTTTCTGTAATACGTACATGACTTTCTCTTGCTTAAACATGTTTCAGGTTTGTTTCCTGTTAAAACATTTTGGTTAAAGACCTGTTCTTCTTTCCCTGAGAAAGCTAATTAGGGCTTTCTGGTTTTTTGGGTTTTTTTTCCTGCCTGACATTCTTTCTGTAAATACAGTGCCGTGGCTTTGAGCTCAGAGTTGGGCCTCACTGGGAAGACTTGAAACCTTTATTTTACAAGTATTTAAATGCTTATAGGAGTTAAACCATGTATAGGACAGATACTGGAATCAAGGCCATGGATATTAATGGAAGAATTTCTTTTAAGGAAACTTTCAATCTTTAATTTCAGATTTCTTGCATGTGCCAAAAAAGGAGAAAAACAGAGATACTTTTTTTATCACTTCTTTTTATTTTATCACTTACTTTCTTAAGAAGAAACCTCTTACTGGAGCATTTAACTATCCTCTGATAAACACACGAGCATTTAGGTCTCAAGCTTAGCTTGCACTCGGCATCCCCATGGATATCCCTGCATTTTTAAGGGTACAACCCCTTACTGGTATAGACTGGAAAAAATGTTATTATCTAGGAAAATGGGTTACTAGGAGGCCAGTGGTTTATTCAAGAGGTGGTAAGGCAGTTCTCACTCTATGGAGAGGTACCTTAAGGGGCCGGTGATGCTTTATAAAACAGCAGTGTAGTTAGCATGACAAATGCTCTAAATTTTGCAGCATTTATAATTCATTGAACCCGAGTCTTTATCCCCATTTGCCAAATCTTATAAAAGAGACATATGTGGCTTGCTGGTGTATGAGTGTTCCCAGCAGTAGTTTCTCAGCCTAGCATTGCTGTTTTCTTGAGTGCAGACTTTCTCAGCCTTTGATGCCAAACTGGAACCTCGATGCCTTAACTTATAACCCTTTCTTTCCCCCTGCAAACACAAGACCCTCGTAATTGTTAGCTTTGCTGCCTGGTTATCTTAATCTTGGCAGGTCATACAGCTGTATTTCTACAGCTCGCATTTCTGTTTGGGTTTTCTCCATTACATTTTTATGTTGGATTTCAGCTCTGGTATTCTGCTGGAGAGAAGAAGATGTAGGAAGAGTTAATATAGTCTGGTCAGGTCTTCCAGCTAGGAATTAATTTCTGTATTTTGCTTTAATTTTTTGTGGCCTGGAGGAGCTATGTTTTAGAAATATGTTCAAAAACTTACATCATGCTTAGGTTTCAGTGAAATCTACTAAATTAGCCTTAATCGTTGGGTATTGCCTTTCAAAATACAGAATTCTGTCCAGAGTCCCTTTCTCTTGGGAGAAAATCTGAAAAAAAAAAGAAGCTAAAATTTGTAAGCCTAAGCCCAAATCTGGGCTATTACACTAGTCGCTTAACCTTTTTTGTTCATATGCAACTACAAAGGTGGGATAGAAATATTTATTACTTATTTTAAAGACATTCTGGAAATTCTTTGACCAGTATATGCAGAGCTTTGAAGCTATAATTTATGAAGATGGCGACAAATTGTTTTTCTCTCCATCAGAAGGATCCCCTTCTGATCTGAAGCAACAGAGTCTTGCTTCCAACAGCTTGCTAGAGCTCAGCCATTGAATTTAATCTTCCAGAAGAAGCAGTGGGGTCAGTCTAAAGCTAGTAAAGACACATTGAACCTGCTTGCTTTACTGCTTTTCTTTTTTGTAATTTTAATCCAAATATTATTCCTTTGCATGTGCTACCACACCATTGTAAAGCTGTAGGAATTGTTGATTTTCCTCATGTTGTTCTTGGACTGGTTTTCTCTGATGAAATGGAGTTGCTAAAATGCGTTGATAAAATACAAATCAGCTATACCACGATTATGTACAACATTTGACAAAGTGCTTTGTCAGGGGGCTTTGTCTAATGGTACCGATGAACCTGGGAATGTATTGCTACCTTATACATGGCTGGCTAAAAGCAGGAGGCTTGTAATTATTTGGTTTTTTCGCATGTGTCATAAGTGAGCACTTATGCACTTTGCCTGCTTTGTGCAGTGCTTTCAATCTAAACAGACAGAAATAATTCAAAGGGCAAAGCACACGGATGAGTTGATTTGTGTTAAAGAGGAGAATTTGAGAGGAAGAGCATTGTTAGAGGACGGGGAAGGACAGGTTGATTGAAGCAAGAAGAATTGTGGTAAGGCCAGGTGGAATTAGCTGTGAAGGAAATGGGCTGAAATACATAAAGACAAAGATGTGGACCGTGGGAAGGGTGTGGAGAGAGGTGCCAATGAAGAGGAGGTCAAGCAAAATGAAAGCTCTGCATGACTGGGCACTCAAGGAAGGACTAAAGAAATATGATTTGAATGTTGGAAAAAGGACTTGCAATATTTTGAATGAGATTAGAGACGAAGGAAAAAAAAATACACAGTAGGCAAGAGATGCTAAAGTAAGAGGCAGCTTCACATCCTTCAAAGCTCTGATTTGTTCTCCTTCCCCATATTGTGTGGAAGCCTGCGTGGGAATGGTTGTGCAGACTCACAAGTGGAAATCAGGTATGACAGCAGGGCCGAGCCTCAGCACTGAGTGGTTGGTGCAGTTGTAACTGGTGACTAAGACCAAGAAATGGCCTCGTAGGAAGAAGGTTTTGCCATATTGAATGTGTTATTGGCCAGAAGTTGAGAGTCAGCTCTAAGGCAGTGTCAGCTGAAAATTATACAAAAGTCATATAAGCAGTAGCAGTTTAATATGTCTAATGAATATAAGTTGCCTGTGCTAAAATTGGAAACCTTTTGACCAGTATTTTCAATCATTCGATTTTTGGGTGCCTACAAGATTCCACTTGAGAGATTATAATCGCAACACCTTATAAAATCAGGCCCTTCCAAGGAGTCTCAATCTGGATGCTCAAAAATGTGCATCCTCAAAATCTTCTCACCAGAAACACCCCACATAAGAAGTAAAATTACGAGTTTGTGTCCATGGTCTCCTCCAGGCTTTTTTTCTCCTCTTCCCATTCTGACACATGGAAATAGGAAAAATGCTGCACTTCTTAGATCCCGTTCAGGATCAGGACAAACCCACAAGTTAGTCTACCTGACCCACTTTCACCGGTCCCTTTTCTGAAGACTGACATGATAACATTCAGTACTAGTTATTCTGACGGAGAACTTTTTTTTAAAATTCCTTAATCCTAGAGAGTCTGAAGAGTATTAATTACTAACATCCTGCTTTGACTTTCTGATTTTATTTACCCAGATATTTTTTAGGAAGGTATAAGTACCCACAGCCTAACTATATGTATTTTAAAGAACTAATCTAATTAATTCTTTATTATAATTCACTTGGATATCTTTTCTTTTTCCTAGGACAGTTACTTTTCATTAATAACCCCATATATCCAGTGCTCCCAAACCAAGTTATTGTTTTTCTCAGATGCATTTACGTGACTATATATTTTCATGTTGAAACCTGATATCAGGCTGCAAGTAGCACCAAAAAGGAGTATAAAAATCAATAAATAAACACAGGTCAATAAAAGACCCTTGAAAAAAAAATATCTCAAGCTTACCCAAATTCTAGGATTCTGATTAATTCCTTTGTCTTAGCTCAGATCCATCCTTGTTTATACATACTTTGGGATTAAAAGATCTGGTGGTCTTTTCAGGCATTGTGCTTTAATGTAGCTTCAAACAACACCCCAGCCAGAACATGGGGGATTTGGGGGGAGGTTTTGTTACAGATCGGTGCTGGGGCACAACAGACCTGATGCCTGCAGCTCTCTGCCAGGGCTTGATTAAAAAAAAACCAGCAGTCGTGTTCAGTGGAAGATGTAGGTAGAGATGTTTGGTGGGAAGCCCTTAGCACTCCCCTGCCTCTGCTTCCTGTTGCAGTGAAGTTTGTTGAATTTGCAGGGGGCAGAGCATCTCAGAAGAAAATGCCAGAGTCGGGGGGGGCTACATAGGAATGTAGAGTCTTCATTTAGAAAACATTGACTTTTTTTTTTTTTGGTGATGTATACACGCATATTGATTTTGATGGGGTAATACAAGGGATGAAGCTATCCTGTTAAGTTTAGATGCAAGCACTGATAAGCTGTGACATAAATTTAGCAAGGAATATTCCACAAAATAAGGCAAAAAAAGACGGATTAAACTACTATAATAACAGGAGAAGCGAAAAAAATATTTGTTGAATAAAGCCTTTGCTAGCAAAGCTGGGAAAATACCAAAACCAACCGAAAAAACAGGAAAAGAACTGTTTTTACAACAGGCGTATTATTGCAGTATGGTTCATGTACCGTATTCTCTGTTGAAAATTCCTCTGTCTGGTTTACTTAGTATAAATGGATTTAGGCTGTGAGGATAATTCATCTGGGCAAAAGCTGGCACTAGCACAATAAGAAGAAAAATGGGCAAGCCATAAACGGTTCCATTTTAATTATTATATCCCTTGACACAGGACAATTTTTAAATCGTGGCCAATGTCAGGCTGGGATAAAATTGTATCAGGGTTATGTTTCCATAAGTGTTAACTTGCAAAACTGCCAATCTATCTGCTGAATAACAGTCTCTGATGCTGTTTGTCTTTTTTTTTTTCCTTTTTTTCTTACAGACGCACTATGAAAATGGAGAGTATATTATACGACAAGGTGCTCGAGGGGACACTTTCTTTATAATCAGCAAAGGAAAGGTCAGTTGACACTCTTTGAAGGCAAATGAGATGATGACAACAATGGTGATGATATGCTCCCGAAATGCAGTGCCAGCCAGCGCTTTCTCTCTCCCCTCCCTGAGGCACAAATGCTGCAAGACTTGATGTTAATTAAACTTCTGGGTGCTGTATCGGTAGGGAAGAGTGGCCTGAAGGGGAAAAAATAGATCTCGTGCTGTTTTACACGTGTGCTCACAGTGAATACTTTGGGGTTGAAAACAGTTGTTGAGTCTTTGAGTAAATGACCAAAAAGCTCTTTTTTTTTTTTTTTTTTGTTAACAGTATATCCTACAATACTTAATGTTTTCTATGCTAAGTACCCCTCTTATGAGGCTGATGTCCAGTCTTCATTCTCATAGCTATCACTTCTCAGCTTCTCCAAATTAAATAATAGGAAACTGGAGAAGTCTGAGCTCTCTACTTGGGGAGGAAAAAAGGTCTAAGTTTCTGTTCCACTGCTCACAGGGAAAATATGCTTTTTGACCTCTTTTCTCATAGATTCCTGTTGGGATTTTATAGAACAAGTTTTTTCCTTCCATCAACTTTTTTTTTAATTATTTTTTTAGCTGGCCTAGTACTATGACACTTGAGAAATATTTGGCTTCTTTCCACGTAGCAGGATGGAGATACTCAAGGGAATACGCAGTGATTTCCCACTGCAGATGAGATGTGATACACGGAAAATAAACCACAAATGGATAAATATGCTTGAAAGTAGGCCAGCACCAGTCTCCTGGCTCGTGGGTCTGATGTTTACACCCAGGCACATATTAACATTGGCCTTGCATAATTAAAGGTAGCAAAAACCCCATGGCGCCCATAGAGGAAGAGTGTGGGTGTTGTACACTCCATTGGGTTGTCTCCCAAGGCAGCTGTTAGCTTTTGGGTACTAAAACTAGATTTTCACAGTCATCTTTCACTCTCTGTCTCTGGGAGTTAGATCTTCATCAGAAATAAAAATGGTCTTTTTCAGATGAATAAGACAGTTACGGACAAGTTTCTGAAACAAAGAGAATCATGGACTGCAGAAATCCCAGTTTGATGGTATTCCCTCATGCCCCTTTGCTTTCCTCAATTCAGAAGTAGTATTTCCTCTTCTCCCAGAATAAGGACAACCATGATACACACTTCAAATTTATTTTTTTTCTAATGAGCAGAAATAATGGGAGGGTGTGCCTCCCCCATTGAGTGTTTGAAGCCCTCCTTGCCATGTTGGCCAGCCTGTTGGCAAATGATGCTTTTTCCCGACTTGGTCAGGTGGATCCCATCCCTTCCCAGCACTCCTCAGTCTCCAGAGAGAGTCCCTTGGTTGTAAAAACTAAATCCCTGTTGACACCAGCTGGGCAAACAGTTGTTGACCTGCCCTCACACCTTGCCTGCAGGATGCAGGATGAAACCACCCATGCCCATGGCCTCTAGTCCTGCTTGAGATGCTCCCTGGCTTTATCTCTGGCCGTTGCTACTTTATCTTACTATGACAGCTGATGGCCAGAAAAAGGGAGCCAAAATAAAACAATGCACATAGGCTTGCTGAAAAATTCCCAGACCGTCAGCTGGATCCTGGTGGCTTGACAGAAATTTCCACAGGGGCAGTTAAATTCTGCCCAGTTTTCTCTTCCAAGTGTACTGATTTGCAAAAGAGGTATCAGTGACTGATAGAAGACAGATGGAATTGGAGAGTGTTTAATTTTAATGCCTATATTGGGGCATAATTGCTACACAGCAAATGTAATAACTAACCCATGCTAAGGATACAGCCCAGTATAGGAGGAATAGAACCTCAGCAGTGAAACATGGAATAAATGGATATGAAATATAGGATAAACATATCAATGTATGCTGCCTGAGACTTTCTGAAGCAGGGGCACGTAATGTCCCATGTGCCATGCTAAAACCCAACCCAGGCAGCTTAATAAGCTAGAAAAAATGCTGGCTGCAGCTCATGTACCTGAGATCTCCCATGTACTTTCTGCATTCAGCAGCATCACATGAGTATTTGCAACAAGAGCTACTTACTAAAACTCTGCCTTGCCTTTTATGTCAGAGTGGCTGTAGTGACAGTCATGGGAACAGAGAAGACTTTTTTTACATTTCTGAGCCCAGCACTTCTCTCAGAAATGCTTAGAAAGACTTCTGGTCTGTTTTCTTTCAGCCCTTGCTCCATGAATAGTTCTTTTAGGAGCAAAATCCTTTTCTTTTTCTCCATGAACTCCATTCTCTGCACTTGATCCCACTCCTGAGCTTGTTTATTATTTTAGCATGTTTTCTCAAGTCCAAGTGAATAGAAATCAAAAGTGTATTTAAAACACCCTGCCTCTAGAAATCTGTTGAATAATACATCAGATGAAAACAGCTCAGTCCCTTCTGCTTGCTAAGTGCTTCTGCTCCATGCCTTTACCTGGAGACAATGTGTGCCATGCTGTGCCACTGTACACCATTTTCTCTTTAAAACGAATGGCCTGGCACCAATTTAATGCCAGATCATGTGGGTTCTTAATTGGTGCCGTGGCTGTTCAGATGGCTCATCACTTTGAACCACACAGAAATCACATTCCTGCAATCCCTTAGCACTCGCTCCTTAGGATCAGTGGACGTCACCAAGAAAGAGCTTAAATCTGCATTAACTTTGTCTGAGGGGTTTTTTCATCAGCTACAAATGTTCCAGGCTTATCCATTACACATTTCTTTACCCTCTGATCTTTGATGAGTCACTGCAGATGTTAAATGTAGTGTGATGTAGATGGAGCACTCATTAATGACTCAAACCCACTGGTTTTACTATCCATGAAAGAGATGGGAGAAGGTGCAGACCACAGTTGTAAATTTAATAGTGCAATTAAACTGGAATGTCTCTAAATCCAAAAGGATGTGTCTGATGTCCCAGATTTTGGCTTTGTGAATTTGCATATAGAAAAGCTCTGCTAAAAGCCAAATATCCTGAAAAGGAGAAGCAGATGAGAGATTTTCCCATGTATGTGAGGTAACTCCAGAGAGTTGTTCATCCAAATTAAATTTTGGGCAACTCGGGCTTTGGAAATGCCTGTCCCTCTCCACTGACCATAGGCAGAGACTGGACAACTAGATTTATAGATGGTTAACATTGGGAGAGGTGATCCCTACCATGCACTGATAGCAGGAGGTTGTAGTTCACCTGCCTTCTCATACTGTAAGAGGTATGAGTTACCTCTGATAACAGCTGAAATGGAAGAAATGTTTCTTGTAGAGGGCCGTTACATCAAGAGCATTCATCTTTCATGGAGCCCTTTGCATCCTTGGTATGTCTATGTCATGCCATCCTCAGCACCCGGCAGAGGCTTTGTCATTACATGGCAGCTGAGATTTATACCCTGTACCAGCGCGGGAAATCAGAGCCAAGGGTGTTCTGATGATCAGTTACTATTTTTCTTCTGAATTCATTACGGAAAATAAAAAAGACCCCCCTGCAATAGGAAATCATTGCTCATAGATGCGAAGTCATCTTCCTATTCTTGCAGTGCCAGCTTCTTCAGCTTGGCTTGCGCTGGGTTGTACTACCAATGCTTTTACAAGTGGGTAGAAAGTCTGCTCTCCATCAGCAGTAATTGCTTTTCTCTTTCACTGCAAAATTAAGGTGGTATTTTCCTTTTAACTTGAATGAAAATACATGATTTTTGCTCCAGCTGCAGTTATCCCTTCACTGAATCTGACAGAGAGTAAAAAGGAGAGGAGGCATCTTTCATTTTGTAATGCTCCAAGCTGTTTCAATTATGTCTAAATGCAGATTATTTTTGTTATTCCTTTCCTTACGTGAACTTAGCAACACAGGAAAGAAGCTAACAGAAGCATGTGCCATGTCTGAAACACAGACAATATTTAGAACCTCTTTCTGCTGCTGACTCCATATGGGCAATGACTGTGCTTGTGCAGCCAGCTCCCTGTTTAGAGTTAAAAACCTTCAAAAAACCACAAGTATTGCATTTTTGCAAGAGTAGTAGGTACCTTAGTGGAAAGTAACTGCTCATTTTCCTGCACAGTTGGTTGGTGATGCTGAGGGAAGAGTGCAAGACTCTGGAGAATTACATGGTTCCCAGAGGATATAGGGACTGGAGCTTCTCCTGAGAGATCTGGGAGATGACAAACCCCTCTCTGAACAAACACGTTTTATTTGTTAATGAAAGTTTCTAAATACTGGGCGGAATTGGCTTTTCAACAGGTGAATGTTACCCGTGAAGACTCCCCCAGTGAAGATCCGGTCTTTCTCCGTACTCTAGAGAAGGGAGATTGGTTTGGAGAAAAAGCCCTTCAAGGGTAAGTGCTCCTGATGATGTAGCTCTTACGTTGAGATAAGTTTTCAAGGACTTTTGCAGCCTTCAGAGGGCTCTTGCATTTTGGAAAGTGTTTGGGAGTGGGTTTATGCTTTTGCAGTCAGGTATTGTCACTTGGTCTTGCGCGTTACAAGGAGGCTTAATGGGGAAACAATGTTTGTTCTGCAGTTGAGTGGTCAAATGCAGATCTTCCCATGTTTGTAGACTTCATAAAATAGTTTGTCTTTGCACCATCTTCCCTGACCATGCATTTGAAGGTCAAAAGGGCATAATCATGGTCTTGATGGGGTACATTGCTGGGGGCAGGGCGATGGTGGTGGTTTTAAAATTGTCTTATTGTGTAGATATGATTTTGGTGGAGGTGGGACTTGTATGTGAGTGACCTGTTACATATAAAAATTTTCCTTTGGGGATGAACTAGAAGAGAGAGAAGCTGTAAATCCATATTCAACAGATGATTATTATAAAACTATGCTTTATTTCCAAAGGGAGGATAAGAGTAGGAATAGTAAAACATGTGCTTCAGGCAGGAATTTGGAGTGCCCATTCATCTTAATGGACAGACAGTCATCCCATCCTGGGTGCTTTTCTGTGCATAATAGCTATTAGGCTGCTTTTTCAGCTATTAATTAATTAATTGATATTTGATGCTGTGATAACACGCTCAATCCTTGCTAAATCATCCTTCTTCCAAAAAGAAGGCAGCAGAACATTGGAAGGCCAAATTTCTTGTTAGTTCTTGACAGACAGGGAGATGTATCCAGCACAAAGCTTGAGTCTTGCCCCATCACATCTATACCTCTTAATATAAATAATATGGTTATTAAATAAAGATCCATATTTTGGTTACATTTTAAATACTACGATGGAGATAAATCTATAGCTATAAATCTAAATCTATAATTTTAGATTTCCCCCCACAAACACATAAGGTAGAAACATATTTTTTTTCTTATTGTTTAGAGCCTCACAGAAACTTAACTCTCGGAGTTGGTATGTTTTTAAAATAGCACCGACTATATGGTGGCAGCCACTCTAATAGTGAGAGCAGGCAATAGCATGCCAAACAAAATCATCTTTTGAAGAAGACTCGATACAGGAAATAAAAGCAATTTCCTACCTTGCATCCCTAAAGAGTTCTAGTGACATGCAACACCACCATAATGAGAATTTCTCAGCACTTCAAACACAGTATTTTGGCTAACTGGCTTAGTCTGAGATTAGTTAATTTACAGTAAACACTTGTCTACATATATTTAAATATTCAATCCATAATAACTTGGATCTTCTGAAACTAAACAGAAACTTAATAATTGAGAGTATGTTCTCAACATGCGAGGAAAGCATAATATCAATACTTTTTTTTGCTAGGGTGATGGCATATCTGGAGTACCATACCTCCAGTTTGCTAATAATCTCAGTAGTTCTGTAGCTAGATTTAATTTCATAGTCTGAAAATATTGTAATGTAAAGCATCCAGCAGGTCAATAAATTTCTAATAAATTAGTATCTTTCAGGACTGTGTAGGGCATCACTGTTCAGCAGCTTGGGAAGCCTTTAGGGTGTTACTGCTGTAAAATACAGTTATGGCTGAGAGCTCAAGATAAAATAAGATTTTGTGTATTTTCTTTACTTTTTTATCTTTGACCAATTTTTCAAAACAGGTTCTTGCTTAGCAATACTTAATTACATGCTGTTAAATCATGTTGTGATTTCATATGTATAAGACGTAGTAACAACTAAGACATTTCTTTCTGACAATATAAAATAATAGTTGCAGCATCCGTTCACTGTAGTGCTGCACAGCAGAAGGACAGATAAAAAAATCTCTTCTAGTCTCTCACAGAAGTATGTATGCTTATGTAGGCATTGGGTGATGATATACAATATTCTGTTTCTAATGCTCACACCAGATGGCACACATTATTTCGCCATATCCCATTGCACACCAGCAGGAACAAAACAAGTCGTGAAATGATCAGCCACGTCATCTTACAGTAATACTTTTACCTTCCTGGCTAATTGGCGCAGAGATCGCAGATGTATAATTTACAGTATAGCAATACAAAATTTACAGTGTACTAACAATCCGTTATTTTTTGGTAATGTTTTCTTAATTGGAAATAAACATTTTATAAGGTTGTTACAATAATCATTTCTATCAACAGGGAAATAATGCATTCAAATAAGCAAAGGAAAATTACTGAATGCAACTTTGTGGCTCATGTACAAAAACTAAATAATTACAGTATGCTTCCTTGGTGGCATTACACAGCCGAATCCTTGCACAAGAGCATCTGTCTGAACCACACTCCATCCTCTTCAAGAAATGATGGTTTTGGAGCAGCCATCCGTCCTTCTCATTGGATGGAAAACATGGTTTAGTTCGCGGTGGACAGTCTTTACAGAAAACAATGGGGGAAGAAAAGAGGACAGAAAAGCCTATCTTTAGCAATGTAAGAGAAGGCTCTTTCTCCTTCACAAATTGTTTCCCATAGGCCTACTCAAAAGAGGAACGGTCTGAACCGTTGCCTCCTTCACTGTTACATTACACATTACATCACATACTGCATTGAGACAGAGCTGTCGTTTTGAGTGCTGTGAGTTTTACCTGGTTTGGGGATCCAGGAGGTGCTACAGACCATAGGGAAAAGGAGGGGCAGCACAATGCAGAGGGCTGATGTTTTGGAGAGGCAGCGATGGAGACCACCTGGGTGAGAAGGAGAAGGATTTTGAAAGAAATATTCATAGCGTGGGCCATAACACTTTGACCAAACTGGCCAGCTCTTGAGGTTCCGTAGCCAGGATTCTCTGGCAAGTCTGCTGGCTTTTAGAAGAGGGGATCCCTAAACACTCAGCAGCCTCAGGTCTCCTGAGTTGTAGCAAGAGAGGCAGAATTTGGGAGAGAATTTAGGCCAGGCTAAAGCTGAGACAGGGCTTGCCCTGGCCTCCACAATGCATGTATGTCTATTTTATGTATCGATGTATAAATATAAATGCTGGGAGTACGTTGTACTGAAAGAAAGTAATGGAAATATGGATGCCATGCTTTGATTTAAACTTACACAAATTATCAAATGGTCTTAGCAAAGATGTTTTCCATGCAGTAAGATGAAAATGGCACTTTGTCTTTGAGAGGAGCATTTTTAACGCAGTTACCAGAAGAGCTAATTCAGTGTGGCTGGGGTGGACGCTGGCAAAGCAAAACAGGATTATGGAAACACAGTTTTATTTTGAAAGGAGCTTAGTTTGCTCATTTGTCCATGTGAGCTGTCTTTCAAAATAATGAAATTACTTGGTTTTCACTTAGAGTTTATCATCTTCAATTGTGTTGATTTATAAATCCACGTGGGCATATGTTTGCGATGTAATTAAGCCAAAGCGAAACACACATTCACTTGACTGCCAGCAAAACCATAGCAGGGGGAGAGCCAGTTTGAGGAGACAAGGCTTCTTGGCAATTGGTATGAATTATTTTGGGACACTGTCTATGGAAAAGGTTTGGGAATTTGGGAGGCCTTCCTGCCTTTGGTGTCATGGCGGGCTGGGTTGTGGATGAAATCGCTGGAGGAAGCTCCTGCTTGGCACAGAAAGCCCCAGTCAAAGGGTGTCCTCCCTTTGTCCTTCTCATTTGTAAAGAATAAAATACCAATATATTCATTTATTTATTTTATTATTTTTTCAAAATGTGTTTGTGATGCATAAGGTGAAGAAGAAATTGTGGTCTTTGGGTCATGCAGGAGGTTCTCTGACATAGTGAGAATTATAGAGATACTTGAGATACTCTAACAGATTTATATATAAATCTTTTTGTTACTTTCATGATGATTTGAAAATGAGGGTGGTAGAACCTGCTCTCGTGGGTAAGAACACATCTTCCTTCCAAGAAATTTTGTACTATTTCCCTTTCATATCTCTGCCTCTGGAGGCTCCCGTGCAGTTATTTTCTCCATGTTACAGAAACTCTCTCTCCTCTAACTCCCCAAAATGTCTGAGGTATGTTTTGTGCACTGAAAATTTGCAGGAGCAGTAGAACAGTATATATCTGTATGGATAGGAGTGTCAAAAGATAATTGCCTTGCTGACCATCCAAAAACTTTATACTGTATTTCCAGCTTAAAATAGTATGAATTGCTGTGATAGATGTCATCAGACATCAGAAAAAAGTAGTAATGCACGGGGAAGTATTAGAGCCTCTTTAAATCGTAATTGAGATAGCAATGTCAGAGCGTTATTTATTCATAAATTAATGTAGGAACTGAATATAATCCCGAAAACATTTTTAAAAGTCCAGTAGCTGATGGCTGAGATGAGAATGAGACATCAATAAAAAGGACATTAGAGTACTGGCAATTCTATCAATTTGTTTCTTTTTCTAATATGTGGTTGTTTTCTCTTGCTGCAGCCAGGGTTATGAGTCAGACTCCAGGATTAATAGGATTTATTAAATATCTATAAATGCTGCAAGAGGTGCTGGGATCCCGTTTATGCTGCTCTTCTCCCTCCTTTAATTCAGAGTTTGCTTCTGTGCAGTTGCAGTGACACTACTGTTAAACTCAGCTTTACATTACTCCTTTTCCCTACAAAAATAAAAATCCAGTTTTTCATTAAAAACCTAATTGTCAAAACCTGGAAACCTGTTTGAGTGCCCCACCTTGCTGCCCTGCTATTTTCTTTCTTGCCCTTTCTATCTTATTTCTTACCTGTTTCATTTCTTTTTCCCCAGAAATTCTTTTCCCCTGTTGCTCACTAATAACTTTTGAAGGACTACAGGGATTTATTTGCTTGGTTCAAATGCTGGGGGAATAAGACCAGTTCTCAGCAGTTAGAAAATAGCTATTTCGGTAAATGGTAAAATGGATTTGCATGCTGGCATCTTCAAATATTTTTGGTTTTGCAAGACCCACACACAGTGCCCTATACACTTCACAGCCACCTTCACTGTCCTGGAAAGGAAAAGTGCAAGCTGGAGTGGCGTTTATTTTATTCTATTTAAAATTTATTTTATTTTGTAAAATGGATACTCCTGTTCAGACTGATCTGCAGTAAAACAAGGTATTTTTCACACTCCCTTACTATCAAACATTGCCCATTCTTCCTTTTTTTTTTACATGTACAAATTTCTGCTTATTGCAAATCACCTTTTGGGAGGTATCAAACATGTTTTAAATTCCTAAATGCCCTGTCATTTCTCTCAGCCCTTACTATGCAGGAATGGTTTGTATCTAGAAAAACTTTTTCAGTGTCCTTGACTGAAATTCTCAGGAAACATAAGAGTTGTATTTCATCTTCATCGGACACCTTCCTCACAATACCATGCTTCCAATAAAACCTTACCATCTGCTGACCTAATTAACCTAATTGTCTTGAATTTTCTTGGGAAAAGGGAGTGGGATGGAAGATTTGAAAAGTTTATTACTGTATGACTTAGAGGTGGTCATATAAGTATGTATGTGGCAGACATCTCTGGGTGGCTTTGTAAGATATATTTGTTTAAAATATATTAAATAAATATGTAAAAGATACGTATATCTTCTAGGATAATATAGTTTAATTTCTGTTTCTGCAGGGAGAAGTACTAGTCTGTCTGTTGCAATCAGTGCGCTTGGGCAAGAGGCATCCAGCCACCGAAGAGTGTTGGGAAAGAGTCTGGGGAGCAGCAAAATAACAGTATAAGAAAGCAAATGGGATCTGTGATGGAGAAGGGATGGGAAAATAAGCTATGTGCTCCTAGCTGGGAGAATTCTGGATGTTTCCCACCTACAGCAATTTCTCTTGCTCACAGCCTTGGCACAAAACTGTTCCTTGCTCACCTGTTGGGCTGGGGTCACAGTACAAAGAGATTCACTGTTCCTATTTCAGCCCAGTTAGGAACAGGGGAAAGAATTAAAAGAAGGAAAAAGAGCCATAGGGTAGAAATTCAGTTCAGGATGATGTAGTTTTTGGGCCAGGAGCCCTGTGGAGATGAAGAGGTACAGGTAGTGGTGGTGGTGATTGTAACGTTGAATGTTTCCCTGTCCTGGCCAGGCTGGCTTCTGGTGCTTGGGTGCCCTGGTCTCAAAGCCCTTAGACAGGGTGTCACTCTAGCACAGATTAAGATATTTTACCATACTGCTGTTGCAAAGTAAGCTACGAAACCTTCATAAGGGCTTCTGCAATTTGTTTAATTACATTATTGCAAGCATATATTGATTGCTGATGTAGTCGCTTCACTTTCTCCAACTACACATTCTTCATTCTTTATTTCTTCATAAAACACTGGCCAGTATTAGGTTGGCTTGCACAGAAGCTTGTGACAGGCATCTTCAGTGGGTTATCAAAGGCTCTTGATGTTATGGGAAGTTCCCGACTGAGCAACTCATCCAAAGCCTTTTATAATGAACTGGCAGGTTCCCTCCTGTTTTTGGGTGTGCTGTAACTCACAAAAACATAGCTATGCATTTGTCACCTAGCAAAAATAAATGTGGGGGTTTTTGAAGCTGTGTCAACTTCAGCCACCCCATATATCAAGAAATGAGGGGGAAAGGACCCAGAGGGACAGAGAAAGATGTGTTAGCTCTCACAGAATCCTGCGTAGGAGCACTGCATTGTAACTACTGAGATGAAGGTTACCTTACGCTTTTCCAACAGGAATGAGTTTATATTATTGAGTCTTCCTGTCTTAAACAAGCATACAGAATGGATCACAAGGTGAAACCAAAGATCCATCTAGCCTGGCATCCCATCTTTTACAGCAACCAGAATCAATTGCTGAGGAACATCCTGAACCAGAGCTTGGTGGCTTTAATAATTTATAATCTTTGGTGTGTTTATATTTACTTTTTCAAACATGTGCAAGCAGTTTTAAAATCCACAACCTTCTGTGGCAATTAATTCCATAGTTGAAATGTGCTGGATGAGAAGAAATGCTGGTTTTAATGTGGGTTTGGTTTTTTTTTGGATGGGCCATCTGCTCCTCTTACAAGTTGCCTTCAAGTTCTAAGATGTGCAGTTGACTTCTTGGTTTGCAGAGAGCTCAAGAGTCTGTTGTCTGAGACTATAGACATGGCAACAAGCTATAGATTCTAGCATCTTAAAAGACTTGGTAAGATCTCTAGAACTCAGTCCTACTTTTTCTTTAAGAGGAACCACGTTTTGTATGTAAAAAGATATTTGGAGCTAGAGCTAATCATTCTGCATTTTGACAAAAAGCTGTTAAGGTCAATAATTTGAGGGTTTTTTACTAATTTGTGTGCTGGTGATGAAGAAAGCTGGTAACATCTTAGTCCAGCAGGTGTTGGTGAACCTTTCCAAAAAGCCACGCAGCTTTTTGTATTTGCTCTGCCTGGCAGAGTTACACCAGAACTACTCTTCCAGGCTTGAATAGGCAAAGGGTTTCCTTAGGACCAAAGTAATACAGCAAGGAAAGTAATTGCAAAAAATCATACCCACAAAGGCTCTTTCAACGTCTGTGTTTAGATGATCACTTAAAAAGCTGGATTAGGGCTGGAGTTAAGCCGTGAGATGATGAATCAGGGGTTTTCAGCTGCTTGATTTTTCCTATTGTTATGTATCTTGCTTCCAAATTTCTTGAATTTCAGGGCAATGTACTTGGAAATGAGATGCAGCTTTATTTTATAGTAATGCTGAACAAAAACTGCTTTAGTCAAGCAACAGTAAACATCACGTTAAGAAGGAAAAACAAATGATTATGTACTTAAGCAAGATCAGTGAACACCAGAATTGGAGTCTTTTGTGACTTATCAATTGCCTGCCTTGTGCTGCATTTTGAGCAGCCACTTTGCATTTCAGAAGCCTGTTTACATAAAATACATAATCATGAAAATACATCAGTTACTGAAGGAATATAGAAAATCATATTAATAGAAGGCTTGTGCACAAAATAGGCCTTAAGACAATGTGCCTTATTGTCTAAGAGAAAAAGAAAACAAATATCTGGCTTTTTATTTAGTCATATCAAACAGAAAACTCCTTTTGGGAAAAATAGCCATTAGGAGACAATTAGCAATAAGTTCAAAATTTTACTACTTTTTTGACAAAAAGTACATAAATAAAGTTGCCCCAGTTTCTACAGGGAAGTTATGCTTAGAGCCAACTTTGTGATTCAAATGTAGTTAATAAATAATCAGGTTGTTTTGAATCTTAAAGATAATAATTCTTAGTTTATAAAAGCACAGTTTATTAATAGCTCTGGCTTTTTTACAATTGAATCATAGCCTGGGAACTAAAACTGTATATTTGCTTTCCTCTGAGGAGGTAGTCCTACAGAGCAAGCACAATATTCCTCCCACTGAGTTTAAAATAGATATAACATTGGGCAATAAAACTGTGCCAGATGGAGGAAAGTAGAAATACAGGGGGTTTATGGTTATGAATATATTTGCTTACACTTGCTGCAATAAATTTCTCCAAGATTTTTTTTTTTAATGTCTTTTTGCCTTAGCATTATTCCATAGCCTGAAAAAAACACTATTGCTGAAACAGGTGATGCAGGGGAAATACCATGGAGGTATTATATTGTAGGTTTTTACTAGATATGAAAGCTGCTTGAGCGCTATTCATATAAAAGTATATATTCTTATAAAATTCTTAAAATAGCACAATTCGGGACATATATCTTCTATGAACCAGGATGAGTGAAACTGGTTAGTGACAGAAATGATTACGGGGATCAGATCTGGTGGTTCTTGCTTACTTAAAGGAGCATAAACCTGAGGCTGCGGTTTGCTTTTCTCATTTGGAGGGTGTGAAACAGCCTTAAGAGCTGAAGGCTTCTTCTGGTGCTGGCTGAATCTTCCAAGCTCTTCCCCTTAGCATCTTCTTGTGTGTTTTTGCAGTCAATACCTGTACTATGCAAAAGAAAAAATAAAACAAAACAGAAAAAACCCACCTTATTTCTGTCCTGCAGCAACTTGTAAGCAACTTGCAACAACAATAAGACTTTTCTGTCAACATGTCACTGTCAACAATAAATGTTGATGATTGAATCAAAACATTTTATCCTAAAATCTCAAAATTGTGATGCTTTTGTCAAAGTGCTGAAGCGCTGGTTTATGATAGATGTTTTCAGTTGGAAAAAAAATTATCCATAATCCAAACTAAATGTGTTAATAGGGAGAGGAGAAAAAAATATCCTATAGAAGACCTTCAGAGGAAATCACACATTTTCTGGGGAAAATGCTTCCATCAAAATACTCCTGCTAGCTCTGTTCAGGTTTGTAAGCATTAAGTGGAACTCGAAAATACAGCACTGAATTATAATTCTTTTGACTTGCTTAGAAAAAAAAATAAGTAAAGATGCCTAGGGTGGATGCAGAGGCAGAAGTACAAACTACTGCAAGGGACGCTGCGTGCGAACTTGCAGCCTGCCAGCTGCTTTGCGTAACTAGCCGTGATGTAGACAAGATAATTCGTATTAGCTAACCCTCAGAGCAGGTTTACAACAGTATGTAATCATAGGGGGAAAAAAAGAGTAAAAAATGTTCTACATTTGTTGAGGTTTCTTTGCCTAACTCCTATAACATTTGCACACCTATGCATGCATTTAAACATACATCCTTGAGTGTCATCACATTTAATGGCATTAAAAAGCCAATGCCTGCTTATGGCATCTCCTGGTATGGCTGCTTTTATTTTTAGACAAACTTACTACAGCATCATGTGATGTGGCTCCTTTACAAATCTCCTCCTTTTTTTTATACCAGGGATGGATTTGGTCTTGTGTGTCAGGCTTGTAATTCCATATAAAGTAACTATCATTTATAAATTTTTCATGCATAGAAAATTGAGGGGGTGTTCTGCAAGGATGCATAGTAACCCAGTATTGGGATGCAGTACCTAGTGGCTATAAGGGACATCATAATATGGAATACTTTAATATTAAAGCTTTGTGATTTAAAAATAGTAGAAGTTAAAATTCCTTATAGAAGCATATTAAAATAAGTACCCCTCTAAATATACAGAATAATATATTTTCATGGCTTTCATTTTGCATGCTGAATAATTTAAATACAAAGGAAGGGTAGGCCATTTAAATTAGCCAGTGATTTTAACACAATCATGATTTGGCCATGATGTAGTAAATTAGGCTCCCATCCTTAGAAGAAGAAGTTGGTGCAAGTTTGTATTTAGTACACATTTCTAATAACCTGTTACTTTCTTAATCGTGTTTTCAGATTCAGTGTTAACAAAGAGGACATAATGACTTTTTGATTTAATTTATGTCATCCAGGTTATTCAGCAGCAAAAAAAGGTGTTCACCATTATAGACTTGCTGGTTTTAGGATGACTTTGCTCTAATATGTTGTCCTTCAATGACCTGATTCCCTTTCTGAGCTCTCCTGCCCATCAGGATCCCAACCCTGATGTTCTCCAGCATTGGCCACTGGCTACGGGTTGTCTCCTACATGTAGCAAACCCAGAGTCCTGATGACTTTAGTTTTGCTCATACTAATGCAGCAGGTTATGAGTTAAGAGGAATATTGTGTAGCAACACTAAAACTGGATAAATTAGCACTTAAAAGTTGAATTGTATAGTCCTGTAAGACCATGAAATAATCAATGTCCCTTCTTATTTATAGACATTTCTTTCAAGAGCTGCATATCCCACCTAATTTTGCTTTGAGGTCAGTAGTCTATAGGTTTACAGGAACACAGTGACCCTTCAAGGGGTGATTCATCCTATGCTGAAACTCCTTTGCTGTCTGTCCCCTCCAGCGCTGCCTGCAACATGCAGACAGCTGGGCTCCCAGCCTCATGGAGGGCAGCTGAATCCTACCTTGAGGCAACGATGACTGTATTTCCTTTGGGACTAAAAAATGAAAGCACCTCTGAGTGGCTGCATATAATGAGTATTACCAGTGGGAAGCCTAGTGATGAACATTTAGCCTCCACATTTTTTGTTATGACTGCCCAACCATTAAGTAACACAGTTAACTACCACAGGCACGCTCAAAATTAAGGATGAGATATGTATAGGACTGGAGCTGGCTATTTGTCTCTATGAATGCCTAATTAATTCTATTTTTTTAGGAGCTCTACAGTATTAAAAGACCATTTTAAGGTCACCCTTTTCAGGTAATAGTCATTTAAATTGACAGGAAGACATCAAAAAAACAGTGTCCTTTTTTATAGCATTTAGTTTAAGAATCTGTTTGAGCCTGGTGTGTTCAATTTTTTTTTTTGGGGGGGGAGGTTGGTTTGCTTTCTTATTGTCTGAGGAATGTGGGTGATGGGCTAAAGTCTGTCTCTGTGGCCAAAGCTATAACATCAGTTGTACCCAAAAGACTTCACAGTTGCATTTCCAAAGTCTGGAGCAAAGAACCTGAGGCCCTTCTGCAAAGGTACAGTGCCTGCGTGGTGGACTGCCTTGAGGAGCGCTTCTGCAAGTAATTGAACTTCTCATAACCCAGAACCTTTGCTTTCAGTGCCATCCCTTTCCCAGCCAAAAAAAAAATGGAGCAAAGTTTCAGGCTCTGTGCCTGCCATCTCACTGGAAACTGGGGGCAGAAGCAATGGCTTAACTGCCCCACTGTAATGCTGGGCAAAAATATTGATGCAATGAGAAATCCTCTTTTCTTTGTTGCTTTTTTTGGTTAAAGTAATGGCCCCTATTCTTGAGCCTCTCAGGCACTAGCAGTTTTACATTGTGGAGATATTTTCTGTTGAAGAGCAAACCTAGTGCCGTTTGCTGTATGGGGGGGTGGTGTGGAAGCAGCTGAAGGTGGCTGTGGAAAACCTAGTGTGTGATTATTACTATTATTATTGTGTCCTGTGGTGGAAAAAAACATTCAGACTACATGGACCAAGCTGGTTAATATACTGCAGAAAGAAATCATGTCCACGCAGGCATTTAATAATATCTCACTGGACTAACTACCTTCATAGCTCACACTGTGTCACCCTGAAACAGACTGAGTTGTCATCTGCAAAACATCATTCAACGAGTAATACCAGCCCAGCAGCAACACAGGAATAAGGCAGATTTTTCTTTTTTTTTTCATCCACCTTTTTAGCTGGCTTTTGGATTTTTTTGTAGCTTTGTTACAGGATAGGAAGCTTGTCACTTTGCATGGGTCTAACCATCAGGGACAGTGACAGGTACTGGCTGCACTAGCAGTGGGAGATGTACTTGTGTGCCCTGTAACCTGGTGATAACAAATTAATTCATAATCCAGGTGTGAGCACAGCATGAGAAAGGTTACCTGGGCTGGCAGTCTGGTAATCTCTCCTACAAGGTGAGAAGTAGTGCCTACCCTTTGTGTAAATGGCTTTATTGTCAGAGCAGAGGCACATTGGGGTTGGGTGATGGGTGCAGGACCTCTAGACCTAGTCTCTTAAAGGTTTGCTTTTCTTCTCTTCTTTCTTTCATAAGCACAAGGACTTTTGTTGACTGTATGCTCTTCCTATACTGTATATTTTTCTATTTCAGTCTGCCAGACCCCTGCTTTGAATTTTATTTTATTATTAACATCAATTTTAAGTCTTAGAACAGATCATTTCCCCATTTCAAGTCTTGGCAGAGGGGCTGTTTATGTTGGTGATGGCAAATGGGGCTCTGATGGCTCTGTTTTCAGTTACAGCCTCTGAACACAAAGTAAGTTGCATTGATTGTTGATGCAAGTGATACAGTCAAAATTCTAACTACTCGGCATGTTAAAGCAAAAATATGTTGTCCCGGCCTATCCCTGTCCCCATGGGGTGTTGCTGGGGCTCTGAACGGGGAGCTGGAGCCAGCCTCGCCACTGGGATCTTGGAGAGCAACTAGGCTGACTGGAAGTAATCACCCTGAACGTTATAACATTTAAAAATAAATAGATTGTGTTATCACTAAACAAAGTCAGGTCTTATTTTAGGCAAAGCTGCAATCTGAGCATAGCTTTTGCAAGACGCAGCAGTGCTCCTGTTACAGCAATGGGACTTCATGTGCAAAGCTCGTATTACCTTTATGTTTGGCTCCCCTAACAAAAGTCTGAAAGCTGGTTTTTTGAAACAGCATTCCCATTAGAAGTTATGTATTTGTAACGTTGATGTCGATGTTCACTTAAGGTATCTGTTCACTTAATACAAAAGATTCAGGTTGTTACATGCAGCGTTGTTTAGCGTGCTCCTTATAGGTGCTTTATGACCTACTAACGTTTTGCTAGGCTGAACCATGTTATCACTGACCCTCAGAAACTTTGTCTGGGGCTCGAGCTTTCCATTTTTAGGTCAAATTTAATCAGGGAATAAACTACAGCTGTCCCAATTGTGTGGGACAATGTGTGAAGCAGTCTGACCTCATGGCTGGAATGGCTTTCTTCAATGCATCAGGCTACTGGTGGACAAAGGTAGCCTTTTTCAAGGCTTCTCTTCTTTTGAGGAGGCCCACCCTCAGTGCTGGGGTTAACCTTTTGTTTCTAGGGTTTTATAGGACAGACTGGACCATGCTACCTTTTCCATGACTGAGTTATCTGCTAATTGCTTCGGCACTATTGATAGGCATCTGGCTGGCTGAGAGCCCATCCAGCCCCTCTCGTGGTCACCAGGAACTCTCTTTACCTCCCTGAGGCCTCATCTTCCTGCACCCAGCCCTGCAGCAGTTGATTCTCTGAAGGTTTAAGGCTCCAAACCCTCTCTCTTTTTTTGTCCTTCTCTAAACACAAGGTCCTTATCCCCAAATTCATTTGCTCATGCTGCCAGACTGTACTGGCAGAAACCCTGCAGCAGGCTGATTTCCTTAATTATGATTATTTTCTTCCCTGTTCTGCTATACCTCTAACTAAACAACAGTCACCTGGCTGTCTTTTCATTTCCTGACCACTATTCATCAAGCTTGTGTCTCCTTTCTCTGCACAATAGCTTGCTGCTTTTCTCTTTTCAAAGAGAAAATGGACAAGATACAGTTCTCCTGACTTGCTGTCCCATGTCCCACTGCAGCTCATCCTCCTTCGCTGCTGCAGATGCAAAAAAAAATCTCACCTAGTCTCTTCTTGGAGTCATCTTCATGGCCCTTGTTAACATATATCTTGTCCATAATCTGTGTCTTCCTTCACTCTTTCCCTTCATTTCTTGCTCTCTCTTAGATCTTGCATCTCTCCAGATGAGCACATTTTGATCTCCTCAGTCACAGAGATATAAGCTGCTGCCCTGTTCTCCTCTGTTCTCACTACTGATACTATTTATTGTATTGAAAGCTGTTGGGATTTCTTGTCTTCCAGTATTACAGCATCATCAACTCATGATTTAAGCTGGAAGGGGATTGTAGTGGGTATCTGGTACAACTCCATGCTCAAAAGGAGTCTAAATAGAGCAGGTCACTCAGGGCCACATCGAAATGCATGTCCACACATTACCTTAAATGCGGGGATTATATTTTTTTTCTTTTTCCCTTCATTTCTTCAGCTTTTGGTCTATCAACTCAACTGTTGATCTTTCAGTAAAGCCACTCTTAAGTGTTCATTAAAAAAAAAAAAAAAAACCAAACAGAACCAGCAATCCTTTTTTTGTCCTTTTAGAGTTGCCATTGAAATTCAGAGCTGCCAGCTATGGCCTTCTCTTGACATCTCTGATTTAGTTCTTACTGTACATGGTGGAGAAACCATGTCTGTTCTTTAGCCACTGTGTAGGGATTTGCAGGAGTTGTTTCCTCCTTTGTGCCTTTTTTCTCTCTTTACAGGAACTTCAGCTCATTAACTCTGTCCTGATGTCTCACAGCTCATTTCTGGACTTGCCTCCCTCCAAACGAATCTTGGACACATCCTAGAGAGAACTGGCTGCCAGTGTGCTTCCAATAAGTTATGCAGACTTCCTTCTTGTTTCTTCCTTTGTGCACAGCAGTGCCATCCCTTCTGTCCTTCATGTCTCCAAGGCACGTGTCATCTGCATGTTTCTCAGAAACCTCACCTCCAGGCTAGGTCGGATCTGTCAAGTTCTCTGTATAGAAAGTCTCCAAGATGGTTTCATAAAGCAAAAACCTCCAGAGGTTTTATGGACTTCTGTTACTCCAAAGATGTAAGACTGGTGCTGCCATTACTGTTACCCCTGAATGATTTGGGTCCTGACTCCTGTTTTCTTGCCTCAAACACCAACTTTTCATCTTTGCTTTCATGACTTATCCCCATCCAGCCTTTCCCTGTAGTTGCTGGTGATTTTGGCATCTACTGCCCATTTATTACAATTGTCAAAAAAGTATCTTTTTGCTTCCTCCTGATGCCCCCTACCCTGGGAGAAGACCCACAAAGCTGGCGGCTTCAGTCCCCCCTTGAACTCATCTTTACTACCCTGCCTGTGACAGCAGCAGAGTACTAGTGATGTGCTAAGTCTTATGTCTTGCCAGTCTGAGCTGTAGTATACAGCTTTCTACTACATATTTTATTTTGTTCCTCACCAGCCAGCCACTTTCTCTTGGCCTTGATATGGAGTGTAGATTTTGCTGCCCACATTATTGTTCCTGCCGTACTTAAGATACATGTAGGTCTTCACCATTAGACCCTTTAGAAAATGCTAATTTGCTGATGATGAATATATTTCCTATATTTATTTCAGCAAATATATATGTTTGTTACCAAGGTCTCTGCAGGCTTTTGCTGTTTGAAGTACACAGTGATTGGGGGCAGTTTGCAGATGTAAATGATGCTCTCAGGAGTTATGCCATCAGCGAACACAAATCATCCCAAGTCCAACAGTATTGGAGAGGAAATGTTGAGCTGCATGCGTTGGATTGAACACAGCTGTTTTCAGACGTTTAATTGTGTTTATATTCATAAAAAAGAGAAGAAGCTCATTTATAAGTACTAAGGCTGTGGCCAACCTTCATCTCAATTTAATCTTATGTTTGTTCAGGCTGAAACAAGTGTTACAGGTTTATATGGCAGAACTTCCTTAATGAAGCAATTTCACTCTGACTGCTAAAGAGGCTGGCAGAGATTTAAATTCATATAAGTTTTATATTACCATCAAATTCAATTCTTTTCCCCCAGCCTCTGGGCTATGTAAAATCAAGTTCTTGTTTCCTGAAGTCTAAAGCTCTAAACCACACATCTTTAAGGCACTTGCTAAATTCCATTATTTTCTCAATCATGTTATAATTAAATGAAAAGTGTTTTCAATTATAGAATTGAGAAGAAGCTGGAACATTTTAGAATAATTTTTGCCATGATCTTAAAGAGATGATAATAGCTGTTAAAGCAGGTTAATCATCATTTGTCCTAGGTGCTATTTTATTTTCCCATTCCATAGTGTAATTTTAGATATAAGACATTTGGGAACTTTACAAAGAAGTTATCTTAAACTGTGCAATAATGTGAGTCTTGCGCTTTTTTTCCCTTTCAAACAGAGACCACAGATTAGTGAAAAGGAAATAAACTTAGCAAGAGGAGCTGAGCATTAAGTAAGGAGAGAGAGACAATGGTTTTCTTGGCTTGGTTTTACTCTCTTGGGTCCAAATACACTTTATATTTTCCTAATATGTCATTTTTGAAAAATAATTCCTGTGCTGGTGTCACAAAGAAATTTTTTATATTTCTTCCAAATGAAGCCATCTAGTCTCTTAGGTAACTTTAATGTTGAGATGACCAGCCCAAGTCAACTCCTGAGTGAAGAATTAGTAACATTGGGAAAAGCCAGATGGTAATCTAGCTAAAAATCTACAAAAAGCATTACTGTGAGGATACCCTTATTTTTAATTCTTATATGTCTTCTGCAATGCCTAAGTGACTTTTGCACCATGCTGTGGCAGAGATGGTGATGTGAAATGTGTAGATGAGCTGCTTCTGGTCCTGGTTTGTAATCCTCAAAATAATTTTTAGTCTTACACAGTTGAGTAGGTGGGATCACATTTAACCCAGGGGAAAAAAAAAAGCCCAAACTGAAATTAAGTCAGGAAGAGGGAAACCTGTGAAATTCCTTGCCAAAGAATTGCTTTTAATGACAGAAGACATAGAGCTCCTTCATGCCAAGTTGGTGTGCAACTCCAGTCTAGAGCCAGCTCCTCTACACACATGATTGCAGAAGCGGTCAGGAGCATCTTCTCACCTCCGTGCTGAAAGGAGAGAAATTAAGCAAGGTAAAACTTGATGTAAATATTTGGAAGTTAAAAGGCAGTGTATGCGTCAGTCCATAAATAACCTGGAAAGGCTTTGCAAAAATTACTCACAAGCTTTTATGCAAGAGCTGTAGGGTAAATCTTTCCTCCATCAAATACCTGGGAGGTAATATGTGTTACCCACTGCATCTGCTGGTGAAGGCTTCCCTATGATTTTAATACCTTAACCTTGGACATTTTACATTTCTTCCAGTAATGGGCTGAAACTTTGCAAAAGGGGATGGCATGAATTTTAAACTCAATATTATTCTGTTCTGAAGCCAGGTATTTCCAACATCTTACATTACCATTGGTTAATGTAGTGCTTTTAAAGTAGAGATAACACTAGTTGTGATTTTCTCTCCGATCGTGCATCTGAAATCCACATCTAAAATTCTCTTAGTACTTTCTTCAAGCTTTCTCTGAATATAGCTGCCTTAAAGAAAACTGAGAGGTGGCATAAAAAGGCATTTGGTTCTTGTTATTCAAGTGACCTGGAGTTTGTGCCATGTTTTTAGCAGTTCTTAGTGAAATTGTGTTTTAGTCTAGAAAGTGACCCTTATTTTACACAATTCTTAAAAATTAGTTGAATGTACTGGGGAGAGAGGGGGAATCTTGTACAGGAAATAGACAAAAATCAGATGAATGTTGGCTGAAAGGGAGCTCTGACTTCCTGCTTGAAGCATGGCTGTCACAGATGCTGGAGCAAATTCATCGTTGCCTTGTCCAGCCTAATCTTGAAAATCTCCAAGGACAGAGCATCAGTTACCAGTCAACCTATTGCCCTGCTGGAAGTTTTTCTTAAGTTTTCAATTATGTCCAACCTGGACTTCCTAAATGAGAACTTGTGGCTGCTGCTTTAAAAAAATTCCTAGGGAAAAAAATACCAGAGAAGTAATTTTAAACTGTTTGGCATTTAAAAGGGATTATTGCAGCTATTTGCTTCAAAAAGCTATTGAGCCCAGTCTTTTATTGTAATGAAAACAGGAATATATCTAATCTGCATGGATTTTGCGGGGGTCCAGAAGAGCAAAGGAGGTAATCCATATGCATCACAGTGTATTTTTTAATCTTGCATCATGTGTCCTTTCTGGACAGATTCCTAGAGGTTTGGAGAAAGACAAATAATTTGGCAGTTTTTGACAAATCCCTCTGCCTAGGAGAGCTGAAAATCTTTGGAACACTGGAAAGGTCTGAGCCTTTTGTGCTGTTGGTTTATTGCCCTGATACAAAGAATTTAGGGAAGTTTTAGATTTTAAACTAAGCCCCAGCATGTGTCCTTGAGCAACATTTGATGTCTTACAGATATCACCTCTCTAAGCAGAGCATCCCAGAGGAATGCAAGCTCATTTAGAAAATGTTTCATCATTTTAAGACTGTTCACAAAAGGCTTGTAATAAAGTACTTTAGTTAACCTTATAGCCTTATTTTTCCTTTTTTTTTTTCCTTTTATGGCTGTAGAAGATATTTTTCCCATGTGGAGATTCCATCTTAAGGATAGTGAGAGAGTGGAAGGGAAGTATTTTAATTGTCAGGAGCTTTGATTTAGTAATGAGACAGTGACACTTTGTGCCTCCCAGTGTTCAGGAGAGGCATTGGGCTGCTTCATAATTTGTGCATCTTCATTTTCCGTTGAGGCTCAAGATGTTATCAGTAACCAAGCCTTGAAGATAGATGAGTCAGTCATAGGAAAAGGGACTTTATTTCAGACCCCTAAGCCCAGCAGTTTTCGCAAATTGTATTGCAGATACTCCCCAACAGCTGCAGAAGTCCTCAGTTTACCTGCGATTTTGGTGATAGTTTTGTTGGCAATATTTGCTTATTCAAAAGGCTACCATGTTTCCAAATTATTTGCACTTTGTTGCCATACTTTCTAGTATTAGTTCATCTCCTTTGCTTTTCTAACCAAGAGAATACTTGAATATATATGATTAAGTTCACTGTCATTTCTAAAAACACAAGGGGAAGGCCGTCATGTTTACTTGAAAAATGTTGCTTGTGCAAAAAAAAGCAAGCCACCATGTTTAGGGAATTAGTTGGCATATGTGCCAGTAACCACACGGGAATCCAGCCGGCTGGATGTGTGTCCTTAAGAGCCCTGTGCCAACAGAGCGAGACTTGCCAGTCCCTAAACTCATTTAGGATGTTCAAAGTCATCTGGGTTATCTCTGTGCAGCACTGCTCTGCTACGTAGGCAAACCTTTACATTTCAGATTTAGCTGGGATAAAAAATACATGCTTTTCTCAGAGGCTGTTTTTCCTGAGCAGCAAATCTAACCATGCAAAATGTTAAAACTGTACCAAAGGATGGTATTTATTTACCTCAGTAGGCATAGTTTAGTGGATAATGTTACACAAAATCAAATCCACTATACTGGATTTCATCATGATCATGGGCATGTATTTTCTCTCTTTCCTTTGTTGTGAGTATGTGATGAGATTTATGAGATTATGAGAATAATATGGTTTCTTGTGTTCAGAGAGAGGAGCGGGAGCATGGTCTCATCCAATACTCTGACCACAAAATGAGCAGCCCAGCTGATAGGAAGCACATTATTGGCACACAGTTTAAAATGAAGGTGGCATGTTTGATGGCAGGCTTTGATAAGGCTTTGCTAGAATTCATTTGCCAGTAGCATTGCAGGCTTTTGCTGATTACTGCCCTGACTCTTTGCAGGTGTTCCCTCCTGACGTAATCTGTGGTGGTTTATGGCCTTTATATGGCACCATCTGCAGTGAGTCAGGACTTGCTGGGGAGGCATACACTCTAAGAGACATGGTTTAATTAGGGCATGCTTTCATTAGTTTACTCATCTGCAGTCGGGCAATAACTCACCGCTTGCAGGTCATGTCATCTTTTTTCAGTCTCCTTGCTGGTTCTAGTCCTAAGTGTCTCTTGCAGGAGCTGTAGGGGCTAGCAAGAGGCAGGTCTTGGATATGGGTTTCTCAGATAATCAGAGAGTGTGAGTGGGCTTCACTGAGAATGTGTACATGGTGTAGATATGCTTAACGAACGCTAAAGGACCTCAGTTTTCTCTGTGTGCTTCCTTGCCCAAGGATATGCTGCTTATCCAATTTAGCTGTCCTTTCCTACCGCCCTGTTTCCCTTCTCCATTCACTGGTAAGTTGTAAGCCTTCATGCCACCTTTCTCCAGTTTTCAAAGAAAAAATTTAAGGTATAAGTAGGTTCCTACACTCATTCCTAGAACAAAATACACAAATGCATTGGAAACTTTGTTGCTTTTGCATATCATGAAGCAGCATATTTTCTTCCTGAGGTCCAGAAGAGCATACAGAGATGGTCACTGATGCCTTCAGTTTTGAGCTGTAGAGGCATCATGTGGCTTCTGTATAGGTTACTGTCTGTCTCAGTCATCTTTTGGTAATACAGAACCAGAGAAGTAGCTTTTGCTTGCTTTTCCGATTTTAATTTGAAAACTTAAAGGCTATGTTGGGCATGTATTTTTCATGTCATAGCCAGAACAAGAGAGGTACAAGAGTTTGGTTTCTTCCTTGCTTCAGTGGGTCCTGTCTTTGTAAGCAATAGGTCTCCTCTCTTGGCAGTTTGGCCTGAATAAGCTGTAAAGAATCAGACACATAACAGATTCCTGTGATTTTATTCCAATAAAATATTATACTTGATTTAAATAGCTTGAACAAGTAAAAACTAAACAGGAACCCCAAGTTCTTAATCTGTTTAGTTCTGTAGAAGTTACTCAGAAGAGCATCTGTTTTCATTAGCTAGACTTTGATCTCAGGTTTTATTCATGCTATTTAGCAGGATGATACTCTGCTTATTAACATGTTTTGAAAATTAATTGGTTTACTAATAATAGGACTTTGTTTCCTCCAAACTCTTTGATTTATTTAACAAGGTTAAAATATCAATATAACCCGAAGTGAAGTAATTATTTGAGAGAGTGAGTTTTTTTCTATTCCCTGTTTGTGTTTCTCTCTAGTGACTTACTAAATAATATGCTAAAGTGCAGCTGTCAAGTCTTTCATGAAGAAAACAGGTCAAAGACCATTTCTTGTGGCTCAGTATGCCAAATTCTGTTGCTGCTGCTCTGCAAATCACTTTTCTGCAAGTAATCTTGGCAAAATTTTGTGGTTTGCTACTTTTTATTTCCTTTTCAAAATACTTTCATAAGAGCTTCTTAGTGTTACCAATTTTTTTCAAAAAGTAAAAATACTTAGAAAAGCAACAATAATATGCCTGTGTAGATACATAAACATCATCATCTTAGTACATATGAAAAAGTTTTTACTCTTCAGAACTTAGTAAAATGTGACACATGCTCTGTTCAGCTGTAACACTGGTTTCCTCTCACTTGTGCAAGTTTCTTGGTCTTTTGGCTTTGTCTAGCTTTGTATGCAGAGTAGGTCTGCAAGGCTCTAGTTTCTAGAACTCTTCTGATTTGCCCAATATTTAATTAAATTGTCCTGGAATGTGATAATTAACGTTTAATAGATCTTGAAGACACTCTTGTCACCCACTGGCTGATTAAAGTGATAATGTACAGTGTGTGGTAGGATACTAGTGCACTTTTCTTTTAATGAAAAAATCGGTCATTTCATACCTCTGGGTTGTTTCACATAGGGAATATTATTAATTACTTGCTAGTGAGACACTAGTTCATTACAATAATTCAGAATAAATTACAAGAATAATTGGTTTAAATCATTAATAGATTTGGCAAGCAAATAGGTACTAACATCCTAGCATCAGCAGTACATGACTGATTCTGCTTTAGTCTTTCATTTCATCCATACTAAACTTAAACCACATTTTGCCTACAAAAATAATCGGTATTAATTCCTATAGAGAAATGCGTTTGCTCTTCCCTGTCTGTCTGGTCTTCTGAAAACAGTATACTAAATCATATAAATATTATTGAGTGATTTCTATGGGAGGCACTGGGCATGCTCCTGATGGAGTAGATTCACTGGAAATGTTTTTTTATCAGCAGAGGCTGATTTCTGAGTGTTGTTGCCACCTCAGTAATGGGAAACATGCACCTAGATGCTTGTCAACAGCACTGACGGCTGACGATGGACCCTGCTGCATCATGTGTGGTGGAATACAGTGAAATCTGGCATCTTTGTCTAATGCTTTACCAGCTGCAAGACTGACAACCGTTGCATGATGAATATGGGTCATTTAAGAAAAAACAATACAGCCCAGAAATGTTAATACATTTGTATAGGCTGCTGCTTTGGTTCCCTCGTGTCCTTTGTATTTTGCCTTTTAGTGCAAAATATGCCTTTTTTCCCCCCACACTGGCTCTGTGTGTTATTGGAAGAGCATAAAAAAGTGCAATAAAGTGAAATTAAAACTGTGAAGATTTGAAAGGGGAAAAAAAGGATAGAATGAGTGGAAAGAGGATGGGAAAAGATAACTGTTGCAAGCACAAGTAGGGGTAGTCTTTATAACAGTTGCTATACAAAAGGACACTGCAGTCACGCCTGCAAATGCAAAACACCCCAGCAGTGTCATTTGCAGGACTTTTAAGACTTGGTAGTTGTAAATTTGCAAGTAAATTCTGTTGTAGAAGCTGCTTAGAAGGCAGAGAGCTCCACTTTCACACCACTGACTCCAGTTGCCTACATGGGCCAAACTGGGACATGACTCCTACAGTAACTGCTTCCAAGCAAACACAAAAAAAAGGCTCCTAAATGTAAGTTTTTTCTGATACTTTTATTAGTTTTACCCATAAACAATTTGTGTGTAATTAGCTCCAGAAGAAATTTGGTTTTATTTGCTTCAACAGAGGATTTTCACTTTCATCTGTCATGGTCAACGTATTGCACAAGGTCTTTGTGGTTGTGTTAAGAATTAAATACTGAAGCAGGAGGCAGCAACAGTGGTTTCAGTAAAAAAATGCTGGAGTAATGCGGCTTAGTAAGCATGCAAAAGCCTGCTAGCATACAAATCTTTCTAAAACATGTTAAAATGAGCATTTCTAGGAGGGAAATTAAAAGATTTTCAATGAGTAAGGTTTTGTTCATTAGTCTTGCAAGGCAGAAAAACATACAGATTAATATTTCTGAAATCCTTGGGAAATATTTGTTCCATATTTCTAAATAGGGAATATTTATACTTATTCTGAAACAAGATGATCTAGTATAACTTGCATCCTTGTTGCATAAGCTGATAATATGAAGAGCCTGTTTCTGGCATTGATCTGTAGGATCAGTCTTACAGTCATGATGCACACAGATCAGTACTACAAGTAAATGCAAGAAAGTCATAAATCCCTGGATCTAGCACAGACTCATGCAGTCCTGATGGGGCTCAGTATGTAAAAATTACACCAGTTGATAAAAATCTTGAAGGCAGTGAATAGAAATGAAAAAGCTTGGGAGGGAAGGAACCAACTGTCTCCATGACCTGATGTTTCCATAACAAAACACCTGTTAAGGTTGAAGTACTGCCATTTCAATTTATTGTTGCAATTCAGTTCATAATTGCAAATTAAACTGAGCTGGAAATGAAGCTTCGCTTACACCTTCCTGTGGTTCAGATAGGCTGTTTAAGACCTCAGAGATCATTTATTTGGTTGGACTGTCAGTAGAAGACTTGCTGTGGCCCATCGGCCACTTACATCTCCTTACGCCTTGTGTTCAACTCACTCTTCAGAGTGAATTAGTGAAGGAATAGTCCTTGCCATGTACCAAAGAATCCACAAATCCAGCCGTGACAAGATGGGTGCAATTACACCATTTTAAAACCAGGTAAGTTTGCACACGTGACTCAGTAGCCAAGGGTAAGGGAGGAGATACCCATCTCTTTTTTCTTCTTCCCCCTTAAAAGACTGAAAAGAGAAGGATTTCAGCTGAACATGTGAATATCTGCAGTGTATATTCTTAGTGCATTCTTGGCAGCTGTTGTGTTTTATTGGATTTCCCTTCCCAAGCAGATGGGTTCCCCAAGGGACAGCACAAAGCTGAGTTTCTCTGCCTAGTAAAAGGCAGAGCAGACCCTGTGTCACATAACAGCCTATAAGTACCTGACTTGCAAGTGTTCACACCCCAGTGCTGCCAATAATCCCTGTTTCCCTGAAGCAGTAAGAAAAGCTGATTAAAATTAATAAAGAGGGTTGCGTTTTTTTGCAAAATATCTCATCTGGCTGCAGGTGCCAATGCTTTAGTAATGAGTGTTTTCCACTTTCAAGTGTTAACACCTGGTGAACAGCTGAGGTGAGGATGCTGCTTCTCATGGGTGTATAGGCAGACTTCCCAATTTCATCTGCCACCTTTCCCAGCAGTACTGGCTTTTGGAAATGTTAGACTTTGGCTTGTATCTCATTCACCATCAAAGACAACTACAAGGGCCAAAGAAAACTGTGGTCACATGAGTTTTGTTAGCTGTGGTGAATCTTGGTAAGTTTTTATCAGTGAATAATGTGGTATTATTATCTTTATATATATATATCAGAAAATAATGCAGTATCACGCATATTTGGCATGTTATTCCTGCTAATATTTAGCTTTCTTATGTGCTTAGTGAACATGTGGTTTTAATATGTGTCATAAAATGATACTGAAAGACTCAGATCAAGTCTCTTAATAAAATAGCAATGGTACAGATAAAAGTTTGTTGAAAATCGCACTGTTTAGTTAATATGATTTTTTTTTTTCAGAAACTGGAAAATGTACTTACTTACATTTAGTACTAAAAGGTGAAGTGTTACTTACCTTTAGTCTTTTTCTTAGTGAGACCTAAGAATTCTTATCAACTGGTTTTCTTCATCACTGTCTATGTGGTTTTGCTACAGGACAAGTTAAATAGGGCTTAGCCTGTGAAACTCAGTTTAGAGTATGGCACAGGGACCCAAAATATCCCCAGCCCCCAGACTGAACGCACTGTCACATGCAGATGTGTGCAAAGAATGATGAATAAAACCCATTAATAAATATTTTAAGTTTAACGTGTTGGTTCTAAAGCTAAAACAATATAATGTTTTTTCATGGATCTTTCTCAAAAAAAAAAAAAAACCAACCTACATATTTTTTTAAAAATGTCTTTGAATCAAAAAGTTTGACAAGTGTTGACCTAGGCATGCCTTTATTTTGCCTGTATAAAGCTAATAGGAATCCTTCCTTTAAATATGCATGTGAGACGTTAATAATCTGAGAAGACAGTAACCTTTATCTAAAACTTCACTATGTCGTGAATGCACCAGAATTTCACATCTTTAGAAGATTAATTGAGCAGAAATTGCATTCCCATAGATAGATACATCGACATCCCAAGAACACCTAGTGGTACTATTACTACCAAGAAGAAAGATCCATGTTGTGAATACTAATATAAGAACACTTATAAAAAATGTAATCCTTGATTTCCAGATAACTTTTGCAGACTACTTAAGATTACTGTTTTCAAAAGATGTCTGTATAATTCAGTCACGGACCTCATTTCTATAGATAAGATTTCTGGGCTTCCCACTGCTCTGATTGCTGCAGGTAAGGTGAAAGTTAGTTATAGGTAGATTTTTTTAAAAAAAAAAAGCAACGCAGTTTCCCGTCCTTGATCATTGATGCAGATTTTGTATTTTGTGGTTATAGAAGATGACATAGGCCATAATATAGTAAAACAGTACAAAATAATCCTTGTCATACTTTATGTGAGGTATGAAAAGTGATACCCATAAATTACAAGTATAGCCTATTTAAAATTCTGCTGTGGTTTGCTGGCATTTGAGCTAAATAATGATTGTAAGGAAGATAGCCCATAATCTTTCTGTTACTGTTGAGAGATATAAAAAGGTTTCTTTTTTCTTGTTCTGTAGATGTTATTATTAAACTAGTGGGTTTTAAGCAACTGGATACAACAACAAACCATAAGCAAAACCCCAGTGCTTTGTTTTAAATAACGTAAGTTTTCTTTTTAATGGGATTTATGCCCAAAGTCTGATCCTACTTGAACTTTCTCCCTTTCCAGCTCTGAATAGATTGGTTTTCTTTATATATAATTGAGGTAAAATGCAGTTCAATGTCAAGTCGATTAGAAATGGTGGAAACACACACAGGTCTGTGGGGCCAGACAGGATCCACCCAAGGGTACTGAGGGAGCTGGCAGAGGAGCTCGCCAAGCTGCTCTCCATCCTTTATCAACAGTCCTGGCTGACTGAGGAGATCTCAGGAGGCTGAATGCTAGCCATTGCGATACCTACCTACAAGAAGGGCAGGAAGGGAGATCTGGAGAACTACAGGCCTGTCAGCCTGACCTCAGTGCTGGGGAAGGTTGTGGAGCAGGTCGTCCTGAGCACAACCAGGGGATCAGGCCCAGCCAGGATGGGTTTATGAAAGGCAGGTCCTGCTTGACGAGCCTGATGTCCTTCTATGACAAGATGACCTGCCTAGTGGATGAGGGAAAGGCTGTGGATGTTGTCTACCTGGACCTTTGTAAAGCCTTTGACACCATCTCCCACAGCATTCTCCTGGAGAAACTGGCTGCTCATGGTGTGGACGGGTGTGCTCTGCACTGGGTGTAAAGCTGGCTGGACAGTCGGGCCCAAAGAGTGGTGGTGAATGGAGTTACACCCAGCTGGCGGCTGGTCACACCTGGTGTTCCCCAGGGCTCTGTACTGGGGGCAGACCTGTTTAATGTCTTTATTGACTGTCTGGATGTGGAGATTGAGCGCACCCTCAGTAAGTTTGCAGATGGCACCAAGCTGAGGGGAGTGTTGACCTGCTGGAGGGCAGGCAGGCTCTGCAGAGGGGTCTGGACAGGCTGGACCCATGGGCCGAGGCCGACTGTATGAGGTTCAACCAGGCTCAGTGCCGGGTCCTGCCCGTGGGTCACAGCAACCCCACACAGCCCCACAGGCTGGGGCAGAGCGGCTGGGAAGCTGCCTGGCGGGGAAGGCCCTGGGGGTGCTGGCTGACGGGCTGGGCATGGGCCAGCAGTGTGCCCAGGTGGCCAAGGAGGCCAAGAGCATCCTGGCTTGTATCCAAAACAGCGTGGCCAGCAGGACCAGGGCAGTGACTGTCCCCCTGTACTAGGCACTGGTGAGGCCTCACCTTGAATACGTGTTTGGTTTTGGGCCCCTCACTTCAGGAGGGATGTAGGGGTTCTGGAGCGTGTCCAGGGAAGGGCAACAAAGCTGGTGAAGGGTCTGGAGCACAAGTCTGATGAGGAGCAGCTGAGGGACCTGGGGCTGTTTAGGCTGGAGAGGAGGAGACTTGGTGGGAACATTATTGCTCTCTACAGCTGCCTGACAGGAGACTGTAGGCTGGTGGGGGTTGGTCTCTTCTCTGATATAACAAGAGGTGAGAGGAAATGGCCTCAAGTTACACCAGGGGAGATTTGCGCTGGACATTAGGAAAACGTTTCTTCACTGGAAGGGTGGTGAAGCATTGGACCAGGCTGTCCAGGGAGGTGGTGGAATCACCATCCCTGAAGGTGTTTAAAAAACAGAGATGCGGTGCTCAGGGACATTGTTTAGTGATGGCCTTGGCAGAACTGGGTTAATGGTTGGACTTGATGATCTCATAGGTCTTTTCCAACCTAAATGATTCAATGATTCTATGAAACCAACCTCCTTCAATGTTCTCAATCATTTTATTTAAGTGTTGACATTTTTTTAAAAGCCTTTTAAGCCCTTAGCAAATTTCAAGAAGAGATTGCCCATTTTAACACTTGAAGTAATTTAGTGCAGACCCGGAGAGGCACTTCACCCCCTCAGAGGAGGAGCTTGGACTCAGAGAGGCTGCTTCTCTGGGGCACGTCACTCAGCTATCAGTGTGGTTATAAGTTATGATTTCATTTCAGGTCCATCTATCATTTAAACTTCAGGTTTGAATTAGAAATACAATACATGGCAGAGCGTTATCTGCCTCACAAAAAGAGATACGGTCTTAACTTGACTGATTTGGAGCCATTTAATGTGCTAGGGCTGTTGCATGGGACTGCGGTGTATGCAGGGGTTTGCTCCAGATGAAGCTGATAATGCTCCAATAAATTGTACGTGGACTGAAGTTCTGGGAAGCTGGAGAACAGCTGCAGTCCTGCCATGCAATACCTTTGCATAGTGGATTTGTGAAGTAAGGGGAGAACAAATTTGCACCAGCTCATACTTACTGATGCAAGTTGTTCTGCCGCTTCCCATGTTAAATGTCCTCATATTCAAACACAATGTTGGGATTCATCACAATTTGTTCTTAAATATCTGCTTGGATGATACAAATGATAAAAGAAGCAGAAAGTTTCTTTGAAGGGTCAAAATGGTTTTTAATTATGGCTATAATAATTGCTCAGATTTTTATTGTGTGTTTCCCGGTGCTGGCTGCTGAATCTTCCACTTGGATATTCAAGTATTCATCAGCGTGTGTCATATAAAACTCATATAAAGTCACATAAAACCAGCCCTCAAAGAAATAAAATCCATCGTGGCAGGGTGGTATATGTCAACCCAGAAGACTGGCCACTCCGTAGCACAAAAGAGCTGGTACAACATCATGCTGTCAAGGCCAGTGCCTGTCACTGTGATAAAATACCTCTTCTTGGGGTTGTTCAAAGCAGTAGCAATATTCATCAACACACCACCATCAGTAGGAGATGAGTCCAGGAATAAGGATCCATCACTTTTCTCCTGGGAATATGCTAGGTGACAACCCTAATTGCTCTTTTAACACTTCTATCATACTCTCAGCAGCAGTTTCCTGTAGGTCAGAGAAGTGTCACCCCCACCGGTGCTAGAAACTAATTAATTTCTTGCCACATCAGTTTGATTTGTTGGGTAGGAGTCTCACAGCGACAGAGAAGAGCTGGTCATAGGTGCTGTTTGTAATTCTCTTAGACATGTCAGTTGTAAAACTTAATGTAAAGGGGGCTTTTTACTGAAAAAAAAAAAAAAAAAAAAAGAAGAAGAAGAAAAAGAAAGAGTCCTTTTTATCAGCATAATGTACTTCCAGCAGTTGCAACATTCTCGGATAATAAATACAAGGGATTATTCCTTTTATGATGATGTGTTTATCAGAGTTCATTTTGGTGCTTTTCTGCAGCTGGTGGGTAGAGAATGCTCATGAAGAGTCAAACATTATATCTTAGCTGCTTGCTCTGTGATTTCTTGCTTTTATTTGGCTTTACTAAGTTATTACATTCTTGAAAATGAGATCTGCAAAATCCTGTGGTAGGGATGTGGCGCATCCTATGTGTGCAGTGCGTTGTTTAAGACCGGTAAGCTGTATTGGTCGAAGATACGGCTCTTTTTCAAGTTTAAGCTCTATTTTCAGTAGTGTTATTCATTACTTTGGTACTTGTAATTTTGTCTTTTCTAATCTAATTAATTTTGTTTTTAAAGACTGTAAACCAGATGTTTGGTGTAATGCTTAAGCTCATGTTTTCCAAAGTACTGTATGTCTTGTGCTCGTCAAGGAGCACAATTATGCTTGGGTCAGAAGGGACCTCTAGAGCTCCTCTGGTTCACTCTGCTCCTCCAAACAGAGCCAGCTTTTGTTTTCTTCATTAAACTGTCATGTAACTGAAGTGGGATCAGACCTAGTATTGACAAGATTTTTGTTTGGTCTTAACAAGTAAAACCTTGGGGTTTTGCTGGGGGTTTTTTTGCTAAATCAAGAGTAGACACTGGAGGAGAAGTGGTTGTTATAGCTGGCCATTCTGTGACTGCAGGCCAAGGTGAAGATGAAGTAGAAATTATTACAAATAAAAGGTAACCAAAGCTTTAAGAAAAAAGTAGATTCTGACACATGGGGGCACCTCATTATCTCCATTCTCAAGCTTAGATCAGACTAGTTTCTGAAACTGGACATGTGAACCTTATCAAGTCACAAATGCCATCATAAGTGGGAAGAATGAGGGTTATCAGCAGCAGTGGGGCCATTCAGGCAGCTGCAAGCTGGAAAACAGCGGTTATACAAGCTTTAACTATCCTTTCCTTCCAAATTTGTTGCAAAGTCTTGAAGGAAAACGCTACACATTGTGTCTGTGCAGGAGAACTCTATTTTTGGACAAAGGAACCACAACAGATATCATTTGTCTGGACTTGAACACAAAGTTATATGTGGCAGAACATGCAGATGCAGAAATTAAACAGCGTGAGATGGAGTTCTAGGAGACGTTGAGAGGTGTATTCAGTGGGAGCAGGACAGTATTTGTACCATTGTACAATCCTCGGTGAGATCTAATTTGGAGTATTCCAAACCACTGAGAACACTTATGTTCACAGAGGATGAATTCACACTGATCCAGGTACAAAGAAGCCAAGAGAGCTTGAAACAAAAAGTTAGGAGACCTTGATTCGTTTGACTCTGTGAAATAAAATCTGAGAAGGTTTTGGAGTTTTTATTATATCAAGGGGAAGAAAATAATTATTTTAACTTGAGAATGGTTTTAGTCCAGGAATAATTGGATTTAAGCTTGCTATAGGTAATTTAGACTGGGAAACAGAAAAAGGTGCCTAACTATATGAGAAGGGAGTTCTGGAAGCATCTTCAATGACTCTACTGACAAAATTGATTTTAATTTGAATCTGTAAATTCATGAAAGATATTATATGGCATACCTGAAATAGCAGGAAAATGGACTCTGTCATCCATGAAATTCAGAAAATTTCCACCAGCTCCAGGTGATGCCCAGAACCAGAGGGTCGCAGACCCAGAAATCAAAACTTGTTTAGAGCCTGAGTTCAAGGTCCAGTTCTGTATACTAATGAGGACCAAAAATATGGATATATCTGCTTTTCTTGACAGTGAAGTCAGTATATCATCCCTCAATATAGCAAAAAGGGAGAAAGTAATCCCAAAGTTAAAGTTTTTACCTTTGAAAATCATGAAACTTTTCCACCAGAAGATTGCAAGATTTTAAAAAATAAATAAATCCTGATATGCCATACAAAACCTTTAGCATGAAGAAGAATGGTAAAAGGGACTATTTTAAAGGCAGTGGCCCAGTTTCTCTCACCTCAACTAAGTGACTGTGAAGATTAGAATGTACGTTAATTTATAGCTGTTATAATATAGAAGTACAGGTTCCTACAAACACCAAAAAAGAACTGAAACCAGCTGGAGTTCAGGATATTTCCTGAAGGCAAAGGCAGCCACATGTGAGTTAGTATAAGATGTAAGAAAGCCAAAACCACTATTGTTTCTGTGCATCGAGGAGTGCTTAGGTGTTACATCCTCTGCTTTTCTAGGATGTGAGCATGAATTCACTAGGACGAGTGGAGAGTGGTACTAGCCACGAAGCAGCACAGGTATGTCTAGTGCAGTTCCGCTTTCAGACATGGCCAGTCATTTCCTACTGAAATAGATTGAGAAAAATAAATACATCCACCTCTGCAGTAATTAGCATTAAACACACAAATATAAAATACCATGCAAATGAAGATGTGTGCTGCATAGCTGCTTTGTTGTTAGAAAAGCGATGGAATACTCTGCATCGCCATGCAGAGCAACAGCACATTTTTCCACAAACTCAGTTCTGGAGTGATTTTTCAATCTGCAGAGAAGTTACAGCTATGAGTTGGATAGGACTACCTGGATGGAATATCAGCATCTTTGGGGTTATATTTGCTTTAAGTTGTGATTTATTTTGTATTGTGGTAACTGAATGAAGACTGTAAATTCTGCCTTGAAAGGACCTTCCCCTTCTCATCTAGGCTCAGCGTAGGTGGAGTGTGAAATCTCTTTTGGCTTTTTCAGTGCTTCTCCAAAGTTTTTAGCTTCTCCTCAGGCTGCAGCAAATTGATTTTTCCAATTTTTCACTTATTTTCTAAGACTGTATTACGTTGCTCTCCAGACACTACGTAACTGGGTTTGGCGTGTTTCTTAGTAAATATATTAGTGGTGATACAGCATAATCAAGGGGGTTTTTAGCAATACTTCTTAAAATATACTGTATCCTTCCTTTTTTACTAGTGAGATTGTTCATTAAGGTCTATGAATACTTTCGAATGGATAAAAGTTAGGTTTCTTGTGACAGTGTCTTCCACAGACAAAACCTCTTTCGGTTTTTCACTTTGATGCATGTTTTAAGCAGTTATATTGTGCTGGTTTATATTAGAAATGCAGCCTTTAATAGCTTGGCAGGTTTTGTGGTTAGTCAGTGGTTGCTTAAATGGTGAAATCATGAGGGACTGCAAACTGAGCATCTGAAAGAGTGGGGATTTCTAGTCCCACCTTCACACCTTTAATAGACAAGACAGTGATGAAGATATGGTGATGCATATCCTCTACGCAAGCACAGATCAGTTAGGATGAGTCTCCTTAAGTGAGTGTATGGCTGTGTTTGTGCCAGAGACTGGTCCTGAACTCCCCTGTTCCCTCTCGGCCACATGTTCCCACTGCGTCCTTTCCACTGGTGCCCTTACCGGTGCTTTCCCTAGTACCAATGATTACTAGCTGAGGGCTGAGTTGCACTGGTCTACCAGAAAACTAAGCCTGCTGAAGATTTGACTTATCCACATCATTTTAAGTGATCACAGAGCCAAAGTATAAAATCTGTTCCATCACTTTATGCATAGAAAGGAGAAAGTAAGACAAAAGAAAATGAGCAGTTTTAAATCTTTATTGATGATAAATTTTTCCCGTATTTTTCCTTTCTGTCCTATTCCCACCATAAAATAACACACAGAATAAGAAATTGAATATTCAGACTAAATACTGCCCCATGGGCATGTCAGTGCCGCAGACCATGATGTTGCAGAGGGATGCTCTGTTTGGCTTTACAAGAGTTAACCTATCAGAGGAGCCGAGCATGGCGGTGGGCAGCCCAGCATGGGCTGACTGAGTCTCCGCAGCTCTTCTGCATGCTGCTAGTACCACTCCAGCCAGCTGAAAGTTGGGTCGTCTCTGCATGCTGGCGTATAGAGCAGTGCCCACATGAAAGCCTAAGCTGGGTGGGAAGCACAGGCTTGCAGAGCCTCAGAAGAGATAATTGCATCAGTAGGAGGCTTTGAGAAGTCTGTGGAGGACACTGATTTCTCGCAGGAGCCCTGCTAGCTAGTCTGGAAGCTATCTGTGAAACCTCGCTTAACGAGATGCGAGAAGGCTGCTGAAGAAAGTAGCAGCAAGCATTTCCAGCTACCTTGCTGCACTCGCATCAGCAGGCACCAGTGTGCTCTTTCACATCATTAAGTGCTGGTGTCCAGGATATTAATGTTGTTGTTCTAGTCCAAAATGGAGGGTTTGGGCACTTTCTGCTCTTGCTTGTGGTGCTTTTGTTCCCATTATTGCCATGGTCTCTCATGCAGCAAATACAAGAAAGGGTTTGCTGTAATAAGCCAAGTGAAATCTATTCAGAGTGAAACATGGGTCCTGAGGTGGGTGCTGGAAACAGGGTGCTCCTACACTCCCAGGTACAAAGAGAGGATGACCTAGGTCCTGGTTCCACCCAGGGAGTCCTGCCAGGAGCAGCAGGAGATGGGCAGAGGCAGGGCTAGACAAAAGGCTACAGCATCAGGTGTGGTCCATCCAGGAAATGGGACACAAGCTACCTACATTATAGATACAAGGTCCATCCAAGAAAGGGCTAGAGACAAGAGACAGATCTGTACCTACAATTGAAGGTCCCTGGCTGAAGTGAAATGGGGCTTCTGGACCATGGTCAGAAGACGTTGGGTGAAGATCCCAGTGAGGCTGCTCAGGGCAATTAAATCCTATTGGCACACTCAGGGCAATGACAAAGTCTTTGTTTTATGAATATAAACTTAAGTCCTTGACATCAGTGACAGCAGTTGGGTAGTATGGAAGAAAGTCAAAGGATCTGTAGGGTAACAGAAGGATGCAGTGCATTTGGCCTGCAGAAGTGAAGAAGAGATGAGTGGACCCGGAATAGTCAGTAACATGGGGAGGAAGGTAAGATGGGCACAGTCACCAGGGTGGGGGCAATCGGAACCACTGGCACGGGCAGAACATTGCCATGGGAAGAGTTAGATAAGAGTATGGTGCAAATGACATGCCTTAGGTGGGATTGCAGTGACCTGAAGTATAGGAGATGGGAATTTGGTACCCAGGAAGCTTGGTGGTATAGGCTGGTAGTGTCAGCCAAGGACAAGTGGTAGTGAAAAAATAGCTCCCAGTGCTTGTTCTCTAGATCCTGTTACTGGCATCCATAAAGGAGAAGCCATAAGCTCATTGCAACTCCCCTTCCCTTCTTTGCAGTGCTTAGGAATTTAACAAGAGCATTGTTTAAACTATAGTTCTTCTTTAAAAAAAATAATCATGAATTCACAATAAAACCTTAAAAAATGTTCTCAACCAAAAAAGCCTCTTACCATTTGCAGATAGGTCAGACATCCTTGCGATGAAATATGGTTTCATAGATAAATACATTGCTCATCGCTTCAGCATGACAAAGGCTGTTTGTCCCAGTGCTCTTATGCACAAAGAAGCCAAGCAAGAAAAAGAAAATAACATTCAGAAATACCTGAAGGAAGAAGAGAGAAAAAAAAATAATCTGGCTATGTACAGACGTCAGCCTGTAAGAAGTTGCTTTGGGTGCAATTGTTTCCAATAATCTGACTGAAGACTATTCTGTGTTAATGTAGAGTCTGGGATATAAATATAGTGGTTAAAGCTAGTAAGGCTGGCACAGCATCCGAGTGGCACGGTTAAGGGATAACCTGATCCTGCCTCTGCAGCGATCACATGCATGCAACTTTACAAGCACGCCAACACAGTGAAGACATTAAGCCAAATGGATGTGGCCTCCCTCGTTAATTATTGAAGAGAAGCCAGCTGCCAGTTCTGGTAGCACTGAGGCTAATTGCTGCCTGCGTAATCTAATGCATCTTGCTCAAGCTCTTTGTGCATTGGTTTACTCACCTATAAAATATGTTTGCAGATATTATCGTGTACCCTAGCTGCTTCTGAGATTTAACTGTGACCATGTGAACCTCTTGCACATGGTTTAAAATGACATTGCGTAAGCACAGTGTTGATATTGTTCATGAGTAATAGATGTATTGTGTTACTTTAACTCTCAGATCACAGTTTGATTTGATTTTCATATAGCTGTTTTCATAAATAATGGAAAATTAGTAACTTACTGCTCAGGAAAAGTGCTTGTGGGTTAAATTAGTTGTAGCAGAGGTCATATATTACTTCCTGAATAGTTTGCAATTATCAATTATGGATTAAATATGGTGAGAATATACTGAAAGTGTATAATAATGAGGAGTTATCTCTTTATTAACACTGTGACCCGTGTAGTTCATAACCCTTTCATGTTGTTGCAGCCATGATTACCTTGCAGCCAGGAGTTAGCAGAACAACCTGATTATGCCTCACAGCAAGGGGAAAATCCTTGTGCTGACTCTTGAAAGAGTAGGTTCCATCAGATTTATGCCAGCTTCGTGGTAATCAAGTGGTAGCAAGACCTTTTTTCTCTGCTTTCAGATCATGAGGGGCACATACCCTTCTCAGAATAGTTTTCAGCTGACACAGCCCCCTCTAGGTTTCCTGAATTGCTGGCAGCTTGTGGTCATGTATATAAATGTGAAGGTGGCTGGCAGGGGCTGATTTTACACCAGCTTTTAAAAATGCAGCAGAAGGTCTCTGTGTTATCAGTACTTCTTGCCCTCTGAATCTCCCCATTCGCTTCCAAGTGGCAGGCGTGGGTTGAATATTATCATACTATACATGATAGTGCCTGTCATAGTGCTTCTACTTTAATTAATAATGGGTTTTGGCAATATTTATCTACATTACATCTATTAATGTCAGCATAGGTAGTCTGATAATGTAACACTTGTTAATTCAGCAGCATCACTATGTCAGATCTATAATCTAACAAAAATAAAAACAGCTGTCTCTTGCATAGTATCTTCTGTCTGTAGACCCAGGGGATCACACAGTACATTAAAGCATTTTTGTCATAGTAGTGTCAGAATCAGATAATGGAATATAGCAATATAGTGAAATACAGGAAATATTCCTATACATAGAAGTATATTCCTACATAGGGGAATATAGGGATACAGGAATCAGATAGTGAAACGGCTTGTTCAAGGCTGGGCTGAAGGCAGGGTCAAGGCAGACAAGGGAGCAGTTGCAGTCCAGTGCATTATTTTTAACAGCAGTTGTTTCCCCAAATGCATATGATGATTACAAAAATTATATGTATATTTTTAAAATTAGGACATTTGTATTAATACCAAAATAACAAAATAAATTGTATCAACTGGGCTTGATTTTCCATCATTCATTAAACTGAAAAGGAAAAGCCGTCCAGGCATTTCCCTTTTCATGAAATTACATCCATCATTAATATGAAACAGAAAATAATTGTCAGACTTCGCACAGCACCCTGGAATGATCCCAGTACATCTTGACTTGTTGGGAGAATTTTGAGTTAAAATTTGTTGTAATCTTAGCAGCAGTTGTTGAATGTTTCATTTGCTTGTAGAAGTGTCAGTACACAGTAAGGACAGAGCAGAATTTTTTTGACCAACAGAGTCTTGGAAGACCTCGTGACCATCTTTGAGTCCTTAGCGTCCTAAATACTGGTTTTTTTTAATCCTTGTCAGGGCTTAAACCTTTCTTTCAGCAGGAGCCACTGGGACTAAATATATTTTAGAAACAGTAAGTGCGTGCTAATGATGTGCTCATGAGACGTAAATTATTAGAAGGGGTTGGTACATTTTCTAGCCTGTTTGGAGAGCTCTACAATTTGCTTATATTGAATAAAGCCCCTGTAAAATAGTATTTTTAAATAATTTTGTTTGAATGAACTGAAATGTTCTTTAAAAGTGGTTCCTTTTCCCAGTAGCTATAGAGCCTAAATTGCACAAGAATACAGGTGGCTGTCTGTGCATTTTGATATGTGCGTTCAAACTGGGGTACCTTGAAGCAAAATCTGTTTCCTGTTGTGTTTTATTCCCTTTATAGATGGTGTGATTTTAATGCCTATGGGGATTTTCAGGGGTTTTCTTAAACAGCATAATTATTTTCAAGTGAAGCTTTTTCAAATTGCACATTTTATTAGGTTTGCATTAAAATGTTTAGAGTTTAGTAGACCACATTTTATTTATTATTCCAGTAATGTATTTTTATAGTCAAAACCAATGGTAAATGGATGTTCTGTTCTCAGAAAGCTGAAGTGTCGGGAAACCAAACGTCAGTTTACAAGGGGTGTTTTTCCCTATGGAAATCAATCAATAGATCGAGGTAACTGATACACACCATGGCTCACACTATCAACCATGGTGGACCACATCACCATTCTATAGGTCTGCACTGACTTGGTGGCACAAACTGTACCATGTGAGAGTACCATAAAATCAGCCAACAATTATGTTTCCATATGTGTTAGGTGATCACATCATTTACAGGATAGTCCTAATGTTTCAGGTCAAACTTCCTAGAGGTGAAACCTGTCTGATCAGGCACTGTTTCCTGGGAAGAGTGATTACCATCCTAATAGGTTTGTGGACTGCCAAAGGGCTGTTGGCTGCAGCAGTATCCTGAAATAGATATTTAGGATTATTGATGTTTTTTTCTTTAAAAAAAAAAAAAAATATGATGACAACCCATTTTTCTTTGACCAAGTAACTGAAAAAACTTGACCAGCCACCAAGAGTAGATGGGTCAGTGTCTGGTCCTTGGTGGTTGTTCTTCAGAAGCTGCTGCTGCCTGAGAGCTCTCTGGTGGAAAGTTCAAGTCCTGTGGGCTTTTCATTCTGGAAATGAGTGTTTAGATCATTTAAACTTGATAATGGTGTTAATGAGGGTTTTCACATAAAAGATGGAAAGAGAAAATTAGGTCTTCCCTAGTGGGCTTTAAAAATTTGCCACAGGAAGGCTATCCAGAGGTTCATAATTTGCTGATATCCAAGTTCTTTAATGCATTTTACCACTTTCTGGCACCGTACGCTTGACCTTGTTACAGTATTTTTAATAAGGTTGATTTAAAGTATGTAGGACAAGGCGTGCTGGCAGTAAGTAAAAGGAAAGAAAAATGAGAGAAATCAGTTATTAATTTGAACTTAGTAACAATAGCTCAAAACCCAGCATCTCTATCTTCCCTTATTATTTTGTTGGGTATTTTCTGACTACACCATGACTTTCACATGGGAGATAAAAGTTGGGTATTCTGAGGAGTGGTACCCAGATTTGGCAATCTTCTGAGAAAACAGCCTTAGCTCTGTCCGTTAAAGAGAGGGTTTTGCCTGCCTACAGATGCAAAAATATCTTTACGATATTTTAGCTTTAAATCAATTTTGACTGACAAAATGCCAGTCAGGAGACAAGCAGAAGAGGCTCGTCTTCCTGTAGATTTTTCCTGTAGCAGGGTACTTGCACCTCATAAAAATGCTATTTTGTGCTGGGAGGCTGCATCTAGGGGGGACTGATCCCAAAAGCTGGGCAGACATCATGCCAGGGTTGCACCAATTGTGTCCATCTTCTGGAAAGAGCACAGAGCGGTGTTTGCCAATGGTGTAACAACAAGTTTCAAGCAAATAGAATGGTATATTGTTAAATCGTTCAAATGTAGTTTCCATTTATCTGAAGAATTGTATTAGGTGTGGTAGGAGCTATGAGAGCCAATGTTGGAGCAGCACTTCGATGAGTTAGGGGATATAGGAAGATAGAAAGATAGATTTTTAAATCTAAGAAATTTTTGCAGCCTAAGGTAAAATCAGGGAACAGACTTTATCTCTGATTAAAGCTGTTTGTATCTTTCATATTTGCATTTTCCAGAACACCTTTTTAAGTGTAATGGCAGAAAAGTTCCTGGAAATGGTTGAAAACTTCATCGTTCTTAAATTTAGTTGTTAGGAGCTTATCCAAACAAAAATCGTTGAAAATTCCTGAGTTATATGTGGTGAACTGGGCTACAGATTATGATTTATATATATATATATGTGCATTTAATTTCTTAAATAATGTACTCATGTTTCTAGTGATGTGATAACGCGCTTTGGAAGAGCTTTAAGAACGTGGATAACATTGTCATCTAATTCCACTGTGGGTTTAAAGAGCTGAAGCATGGTGGTACAAGGTCTCCTGCCACAGTTTTTGGCATGTGCCCGGGGCAAAGGCTGTGTCCACTTGTGTACATCCGTGTACCTCTTTGTGTTTCCAAAATACCCTCTGCTTGTATTTCTCGATGATGCACACTAGAAACCCCCTGCAGCAGCTGTGACCTTTCTCCAAGTTCTGAAGTTTGAAGCTGGAGGGGCTGTAAAATACCAGAGCTCGCCCAGAGGACAAAATATAGTAACGGGCTGGAAGGAAGCAGGCATTTTCCCGGGGGAAATGGTGGAGGCAAACAGTAGTGATGGAGTATTTGGAAAGCGAAGGCGATTCCTCTGATGAAGAATGCTGTTTTTCGGGGAGCAGTGATGAGTACTCCTGTGATGAAGTCCAGAAAGTGTCTGAGTCAGTGCTCACAAGCCAGGCTTTTACATAATTACTTGTGGCATTTGGTGGTGTGCACTCCTAATAATTACTTGTTGCATTTAATGCCCTGAACTTCTAATAGCTACTTTTGCATTTAGTGCCGTGCACTTAGAATAATTACTTGTTGCATTTAATGCCATACATTTCTAGTATTTACTTTTGCATTTAAAGCTGTGCACTTCTAGTCATTACTTGTCGCATGTAATGCCATGCACTTCAAATAATTACTTTTGAATTTAATGCTGTGTACTTATGTACTTCTAATAATTATTTGTTACATTTAATGCCATGTACTGTAGCTGGTGGCAGCCTATCAAAGCATTACCTTTTAAATATACCTTTTAAAACATGGACTGACAATTTGTTTTGCTTGAAGGTGATTGAGGTTAAGTTGTAGATTGGTGGCATGACCCTAGGTGCGTTTGTCACTTTTAAGCCTATGTGAGGTGTTGGCAGTGTTTGGAAGTCTGAGTGTGTCTTGTATTTCACAGCTGATGTACATAAAGGTTTAATGTTCATATAGAACTGGAAATATGTTAATTTTTTCCTTCTGATTTAGAAAATTGGTGAGATTTTTAATCCTGCTTGCAGCCTGATTGGTAAACATCCCATAACACAAAAGCATGCAAGGTTTATAAACCCACTTACAATCGATGCAGACTGTGGAAACAGAAAACTGCTTTCCCCTGTCAGTCCCTTCGTTCAGTATTTGTGGGACAAGGGTCCTGCAGCAGAGGGGAGGTTTTAGGCAAGGATGTGCAAGATGGCTTTGGAGAATACCCAAAGATAGCAGTTTCTTAACTTAACACTTCATATGTGAGCCACTTCATCATTCATTAAAAACCCCTGTTTTTTCCTACTTATCCGTTATTTCTGCTTGTGCAGAACAGAAGGAAACCTCAGAATTGCATGACTTTCTGATTTACAAAAACCTTGTCAACCCTCTGGCTCTTGGGTGTTTGTGCAAAGCGAAATGCCCTTTGGGAAAGTACCTTCGTTCTACATTAATTTCATGCTGATTAAAAGGGTGTATTAAGTACAAGATAGTGGAAATCATAACAGTTACTTGTGCGTTTTAATCTCTAATGTTGTTTATTTAATATGTTTCAACTGAAGCCACCAATAGCTGTATTTTACTTGCCTGTAATCATGTAACTATTATACAGTAACTATAGCCATGTCTGTAATCTATAACTATAAGGGTATAAACTGTCTTGTTGTGGCAGAAAAGCATCTGAGATAACAGGACAAGTATGTGAAGTTTTAACTGGAATTAATGAAAAACCAAAAAATTTGCTTACTCATTCTAATATATTAATATACCAGCAAAAGTTGGCTACAGCAACTTAATGGGATATTAAATAGTATTGTCCCTTATTTTCTTTGTATTTACCAATTTTTTAGAATTTAATAGAGATAATTGCCTACTACTATTTGGCTACTTCTTTCTACTTGCTTTAAGGTACCATAATTTTGTTTATCAGTATGGATAAATTAGCACGGATACTTAATTTCATTGAAAGTAGACTCAACAATGGCATTCGAATGTAGGCTTGAACATTAATGTTTCTTTCGTTTGTATTTCTACTTGCTTTGTTTTAAATATATTGAAGTAAAATTAGCTCAATTAAAGTAATTAAAGTTAATTAATGATTACCTCTAAAGGGAGAGTGCATATTTCTGTATGAGTGCATATGTACCACCCTTTTTTTTTTTTTTACTATATTACTGTTTTAATACCTCCAGTCTTTAAACAGGGGAACTGCTATTTGTAACAACATTTTTAAATCCATTTTCTATTTCAGTGGAAATGTACAGTGGTTTTCCAGTCTAAATGAATTAGGTGTGTTTAAAAGAGGTGGGTCTCTTTTGCCTGTAATCCACTTACCCTTCACACTTGGGAAGTGTTGGAGTGAATTTGACTCTGAATCCTGTACATCTGTTTGACCAACACAGAAAATGCAACAGCATCTCTTAATCTCTGATGAAACACTGAATCAGTCTGATTAAAATGAATTAACTTCGTATTTTGTAGCATGAGCTGGCAGTGGCCCGGTGGGGCAGGGAAAGGGAGAACACAAACTATTTGGTAATGAAGATACAGAAAAAATTCTAAATGCAGTATTTTTTCTGGTGAAAAGTGCCAGCACAGCGCTTTAATGCAGAGACCTTTCAAAGGCTCCATCCTAACCAGGCCCCTTTTATATGCCTGATAGTCCCAGCCTCCTCCATGCTCAGATAGCAAATACATAGCGAGTCCTATAGTCTGCTGCATATGTTGTACGTGCTCTGCGTAGCAGAGCTGATGTCTTTCTTAACTAGATGTTTCATGTTCCAACACTGAGATATTATGTAGGTTTTGGGGTAGAAGGACAAAAGACGTCTAAGTGTTCATAAATAAATCTATGCAAATATCTAATTTTTTGATAGATTCATAGTGAGAAATGAGACTTTGCCTAAAATAGATGGAAAGCATGGGCTGATGTGTGTCTGGATGTCTTATTTATAAGGGGAACCAGGAGGTTTTTTCTGCTCATGCAGGGTTTTTAGCTTTTCTGTGTTTGAAGCCTGTATGGATGATGAACATCAAATCAGTATAGGGGAAAAGCTATGAAACCCAGAGATTTATTCTTGAAGTACGTTAAGAGTGCAATATGTTTGGAAATAAAAAAGATTGTCATGAAAATAATACAGCTTACTTAAGTAATACTTTATTTTCTTTCAGGGAGGATGTCAGAACAGCCAACGTCATTGCAGCTGAGGCAGTAACTTGTCTGGTCATAGACAGAGAGTAAGTACAACATTTTCCTGCTGTGGGGTGAGGTGTATCTCAAGTTTTCACCTTTTACAGTTTTTAACTAGAGCCTTTGATCATTTTCTCCAGAAAGGTCGTTTGATTTTGAGTAATACAGTCATAGTATATATGGGTCCTTGATGAAGTAGAGGGAAGGTCCCTCTAAATCAATAAGGCAAAACTCAGTAGTGACAAGTACAGACAATTAAGAAGTGCAGAAAGACAAAATGGAAGTAGATGGGGAGATAGCATTACTGTGGAAATGGATCCAGGCATTACGATGGAACACAGATTGCGTTCTTGTCGATAAAATGTTATGAAAGGCATTGAGCTTCTGGCAGATTTTAGAGCAAGATGTTGTTATTCTAGTCCATGTGGGGATGGAGAGCCCTCATCCAAAGGACGTAGACCTGCCTGAAGCTCTGTGGCTCGAATAAGATAGAGAAGATCAGAAGAGGAAAATGATGTCTTATATAGGGAGCTTGAAGGAATTAGGGGGCTTTAATCTAGAAGAGAAATGTCTGGGCTAGGGACTTTTGCAGAGGTGTAGGAGAGCACAGAGGCAAATATATCAGTGGTTTCTCTGTCCTTGAATACTTTCCTGGGCATAGTCTTGATGCAAGACACCGTCAAAGGTCAGATGCTGGGTTAGGAGTGACCTCTGAAACCCTTATATTCTGATGATGTACATGATTCTATACTCAAGTGTCTTGTAGGTATGATCTACATACACTCAGTCCTGGTTTGACACAAGTTTTGTATTCAGTTATCTTACAGTCTTTCATTTCTAGAACTCTAGTGTTCTGTAATGGATGAACTGGGGAACAATAATTCAAAAATCCTAGGTCTTCTGATACAGGTTTTTTATGATCAATTAAAAAAAATGGTCTGTCCATTGAAAACAGATGATGAACTTCAGGACTGTCATCTGAGCGGCTTGCTTTCACATACACAAGCAAGGTAGCCTTGTAGATAAAAGGCACACTATGCCTTAGTGTTCTGTGGGACAAAGAGAAGAATTGACATAATTACATAATTTAGCAAGCATTAATTCAGAGAAATACAAAGCAAGAAGTCATTTATGCTTTTTTTCTGAACACTTCTGTAAGGGTTATTTGGTTTGCACTGTAAGCTTTTTAAAAAAACCAAGTAACTAGTAACTGCAGAGTCAGTCATTCCTGGTCATTTTACAGACTGTTTCTATGCTTGTCTCTTGTTACTTTTTCTCAGTATATAATGCCCTTGAAATAGTAAGGAAGTACAAGTTAAATTTAAACTGATGAAGCTGTAGTTAATCTATACCAGAGATCCTAGTAATGCTCTGCAATTAGTAGCAGAGCAACACTATTTATAAGAATCCTATTTATAGTGCAAGAAAAGTAATGCTATTTATAGCACTATTTATAGTTCAAGGAAGGTTGTCCTGGTCCCGACTAGTTCTAACTTTCTTGTCATAGCTCTTCTCTTACATTGTTATTTTATAGGCATGTGAATAACTATAGAAGCATATTTTAATATGAAGAAAATCTACTAAGACTTCTGTAAATTTGGAAAATTATGCAGATGCCATTCTGTTAATGAGGGGAAATAGCATTACTTTATATCCAGATACACAGAATATTACAACATTTTGTTTGTTATGGTGGCCATGGTAGGTGTTCACGTTGAGTCACCAGATGCAAGAAAGCAATGGAAACTGGAAGCCAGCTTTACCTACAGTCTGAGCTGTTCTGTGCAGAAGGAGGAGTGATGCACGTCATTAAGGTTGCCTAATAACTTTCTATTACAAGACAAGCTCTTTGTTTAATAAACTGTAATTATTGAAGCAGAAATTTTCATGCTCTGTATGTGTCTCTATCTGAAACATGTCAGCAAAATTGATGTTGCAATTTCAAAGAACAAGTTAAGGAAAATATCATTTCCTTAATGGTCAATCCATTTCTTTGAGAAACTGGAGAAATTTAGTCTTGGTGACAGTAGGGGTTAGTATTACCCATTGGCATTATCTTGTCAACAGGGTAACTCTTCCAGCTTCCTTGCACAAGTCTTCCGAAGACATCCGAAAATTGTTCCACAGAACACCTGACAGCCACGCTGCTAATACCGCTGCTGTACTCCCATCTAGTTAACACCTGAACTATAGAAGTCACACCTTGGTATCACAGCAGATTCTTCCTAAGAGAGATGGAAGATTGTTTCTCTGGATTTGTAAATATTATGAACAATTGCAGGGCTGTTGTAGTTGCTGGAAGATTTTGAAGTTAGTAATACAGGAAGCTTTTTTTATAGGGATGAGCCAGGCCACCAAGCAAGCTCTGGGAGAGCTGGGTTTGAAATGGGACATTGCTTAAGCATGACAGAATGAAATGGTTTGCCTAGAATATTTTCTGAAATTAAAAAAAATATACATTAAAATGCTACAGGGGTGAAGCAGTGGGAGTTGAAAATACCATGAGGAAAAGCCGAACAGTAATACATGATGAGTCTTTAATCAGCAAATTCTCACAATGTCAGTGTTACCTTGCTTTTTAATTTCCTGGTGAAACAAGAAGGCCATTACAGTCACAAAAACACCCCAAAGATGCCCAAAAAGTAGTATAGCTATTTCTTGCAAATCTGTTTAGACAGGCTTTGCAACAATGGATTTTCAGCATCCTTTTCTGATGTAGAAATGATCAGAGGCATGATCTAACAAAATTAGCACTTGATGTGTCCCACAGACTTTAAGCCATTTTGTTCCCACTTATTCTTCTACTGAAAATATTTGTTATGAAGGAAACATTGACATTCTTTCTGTCTTGCAGTTGTCTCTGTAAGTCCCTTCCTTTACCAGAATAATGAATTTCAGTGGGATTTGGTCCTTCATGCTCTCTGGCTTCATCAACAGTCTCCACCATGCAGGAGGTGAGATGAAGCCAATCATCCAGCTCCAACCAAGCTGTAGGATAAATTTTGCTGACTTTGCTAAGGCTTAACATCAGATTATACTTAATTTCACTTCTATGTGAATGAATAAATATTGCTTGTGAGTAGCCTGCAAATTGAATCCTTTTCTGTAAACTGGAGAGATATGGATTTGATGGATGCACTGTTTGGTGGGTGAGGAATTGGCTGGATGCTTGCATCCAGAGAATAGTACTCAATGGCACAATGTCTGGATGGAGATCAGTGACAAGTGGTGTCCCTCAAGGGTCCATATTGGGACCGGTACTGTTTACTGTCTTCATCAGTTACATTGACAGTGGGATTGAGTGCACCCTCAGCAAGTTTACAGACAACACCAAGCTGAGTGGTGCGTTTGATACCCCTGAGGGACAGGATGCCATTCAGAGGTACCTGGACAAGCTTGAGAAGTGGGCCCCTGTGCACGTCCTGAGGTTCAAACAAGGCCAAGTGCAAGGTCCTGTGCATGGTTCAAGGCAACCCCTGGTATCAATACAGGCTGAGGGGTGAAGGGATTGAGAGCAGGCTTGGGGCTACTGGTGGATGAGAAGTTGGACATGTTCCGGCAAAGTGCACTTGCAGACCAGAAAGCCAACCATATCCTGGACTGCATCAAAAGCAGCATAGCCAGCAGGTTGAGGGAGGTGATTCTCCCCTGCACTCTGGTGAGACTCCACCTGGAGTACTGCATCCAGCTCTGAGGTCCGCAACACGGGAAAGACATGGAGCTGTGGGAGCAGGTCCAGAGGAGGCCACAAAAATGATCAGAGGTATGGAACACCTCTGCTGCGAGAAAAGGCTAAAAGGGTTGGGGTTGTTCAGCCTGGAGAAGAGAAGGCTCTGGGGAGACCTTATAGCAGCCTTCCAGTACTTAAAGGGGGCTTATAAAAAGATGAGGACAGACATTTTTGTAGGGTCTGTAGTGGTAGGACAAGGGGCAATGATTTTAAACTAAAGGAAGGTGGACTCAGACTACATATAAGGAATATATTTTTTATGATGAGAGTGGTGAAACACTGGAACCCGTTGCCCAGAGAGGTGGTAGATGCCCCATCTCTGGAAATGTTCAAGGTCAGGTTGGACAGGGCTCTGAGCAACATGATCTAGTTGAAGGTGTCGCTGCCTAATGCAGGGGGATTGGACCAGATGACTTTTAAAGGTCCCTTCCAACACGAACTATTCTATGATTCTATGACTCTATGAACCTTTAGGAAGGTGTCCTTCAGCAATAATCTGAACCCAACAGTGAAGAAGACAAAGGTTCAGCACTGAACTTTTAATTTGGTTGTTCTTTTAAAATAAGTGAACTATTTCACATAGACTCTGTAACATATATTCTGAAATTAGCATGCGTAGCATAGAAGAAACATGAATGTGTGTGTTTATTTTGTCAACTGCTTTAGCTCGTTGGTTGATACAATTTTGACCTAGATGTAAGTGGTGGGAGTCTGCACACTTAGGGCAGAAAACAAGAAAGGTTTGGTGTGTTATTTTAAGGGAACGGGAAGGAAGAAAATGTAACGGCATGTTAAGTTAATAACAACAAGGGAAGTATATTTATTCGGGGAATGAAAGTTACTGAAGCTCAATGTGTGTGATTTTTGAGCTGGAAGCTATATGCAGACAATATATCATGTGCTATAGTTCATGGAAGAGAAAAAGTGAAAGTTTGGGTTGCAGCTGGAAATTATTCTGGAGTTCGGATTTTGAAGGCATGGAGGAGGGGAGGCACAAAGAACTGAAGCATTACAGACACCACCTGAAGCATTGCAGATACCAGCTGAGACATCAGTGGATGGCAAATATCCCAATAAGGACTATGGCTCTTCGACGATAATGATGACAAACAGGGGGAAAGTGTGAGCTAGCACAGGGAAAATGCGAGCTGGCAGAGGGAAAAAAGACATCAAGTAATAGGTTTATTGTGCTGGGGAATGGGCATAAGCAGCAGACAGTTACAGAAGGTGAGAAAGCAAGGAGGAACACTTAGCTTTGGCCAAGAACTGGAACCGGTGAAGAAATCTAGGCTGTTATTGTATGAAGAAGGGAGATATTGCAGCCGTTACAGGGAATTTTGCAAGGAGCCAGAGAGGCAAACTGAGGCCTCCCAAGCAGAAGGAATCTTGGGCACAGAGATAACAGAAATATTATAGAGGAGCAGCTTTGTATGAAACACAGCTGGAGAAAAACATGATAAAGGTAGTAAGGATTAATTTCATAGGTAGTCAATAGATGGGACCCTAATAAGGAGATGTCCAGCAGGGATATCTGTTGTGGGTCAAAATCACTTTGAAGAAGATAGCAAAGGAGTAGCAGTGAAGGGACTCCTGGATGTGTCTGGATATGGATGCATTTAGACATAAATAATATAAATGTGAAAAGTTTTTGTGGAAAGCAAGTTTTCTGGACCTGTATCATTATAAATGACTGTAAATTTCCAAAGAGGGAAAAATAATTGCTACTAAAAATGGAAAGTCCCAGATACTCTGGAATATGGTGGTGTAACAAGTGTTCACTGAAACAGCAGAGCTGGTTGAAGCAAGTTTTGGCACATGATGAAGGCAATGTCATGGGTGGTTTCTTTGTAAGCAGTGATGAGCATACTATGGAAAATAACCTTGGATGAAGTTATAATTTGTTAATTTAGGTTAAATTAACTAGACGGCTTAAAAAGTAGGTCTGTAACACTGGTTCTCAATATTAAAAATGGAAAATTGAGACATTAAAAGGCCTCTTTGGGAAATTAGCTGGACAAGGGCACCTACAATTCCTTCATCTAATAGGCTTCGGTTCTTAGAAATATGCATCGTAGAAAGGTAACCCATTTAGGAAGTTATTTATAGGGATTTATAGAAGTTTGTGTTTGGAAATGACTGAGGAGAATTGATTAGTTTGAGATCCCTATAGTATTTAGAAAACCTATAGAAAATGAAGCAAGCTTCAGAGGTGGGGTTTCCAGGTGAGGCAGCTGCTGTAGTGCAGTCATAACAAGCTTTACAGTGACCACATTGGGAGTACCATTAATTCTGGTCACCCAAGGAAAAGGACAGTAGCAGCAAACAGACTATTTGCTATAACATTAAGAGTTACCATCTTGCTGGAAAAGAATAGTGTAGTCCTAGCTGGTCAGGTGTATTCCAAAGAAACAACTTAGTAATCAGTAGGAAAAAAAATTCCAGGGTATTTCATGTTATATTCAAAGTTTCAACATGCATGCTGTCACTGAAGAGAAGATTCCACTAACCTGGTAGGGGAAATAAAATGAGATGGTGACAAGGCTGATCAAATGAGGATGACAGCTTTGCTAAGGGTTCTTAGCACCAGGCAGGCTGACGTCTTCTCCATGCTCAAGCTTAATGGTGAGACAGGGTTGATTTAGCCAGGAGGTCTAGAGGGAAGGAGACGTTGGAAAATCGGCTTGGAAGGTTCAGCAGAACCCACATATTGTTCATGGGAATTTTAAAAGTATACTTCTCACCATTTCAAGGAATTTGTAGAAACTATGGATACTTGGGAAGCCAGACAGCTCATTGCAAAAAATTTTTCAGTTTTCTTCCCATCAAACATATGATATAGGTAAACATATTAATACTTTATAACAGTTGCTACTTGTCAAATGTTTTTTATTAATTTTTAATCCCTAGAGCAGTTTTTTCTTTACAATCTGTAGGCTTTCTGTGTTTATGACTTGCTAAGACCTTATGTGAAATAAAATTGAGTCTGTTGCTAGTTAAGTATTTCCTATTGTGATACTGCGGTAATTCATCCTCTGGGAAGAAACTAATTGTGGGAGACGCACAATGTTGCCTTCAAAGTGTTTCAAGATTAGCCCTGTTGAAGCTCATGAATTTTCAGGCTCCCTGGAGGGGTTATTAGTTTTGTTGTAGAGGTACAGTTGGACTGTTTGGGGAAAAGTTAACAATTATGGTGTGCTGGATTGGATGGACTGGTCCTCTAGGAAATTTTCTGTAAAATATCTTCTGATAAAAATTATGTGGATGCTAGCAGGACAGCATTGACCGTCTGTTCTGTAAATCAATTTGAATAAAGATGTACAAACACACTTTATTTGCAGCTACTTTGTATGGTGATAAAACAGGAGGAAAAGGTTCGAAACTCAGTCCTAACATTTTCATCATCGTTGGCACCCTGTGAGAGAAGTTGTTGCAACTTCTTAATTTTTTTTTTCCACATGTGCCTCTTGAAACTGAAAAAGTGTTTGAAAATGTTCATAGATTTTCATGAACTGTAAGAATATTTACACTGAAGTTGATTCAGGTTCATCTTTTATTTATATGTGATATTTTTCCTCCATATAATTTATTTATGTTTATAACAATATTTTTCTGGAGTGCTGAGATTTACCAGGTATAAATGTGTGTGCTGGGCATATAAAATTGCATAATGCAAGTGTTAGAGAGAGGACCTGAAGGATAGGAGCCACTAAAACTAAAGGCACAGCTGCTGCTAACAGAGGTTGGTAGCGCTACAAAACTACACAGTATTTGCATCTATTGAGTGCTAAATGCTGTTTTTACTGCTTGTTGTCTACTTTGGTTACACATATCAAGATAATACAGGGTTTTTTTAAGGAAACATTTTAAATATTTCAGGTATTTTCAGATTTTTCACTTTGGATTTTACATTTGTGTCTGTATTTGAAAACCTGATATTGTTTTTTAATGGGGATAGCTATGAGGTTCAAGAAAGGTTACTGTATCAACCCTTTTGGCAATGGAAATTGGAGAGAAAAAGAAGTATTATTCTAGCATGACTGGCCCTATACAAACTGAGCTGAACTCTTTCATTGGAGATTTTAGGTTTTGCTGTTTTAGTGTTTTTCCCAGTTGGGGTGAAGTTTATCCATGGAGAAAATTGGTTATGAGGAGAGAATAGAAAAAATGAAGCGAGAAGGCTATGCAGTGAAAAAAAACTAAGCAATTTTCTGATGAAATTCTTGAGGAAGTTGTGACCAAGATGATACTTCAACGGCATTGAGATAGGCAATAAAAAAGTGACTTGAGTGAGCTTCAGTGTCTTGCTGAGTCCTAAGTCTTGCTTAAGACATTTTTTAAAAAAACTTAAGGATATTTGACAAACTGGTGTTACTCCTTTCAGTGACTTTTTCTTATTTGCCCATATAATGTTCCATTAGACAAAGACATATTTGCATTGCCAATAAATAATTGGATGCTTAACCCTGCCACATTTTCCTAACCACATGAAAGCAAACCAAGGCTAGTTATTTTAAGTTGTATTTTAAGCCTTAGGTCATGTCTCACAGCATTCCAGGAGGATTACAGTATTACTGTCTCTCACTTAGATCCATAAATACCTGTTTGTGCTGCAAGTGAGCATTAACATACACATCTTGCTTTGTTTTCATTGTCATCTTTGAAAGGTTTGGCTTCATCCTATGGAACATCTTCAGCACAAGAAAGATAAACCTTGATGTGTTGAATAAGCTGGATTTTTCATATTTTCACTGCTAAGGAATTTTGGGTTGGAAGGATATGCTGATAATCAACACATCCCTTAACACAATTTCCATGCAAGAGCAAGGCGGTCTTTGCCTTCTCTTCCTCATGAATGAGTTCTCATTGTTTTCCCTGTGCTAGGTAAATGATTTCATAGCCTGTATCATTTAAAATATTATGAATTAGAGTAAGTAGAAAACTTGAGGAATTTATGTGGGCAGAGGATATTTTCAGAGCAGGCGATAAACGTGTAATCATGTAAAAGGCCACACTGGAAAGGACAGCTCTAGATCCAGACCAGTATAAATACCTCTCCTGACTGTGATCTCTTACTTCATATTTATTACAAGATTGGATAAAATATGGCTTTTTCCAGCTGCTGTTCATAAAGCATAATAATTAAGCTTTCTTTAATTCTTCTGGTAGTCGTGTCCCCGCTTGCCATATGCACATGAGGTGCCTTGCTTAGGGTCAGGCACCTCCTGATGCAGCAGGACACTTAAGTACCCGCTTAATACCACATGGCATGTTTAAGCTGCTTGGGCAAAGTGCAGTCCATACAGTTCAATTGCACTCGGGGCCAAAGGCGGCGCAAAGTCACCTTGGTTTACCTCCTGCATCGCAGGATGTTGCATTTCCCACAGTTGCCCTTCGCTGAACCCAGATACATCAGGCTGGTGAATTCTGCTTGTTGCTGTATTTTTACAAACAGCTGGGGTTTGGGGAGTTTCGGTCAGTAGGTTTTTCAGCTGTGGCTGTTTAGCCTATATATTGTCATGTGACCTGAAACAAAGTGATTTAGGGGGAAAATGCAAACAATCTGCAAGCTGTTACCTTTATTAACCTGCCCTGTATTTTCCTCACCTGCTGAGCAGCATTAGTTCTCTTACATCCTAAAAGTCTTTGCTGAGAGAGGGCCATACTGAATATTTTGTTCTTACTCCTAAATTTGTAAATATTGTCCTAAATGGTATTTTTTTTTCAATTTTTTTAACTTTTCAAATTATTTTTTTTCAACTTCTTAATAGCCATTTCTGTTCTTCAGCTCTATGTTTAGTGCTGCAGGAGTGTCATGAACATATAGAAGCTGGAGGAACTACAGTGCTTTTGTTTTTGAAGCTGTGACCTTAAGGTAGAGATTAGTCAAGAGACTGCAGTTTGCAGCAGTTCATCCTTTCAGATTAGTCTAGCTCTATTCTTATTTTCGTGGTACATTCTTTCTTAGAGAAAAGAAAACCTGTGTGTGACAGACAGACTGGGAATAATAGAAATGTATTAGGGAACTATGGTTTTCACCTGGCATATTTTCAGTTATATTATTTATTTCAATTATTAAAATTACTAAAAATATTCAATTTCTTTTTTGTATTTAGTCTTTGACATTATAATGTCACTACCAAAGACATAACAGTTGCAGGTTTTAATTTTTTTCTCTGGAGTGTTGCTTGTTAGTTGATTAAATGGTTGTTGGGTCCATTTGTTTGAGTCAGTCATGATATAAAAAGATTTTCTAATTCTTTTTCCGATGTGTCTGTGCCCTTTCTATCTCCCCTGGGACAGAGGATGGTGTTAGGGGACTGCTCGAGCTACTCACAGCTTGTACAGAAGACAGCTCAGCACTGAGGGTATCTGGCATTCCTAATATTTCACCCCATCTTACTCAATTTAACCCAATTAAAGCCAGATTTTCTCTTAAATGTCATTAAACAATCTGGCCTACAACAATGTGCTTGCCTTCCTGCCCTCACTTTCTTTTCCCCCTCTTTTTTTTTTTTCTTTTTATTTCTGTTTGCTGTGGTTTTGGCTGCTGTCTGTAAAGATGAGAAAGCTAAGATACAGAAATAAAGATTATCCTTCTCTTTGAAAGCAGAGGGGTTTCTGGTTAGAGGACAGGGATATATGGTGGTGACACCTCACCATCATGGGACTTCGTAGCCATGTTGACAGATTTACTCTGAAACTTACACTGGGGGGAGGAAAAACTTCAGCGGTAATTTCAGTGGGTTCAATCCCCAAAAGAGCCGGATAATTAAGTTTGGACCTTCTTGGCATTGGTTTTTGTATTTCCATGCTTTCTCCAGCATGTCTGAGGCCATGTTTCCCAGCAGATGCCCAGGCCCTGGCCCTGGTTTGGTCAGTCAAGGCCGCCCCCAGCATCGAGGTGTGGCCCCTGGTTGCTGCTGAAGATCCATCTTGTCCTGCTCGGCTACCACATGGAGGCTTTTCCTCTAAAAATGCCCTTTTGTTTTTACAGCTCCTTCAAACATCTGATCGGCGGCCTAGATGATGTTTCCAATAAAGCCTATGAAGATGCAGAAGCAAAGGCAAAGTAAGTGTCTGCTTGTTGTGTTCAGTGTGAAGTAACCTCATTTTTATTGATTGTACATCACTGTAATTAAAAAAACCAACCAACAAAACAAAACTGCTTTTTCTAACACAACAGTATAAAACAGCTTACAAAGTAGTCACTTAGGTGCTTATTCTGAATTTTCCTCTGAGTGAGCTGCCTTCTGTCTCCCTGGCTCTCCCCATGAATATGGGGAGGACCAGAAGGAGATGGGTCTTGTCAGGCCAGTGCCCAGAGCTGGGTGATCACAAGGTCTGTCTTAATCACAATATTTGGATCCTCAGAAGTGTTGGATCTTCAAAAAATTCTCTTGAAATAGTTTAAGGTGAGAAATCACAGATCCTGGAAAGCTCTAGTAGTAAAGGAAATTGTTGCTGAATAAAATTTGTTTCTTTAGAGAACCCTGATCTTTCTCACACATTTTCACGAAGTCAAAATGCGTTCTGAGACAAAGAATGGGAAATTGCATTTGTCATTTTTGAATGAATACTAGAGCTACCTTGATATGAAGCAATATATTCAACTGAAGTCCTGCTATAAATATTCATTCCTTTAAGAAGTGAGCTGTAGTATACTGCAGTTTAAAATATTAAAAAAAAAACCCAATTCATTCGTTCTTGATCTACAATTTGGTTTTCATAGGAGAGCTTTGTTATGTCTGTACTTTGATTCTATACCAACAATAAAGCTTTTGAAGAGGAACATGTTCTGATTGGAGGGATACTGAATATAAACCACTATGATTCAAAGGCAAACATTCTTCAGAGGAAAACTGAAGTTGCTCTGTACAGAATTACTTTACTTTTTCTCATACAAAATTATTTTATTTTTCCTCTTATAAAATAATTTTACTTTTTTCTGTCTTTTTTTATTACCCCGTTAAAGAAGCAGAAGGTGTTTTCTCAAAGTCAAATGCCCGTTAATCAGTGGTCTGCAGCCATCTAAATTTAAGATTGCTCTTAAGTTATACATAGTAACTTCTCATTAAACCAGAGGGGTTTGAAATAGTGTATAGCAAAGGTATTTGGCACTTCTGTGGAGAAAAATTGAGAAGCCCTAATTAGTTGATTAAAAATAACTTTTTGTTTGTTTGTTTCAGAAATTAAATATGCAACCCAAGAAGCTTAGTTTCTTGAGCAAGACTTGCTAATATTGCAAGATAAATTAAGATAGTATTTTCTTTTTTATCATCTTTGAGTTATATTTGAAATACATTTTTAATTATATTTAATTTATTTTAAGGTACTAGAAGGCACCCCAGGGTTGCATTTTAGTTTAGAATAATATTTCCCTGCCCCAAATCAAACACACGGGTGTTCTTCTTCAAATGCTTAAGTTCTCTAAAATTCTTTTTGACTTAATTAAATAGGCAGGAAGCTATCAGCTTCTTTTACTACCCCAGAAAACAGCTATTTTGGGCACAGAATGCAAAGTCAAATGGTCACAATACTATAGAAGCAGATAACTAGCTATTAGATATTATAAATATATATAAGCTATTAGTACCAGCTGGAAACAGGGTATTTTAATGCTAGTAGCAGCTTGTGTAAAGCATTTTACAAAATGTTGGAAATTCACTTAAGTAGCTTCAGAGACATGGTCCTAAGTGTCCGAGGCATGTGCTATTATTATTTTAGATATATATATATATATATGATTACTATTTGGATTGCATTGATTTCCATCTAAACAAAAGGGAGGAAAACATTGGTAATGAAACTGATGATTTTTGGTTTCAGTAATAACATGATGTTACTATCACAGAAACTTCTAGAAAGTTACACCACAACCCATCAGCATCAAGCAGAATTTCCAAATAGGACTTGCCACCCCCCATATCACAGTCTGTCTTTTCGCATCTACAGTTTTAAGCTCTATTATTAATAGAGGATCACGTAGTAATTTATTATCACAGTAAGTGTTTCTGTATGCAGATTGTATCAGGGTATTTTCAGGATAGGTTTGTGTGTTTTAAGGAAGGGCTTTCAGGGTCCCTTGTGCACTTTATAACATGTCTTGAGGGGGACTGCAGGCTTGGACCTATTTTGAATAAAATCTTCATTTTGGCAACCAACGCGCTGATATTAACCTTAACATTATTGAGCTTTTATCTTCTTTATTCCTCTTCTTTTCTTCTAATGCCAAGTATTTCATCCCAATGGAAGGGCAAAGCAAAGGATTCCTGGTGGTGGAGGAATTGTTTCCCAAAAGGAGCAATTGATTAATTTTGATAGCAACTTTTTTACTTAAAGGTCAGAGGTCTGTGCTTGAGTCCTGTCTTTCAAGACTCTAAGTGACAGTGACATGATAGCCCTTCACATATTGACATCTTGACTTTGAAAAAGCAGAAGGGGTCAGTGCTGTCTGCTTAGAGAAACGTTAAAAAAAAAAAAAAAAAAAAAAGAATGCTTTTTCAAAAGATACAGCATTTATTAGTCAAATACCATATTCACATTTTCTCAGCTCCTTGAAAGCAAGCACATGCCTGCAAAAAGGTGAGTAGAAGAGTAAAAACCTGCAAAGTTACTTGAAGAGTAAAGTGAGATACATTGTAAGCTGTTTCAGAAAGTTTAGTTGCTCGAGAGTTATTGTTTCTATATCCTCAAGATAAAACTCCTCTGGGAGAAAAGTCTGCTTGGCACAAATTTTAACCTGGTTTACTTTTCAAGCAGCTATTAATTAGCTCCAGCTAATTGTCTTTCAAGGGCTTATCTTTTCCAAGGGGAAGTTTGTGAAAAGCAAGAACGTGGCACATAAAGCGCATTCAGGTTTGCTGAGGCTTTACACAAACCACATTAAAAAAAAAAATCCCCTCTTTTTGCATCCTTGTAGCTAGTATCTCATTTTCAGTGCTTGTATGGCAGGTGGCAAAAGGCCTTTGGATGGATAGAAATTTTCTGTATACCTGTGTCTCACTGTGAATCAAGTGGATCAGGATGACCCACACAAAGGTCAGATTGTTCAGTGGGTGTAATGACACAGAGTAAATACAAAGGATATTGTGAGACATCATTACAGAGTGTCAGAGCCTGCTTTTGAGTGGTGTGGTGGCCATGTTCAAGGCCAAAAAGTGAACAGTTTAATATTTTCTTATCAGTTCCTGTCGTTGAGCAATATGATCTAAAACCATACATATAGAAATGTCTACAAATGGCAGCAGATGTATTTTCATATAAATCTACCAGATCAAGCTGTTTATTACATTCCTGCTAATTTGTAGGCTCTGATCAGCAAATGCACAAGTTTATACTACATCCAATGCAGGGTCCATGTTCCTAAAGCAGGACTTGGATCGCAGGCAGGAGTTCATCGCAGAAATGCCTACCAGATTGGTGACACTGGTGTGATTTTTTTATCTCCATGCTAGAGCGTGACCCTGGGGTCATGGAGCTGGTAGTCCCAGTGCAGGACATGACTGAGAGTATGGTAGGCAGAAGTTACAGGGTCAGAAGATCTTTCCATGTATTCAGCAGTTCTCTGGGTCTGAAAGGGCTGAACTTCTTTTTGAGTTTATTTCTTGGTGACATGGTGACAAGCTAAGCCTTGAGATATGGTTAGGGTTCTCCTAGTACCTGGGGAAATGTTCTAGCAATAAAACTGTTGTAGACATCTGAGCTACAACTTCCTACCCTTGGGCATGATTTGAAGGAAAGAGTAAACTGTGTTCAGCTCTTGAAGGCAAAGAAAATACATACAACCATTCAAAAATAGTTCAGCTGAGCAGAAGGGCTTCCTGCACCACTTAAAGGACGTGTCACTGGGGGACCATGGCTTTAGGTGTCTGCATGCTGACCATGGTAGTTGTAGGTGTCTGTCTGTTCCACATGGGAAGCTTTGGATTGTGTCCTGAATGCCTGGCTCTTGGCCTGCATGAGCAGCCAGAGTGCCCAACACAAGGCTGTGTCAATGCTCCAGTGGGAAGGTGCCCAGGAGTCCCTGCCAAGCACACCAAGGGCTTTGGGCTTCTCTCAAGAATGACATCTCTGTCTAGGAAAGCAAGTGTGCACCTGGGCTGCTGAAGGCAGTGGAATTCAGCCAAGTTGTTCATGTGCCCAAGCCGAGTCATCTTTGATGCTGCTTTGTGAGTTTCCTTAAAGTCAGATGACTATAAAAATTGTGTCTTTCATCTAAATGGAAGAAGCCTTTTTTATCCTCATGATTGCAGAGATCATCTTTATAACATGAGCTTACTCCAGCATCAGAACGGATTTAATTCTTTACAACTAATATCTTACTACCCGACACTTTTCCCTGGTTTTTGCAGGCTTAGGACTGGCAGTTCTCCTTAATGTCCATTCTTTGTATTCAGTCTCTTAAATCAGAAATCATCGATGTATCATCTTGATGTGCTCAGATGAGTTCATAAGCTCATCACCTAATGCATATTATAGGTACATCCTTACCAGAGAAAAGGTGAAGAAGGAAAGAGGCAAACATTTAATTAACTTCACATTCTGAGAAAATGGGAGTTTCGGAAGAACAGCAGTCATGTCCCAGTGTTAGACCCAGGCACGCTGGTATTTAGGGCATGAAGGAGATACCTAAATAACCAGGAGACCCATCTAAGTGTAGATCACTTCCAGATGGAACCACTACTGCATCTCTCTCAAATCCAAGAGGAAACGGGTGGGTTCTGCTGCAGTGTTGGTGCCGAGTAAGGTGAGCGTTCAGTGAACATCGTTCCAGGCACACAAATCCCTTGTGCTGGTATCTTCCTCATCCAGAAACTCCTGAAGTTAATTGCTGCACACTACTTTAACGACTAACAAGGTCATCAGATGAGGTCCCCTCTAGCTTGGTCACACCTTTCCATGATATGACTGTAGCAAGATAGACCTCCTGTGGCACAGACAGGGATAAAAAAAAGGTTGCCTTCACCACCAAGCTGGGAAAGCTGGCAGCTGCCTGGGCTTTGCCCAGCCAAGCAGAGCCTATCTGGTTGAATGACCATGGTCCCTGTGCTCCTTTACTCCTGTCATATCCAGAGTTATCTGCTGATGTTGATCTCCTGTGGCAGTGGGGCTTGAAATTAATACCCTGTTGAAGTCCAGACACTGGTGCCTTCATGCTGTTGCTTCAGGCTCTCTGCAGATGTAGGCTATTTTGATTGCACTTTTTGCTTGCTTGCTTGCTTTTTTTTTTTTTTTTTTTAAATTCCAGTTGCATTGCAGCCCTTGGGGAATACGTTTTGGTACTCACAGTCAAAATTGTCTCCTTTTCATAGGACCTGAGGGGGCAAGGACCTTTGTGTACAATGCCTTTCCCTTCCACAGAAGCTCTTGCCCCAGATGCCCTTTGTCTTTACCTGAGCTGTGTTTTAATAAAGAGCTCCATCCAAACCTTTTCTTTTACTGGCCAGAGTTGTCCCATTTTTCACATTACAACTTCTCTCTCACTACGTTTATTGATAACAAAGCATCCTAGCAGCTCGTTGACTTAGTTTTGGTGCAGAGGGTGGTTATTAATATTTTTCAATTTTATATGTATTCTTTGCAGGTAGTTTTCCCCTTCCACCCTGGCTTTAAAGGTAAAACGTACCTTTTTTCTAACAGGAAAGCTACAGATACAGCTTTATAGTTCAAGTAAGCAAGGCGATATGGTGCCCCAATTTTTTCCTTACATTTGCTGCTTGCAAAGTGGTACTATGTACTGCAATACATTTAGCACTAGCTTTTTTGAAGATGCCAGTTTAGGAAAAGTTTTGAACTACCAGCTATAAGCAAGTGCCTGTGTGCTGGGCTGGACAGAAGCCTGCTCCTGGTATCGCCTGGTGGCTGGTAGCTGGTGTGCAGGTGCCATCTGCTGTTAAAGGCTTCCCCCATGCTGTGTCCAAGTATCTTTTGCAAGATTAAATCCCTGTATCCCCCGGTCCATCTAGTTTCTCCTTTGCCAGCATGTTTACAAGAGAAAGTATTTTCAAGTGTAGTGTGTGGCTCCTCAGTGGTGTTTCTTGGAGGGTCACTGCTGGCTCTACATGTGTCTCCTTCCTACACAGCCTTTTCTTTTGCTTCATGAGCTTGTCTTTGAGTTATTTTAGTAGTTGAAATTGTCTCTGGGAGTTGTAAGCTTATTGCACGTGGATAGATCTAAGTATTAGTAAGTAGCACAGATCGAGAGGAATAGATGTGTACAGAAAAAATGTTGGTGACAAGGGCCTGCTGTACAGACTACTTGCATTTCATTGAGGTTTTCCTTTGGGCTACTTCAGATCTGGTTCCCTAGACTCAATGTTAAACAGTGCTTGGTGTAAATCGGCTTCTGAGCTATGTCTTCCAGTTTAGCGTCACCTGAGAGAGTGAGCCCTTGCTCACTTGTCCCACTCAGATGTGAAAGGGACCTGTCAGGGGACTTGCTTCAGAAACACACTCCTTGTCTGAGCTAAGAGATATTTTAATGCACCTTGCATATAAAGACTGTTCTTCATGGATAATCTGATCTCAGTCTTTATCTGAAGGTAGTTGGCAGTGACCTGGTTGCACATGGTGGTGTGCCTGTAGTGTAGATATCTGTTCCTTCATAATCTATAGGTACACAAGTTCTGGTCAACCTCTCCATAACATTATGACTGGTGTTGGCCCTTCAGCTCCAAAAAATGGGACATGGTACACAGAAGAATCCAGCTTATCTTCATGGAAACTCTTGTTTTGGTAAGATGGGAAAGCTTTGCACGTAGATGCTGTGTCTGCAAGCACACTGGTATTTGATGGTTTTGACATCTAGCCAGCCCATGGATTTTGTGTGGATAATAAACAACCCCATGTACTAGGAAAGGATGCTTTTCATTTCTTTATCTTGTTTTCATTTACAAATACAGATAAGATAAGCCAAGAAAGATTTTAACCCCTTGCCAAAAGGGAAATTTTCAGTGTTAAAAGTTGCAAAATGGGAGCTGCCAATTAAAGAGAATGATTTAATTAAGGTCTGACTTTCTGTTGGGCCACAGCTTTTGAAAACTTTGGCTGAAATAATTCACTGATGCACGGAGTATGATTTGATTAGGAATTTTTCTGCAAGAAAAAGTTTTTTCTGTTTTACAGCATTAGGAAGGTCTGGGCAGCCTGAAAGTTGAAATAATTGGCTCCCATCTCCTTCTGTGTCAGTTTTCTGAATTAGGGACCATATGGGAACTAGCTTTTGCCTTGGTTATCTGCGGTGCCAGGCTTGGGGGAAGACTTCTTGGGATGTGCAAAAAGGTGGGGAAAAGCTCATTAATGCTATAAAAAGCAGAGACTACAATCATTTATTTTAAGCAGTGTAAATAATTAAAATAATTCCTCTACTTGGTGAGTGCTGTGGAGAAATCCTAACAGGTCATTGATACCTGTTAAGTATGTGTGAATTTAAATATCTTGCTGTTTAGAAAAACTGAGACTTCAGATGGCATTATTTGGCCTCTGGTATGCAAGAGCATTTTTTCTGTCTGCTGGAGAATTTTGCTTATAACAGAGTTTAGCCTTAAATACTTCATGATTTCATCCTGAGGCCACTGGTGGTTTGTATCCAAGTCTGGCTATTGGATTTTCCCAACTGCTGTAATAAATAGGTGTTTATTTAGAAAATAAGATCTCAGAAATAATTTTAAAAGGCAAGGGCCCATCAAGATAACATACGAGGTAATATCCCTAAATGAAGGTAGTGGAGACTGCTAAATTGTGACTTTCTTTTTTGAAGGTGAATAGCTGCCTGCAGACTTGTGTTACTCATGCAGAGATCTGTGGAGGTAGACTTTATGGCGGCTTTCCTCTTGAGAAAATGCACTCTGTAATGCACTGTGTCGCTCACAAGGGATATATTAAATCAGCTTTTAAAAGCAGGTCGGTTTTTTTTAGGTAATAATCCATATGCTTTCTTCTTGCTAACTTGACCTTTCGATATGATAATTGACTGTGTCAGACGTCAGGTGGAGGCACTAGTGAAAAAAAATCAGTGCCTTTAAAGCAGGCTGCTATTCTAATATTTTACTGCATTTTTTTATAGCATTAGGACCTGTACTGATGAAGTAAAAATGCAGCAGAAAGCTTTCTGATGATAATGAGTCTCATTCCAGAGGAAACAGAAAAATGTTGCAGCAATGCATCCATGTGCTTGGCATTTCCAGTTGTGTGTGGTAGCACTCGATGGAAATGGAGGTCTGTGCTAGAAATATTAACCATTCCTTTGGCATTTATCTAAATACTTTTTTCAGAAGCCACTGAGAATACTTCACTAATCCCAGTACAGTCACTTAGAGCTTCATGTAGCACAGTCTTGGTAGCTTTAAACAGAAACCCTGGCAAACCTTGGCATCTATGAGGGATGGAGAGGCAAAGGTGGCATAAAAACATATTTGCATAGTTTCTGGGTCTGTACATTTGTCATCCAGAACATTTCTGATCTGTTCTGAAGATTTATCTTAAATCGGATTATGCCACTGGAAGGTGCCCTATTTCTGTCCCACTTTCATCTTCTGACTTAAATAACAGAGGCACTTGAACGGAGTCAAATATATTATAAATAAAACCCAGTGATCCTTCTAGCTCCCTAGCTACTGATTTTTGGAACTGCTGGAAATAGTTGTAGGATCATTTGTGAATTTTCCAGTGCTGGAGTTGCCTGCTAGACCGGTTATCCTTGGTGGTACCTCACCAACTCCTACGAGATCCACCAGGAGTTGGGTCAGACCTCATTTCTATGTCCAAGCATTGGAAAGGAAAGAAGTAAACTTAGAGCCAGTGAGAGCTGAAGCACAGGTGTTTGGATGGTGTTGGCATCCGGGGAAGATTTGGGATTTGGGCTCCAGGAGGGAGGCATCAGGGGAGGAGGCAGGGGAGCACTGTCTCCCCACTGCCGAATTGTCTTAGCAAGTGTTGCCAGTTAAAGAAGTTTCTTCCTGTTCACCCAAGAAACTTCCTAGGCCTCAGTGTGATGGGAATAGCTCCAAAGTTTTGAAATGTTGGTGTATGCAGTTGTTTAAACAGCAGGGAGAGGGGGGAGAGTGGAAAATGGAGGTCCATATTTCAAAGATGAGTGGATATTGTTTCCCTTGTGAAAGTTAGTAAGTGTGGCACCCCAAAACAGCATAGCAAATTTATTTGACCCCTGAGCAGTATTTGTGTCAAATCCAAAGATCAAATTTGTTTACTGAACTGTGAAACGGAAGAAATGTGATCCCCTTCTAAGTGAAGAACTTAATGCAGCCTTAACTCTGAAATTACTGCAGAGACCTCCATCCCACCAGCAGCTGATAAACTGAAACAAACCTTTCTTCTTTCTCTTCTTCCCTTTAAAGAATACTTCAGTTTTCCTGAAAGCTGAAAATCATTTCCATGTATAGCTTACAGTCTAAATGTAGTCCATGTTAAACTCAGGACTTCTACCCAAATCTCATCCTTACCTAGTGAGCATGAGCAATATTGGACCACTGCAATGTTGGCAGTGTTGTGCCAACTATATTGCCAACAGTCAACTGGAAGACTCTGTTATTTTGATTTCTCTTAATTTTGCCAAATGTTCAGCACAAAATGAAAGGCAGTCCAAGAGGCACTGTAGAAGAACAACCAAGATGGGTCTGTTTCTGCCTTCACTGCTGCCAGCAGCCGGCTGCAGGACCCGTACAATGCAACACTACCCTCTTTGGGTGCAACAGGAAGGTGACAACCTGCCACTACAATAACTTACTCTGTAGCACCAAGTAAAGGAGGTTTATATTTAAAAAACCTGACGCTTCCAATATAATTGATGGCTCCTGAGAAACTGCTGCTATGTTATGTTAGTATTATTTTTTCCATTTGCTTGTTCGCAGCACTTCAGGCATCCCAAACCCCACAGCTGGGCAGCGCACTTATTTATCCTGACTATGCTGTGCGCCACTTACATTGATTTACCCTCAGCTGCATTTGCTGTATTTTCTCAGTGGCTGACTGAATACTCTGTTAAATGATTTGAGAAGTGCTGAGCTCTAAATCTTTAAATCATCTGAAAAAAAAAAAAGGAAAAACGGTTCTCATTATTTAAATGAACCCACAGTTTTTACATAGGTATAGCAAGATGAAACATAAAAAATAGAGATAATATGAAATTTTGAATATGTGAGAAGGCTTGGTGTCTGTAAACCTTTAAAGAGAAGATCAAAGTCAGATCTTCCCCATTATATTGGATGTTAATGTAAAACTACCTGGAGATTTATAATAGGGCTATTGTAATTAAATCTCTGATGTAAGTTAAAAGAACCTCATTCACAGCTGTATTTAAAATTAATTTTAGTAATGGGAATGAAGTGTTTCTAGCTTTGCCTGCTCAGCGTACTATCACATGCAAACTCTTTTGCACTCTGTCTTCAATATTTCTTAGGTTTTCTTACTTCATTTTCAGGTGTGATTGTTGGGTTGCTCTACAGAGGATGTCAAATAATATGATTTGTTGATAGCAAAGCAAGAGATTAGTCTGATACAGTGGGGCTCAAAAAGCATTTGTGGGATTGCAATTGCCATTTGCTTGGCTGTTGATCTAGTGTGAGTAAGTGCTGTACCTCCACTCAAACCCATCAGAGATACAGGTGAATGTTGAGATCCTTGTACCCATCTTCGTCTCAGATAAAATCACAGGTTCTACCAGACCAGAGCTTTTCCTTGTCCTTTATGCTTTAATAAGGTACTTTCTAATAAAGGTGTATTTCTCGCACACTGTGATTTTAATGGATAGCTATTCCTTATTTCATTTGGAGGCTGCTTCTGTGCAAAAGTGATATCATTCATCTTGAATGGCAAAATGTAATCCTTATTGCTTGAAATTCTTTTAGGAGCCAGTAATCAGAAATGGGCTGGCAGCTGGCCAGTAAGTGGCTGTGACTCTTTTTAACATGCAGGGAAATTGCCAGGGAGTCTCTGCAGGTGCTGGTTTTGCAAAATAAAAAGCTAAATACTTGGCTGCTTTGAAACGTAAACCAACTCCGTATATTCCTCCTAGCTTGCTTTCTGATTTTATACACTTAGGGAAATGAATGCTCTAAGTTTAGCTTTGGAAGATGTTTTATGATCCCATTATCAACCCCACTGCTTCCAAATAAGCTATTTTAATAACTATGCGATAGTTGAATTGTTATATTTTGCATCTGGGTCAGATTCGGATGTGAAAATGTTTGTTAAGAGTTGAGCATGTGTTTAGTGAAGGCATGACCTCCTGGTTGTGAAAAATAGCTATCAATGAGAAAGTACAGCTCTAAAGTTCACTTCTCAAGAGAGCAAGACCTGTTGTGGGATTACTGCTGCTTCAAATGCACCCTTGCTAAGTATCAAAGCTGACATTATTAAAAAAAAAAAAAAAAAAAAAAAAGGAATTACTTGTATACTTTATGGTTGCAGTCTTTGCAAAGGGTAACGTCCTGCAAGACTAAGTGCTGGGAAAGCTTTCCCCCAGTTGTGGACCATGCTCAGCACCTCACAAAGTCCTGAATCATCTAAAATGAAATATAGTCAAATGCTTTTGTTTCAATCAACTAAAACAAAACTCTAGTAATCTAAACTTCCTTTAACTGAACTTGTTAAATGCAGAAGCAAAGTTAAGAGTATTTTCTCTTGTTTCTGTATGTGGTCAACCTTTGTGGGTTTTTCGTAAGCAGGCAAATTTTTTATCATTTATCCAGGACAGCTACCATCTATTGCTCCTGAAAATGGAAAAAATACTCAGACTTCTCAGAGAGAAATAGAAGGTATAAAGGCTGGAAACAAGCAGTTCTGTACATTCCCTTTCCTAATGTGATGCATAAGGGTTGGGTGAGGGCTTTATGAGGGCATATACAGAAGCAGGAGTCTCTCCAGTGAAGGGTCCTTTTATAGCAAGTCTCTTTGAATGGCTTCAAGCATTTTGAAATATTGTTTTAAACACGGGTGGGGGAAAGAAATTCAAATGTTTGTTTGACCTGCAGCATCTCCTATGCCATTTAATGGAAGAGCCAAACATAAAACAGCTGAGCTTTAGGCGTGCCAGGGGCCATATCGCTCAAAAAGTCAACAGGAACTACTGATAATGAATTCCCCTTTCGAGTCAGTGAATTGGATAACACAGTTTGTCTTGGGGGAGGAATCATACTCACCTGAGCATTCTTAAAGTTTTCCTAATTTTCCACAAGTTTTAGTGAATGGAAGCGCTTGGAAGATGAAACTTTCAAGTAGAGGGCATCACTCCTACTGCTGGGACTCAGAAGAGTCTTATCTGTGTCATGCCTTTGGAGGTGGCACGATGAGGCTGCTCAGAGATAAACACTGATGGGATATATGTATATGGGTGCTTGAAAATGTCTTTAGAAAGATTACTACATTCACATATATTCAATCATATTTTATTATGGACTTTTAAAAACTATTCAGAGCTTGAATAATTTGTAGTCACATTAGTATCTCCCATATTCAGTGATCTTGTTATGATGTGAAGAATCCTATTATCGTGTTGGAAGTTCACTGGGGCAATCAAATTGGTAATTTTTCTGAAGTCTTCCATCTTTAATAGACCCCTTTTTGCTAGACTTTTAAAGCTAGTTCTGTTTAAAGAATAATCCAGGAATACGTTCAAAATACATCAACTTCTTCAAAAGCATGAAGAAGGCATCTGGACTGATCTTTACTCAGAAAACCATTTTTACAATGGAAGTAGTTTTTCAGAGAACTTCAATTGATATGCCAATATTAATTTAAAATTATGGAGTCCAGCTCACAAGGTCCTAAACCCCTGTGAAATTAGTGTTTGTTGCCCTATTCCCACAATGCAAAGCTCCAGTGTCAATAGATGAGAATTGCTAGTGATTTGGGGCGGTTGAGGGATTCACAATGAGACCTGCAGATGAGGAGAAGGTTATTTTGCTTGCTCTGAAAATGAATAATCTAGAAAATGACTCAATTCCAGAAAGCGGTATCAACCTATTAATAGTCAGCACTTGCTGACTCCAGTCTTTAAAATTTATATGCCCTCTATTTATTTGATAAGGTGTAGCGTTATCTGGCTTTTCCATTAGAAAGGAACCCATACCCAGCACCTCTTTGTCATATTTATACATCTAATAAAACATAACACTGCCAGCTTAGACCTGTTCATTTGTATTTTACACTTTCATTCTTTACTCTCAGTTTCTATGGGAACCTGGGCTGTTACAGCAATAGAGAATAAAGAGATAAAAAGAGGTCTTCAAAAACATAACTGTTTCTCTGCTGAATCGCCCACGTGATATACCAGGGACAAACACACTTACAGCTAAATAAACTGGGAAGGGAAAAATCAAGGCAAGTTAAAGGCGAGAAAGTTGATGGCCACTGAATTTCGTCCTTCCAGAAACAACTTGATCGGGGCTTTTATGCTTTTTGCTTTGAGTATCCATGTATGATGCTTAAAACTTCAGCAGTTTACGTTTTCTGAAAAGGAGATAATTTGCATTTCTTGCCTTCATGGCTGTTTCAGTGCAAAGTGCTCCACTGCAAATAAAAATAACAAACCCTCTCCTTTTGGTATAATGAATTATAGCTCATGAATTGGAAATGTGATGTTCATGTACAATTTCCATACGTTTTGCAGAGAAACATACTCTAGTTCATATATTACAGTATATCATCTAGTAGCTGCTGCTTCAGTATCTGTTGGTGATCCAAGGTAGATGAGCTGAAATAATTGGAAAAACCTCCTTAAGGACATTTCTTGTAATGCCATGGTGAGTCTATGAATTGCTTACGAGAGGTTTGCATTTCAGTCCAACTTTGAAGAATATGAATGTAATGCTTTGTCTAAGGCTATACTAAAAATGTAAAGATAGATTTTACATCTTTCAACAGGTCTGAGTTTAAAAAACAGTCGATTTGGCAAACTTTGTAAGGATATATATATAAAAAAAAAGGTTTTTGAAACAGTGGGCTTTGGTAGGGCTATTACCAGTAAGACTTATAAGCAGTTCCTGAAACATGTCATTCATTTGTTTTAATGTTCATATGCATCAACGTGGATTTTCACAGCTGTGTTCCTCATTATCCAGAAATGCCTATCAGCAGCGAGATAGTCTTCACAGAATCAGCTGAAACAAGGGCATCCGTTGTGATGCTAAGTAATAATATCTTTAGGCTGTTTTTTAGTCCCAAATGCTTGTTTTTGGACTATAGGCTTTCTCCAGAACCTGCATTTCTCTGCAGGTTGATGTGGCAATTACCTTGAGATAACCCTGCTCTTGACAGATGTTTTTTCTTCTTCCTTCTGCCTGCCTTGAAGTTGGTTTGAGTAGGTATTGCTGAGTTAGGTTTATTGAGTTGTAGTGTGAGATGAACATGTGTGGCTTCCCCTACTCCCACTGTTTGGGTCTGGAAAGGATCAGGGTAGTTAAAAACCTTTAACTTCCCAGTAGTGTCAATTACCATCATGAATAACTCTTTGACAAGTCGCTTTTCTCTGTCGTTCAGCTTCCTGATCTGCAAAACAGCATGTAAGATTGACTAATCCAAGGTACTACATCAGAAATTCATACTGTTATCTCTGTTGTCACACATTACAACTTCAAGATATGTCTCCATATCTGTGCTTCCTGGTCACTTTGTTCTTGCAGTAAAGCGACTTTAAAATTATCTTTTAAAATAATGTTGAAAAGGGGAGTGGTAAGCACTTGACCTCTTAACACAGCATCTAGAAATCATTTTTTAACCATGCCAGGAAGTTAGTTTTGTTGGTCTTTTGTTGCTGCTTTTCAGGCATCTCTTTGTAGTTGGTGTTATCCCCATATATAGTGAGAGAGATACACACGTAGATAATACACGTATATATATGTAAGCTGTTAGCCATGAAATTGCCTTTCAAATCTTTATCAAAGATGGTAGCACCTGGACCAAACTCTTGTTCAAACTGATTTTTCTTTATTTTTAAAATTTTTTTTCTTTATTTTTTTCCCAATGAAATATACTTAATTCTCCCCTTCTTCTGAGCAAATCTATGTCATTTAATGCTGTTAATTTCCCAGATCATACAGTCATTACTTTGTCCTCAGTATTGAGGTGCTCTGCAGCCTTCTGAAACATTTGTGCTTTGGAGTATCTTTTAATTGTTCCAAAAGAAGAGAATAAATTAGCAACTACATTGACTTCCCTTCTCCTCCATAGGTAGTTTTATGGCTTTATGTTTTGTAGATGTTTGTCAGGGTAAGCAGTGACGTAGCAGCCTGGTCCTTCTGGTGCTGCACATCCCCATGGTTGGAGAGTACTGAGGCTCATGGCAGAACTCTGTGGTCTCCAGAAAGTGGTCTTTTCCCACCTTTCCTGAAGGCTTTGGACTTCTCCAGTGGCCTGCAGGTTGGAATGATATTGACAGCCTCATAAAGATTTACTAAAGATGTAGCCCATTCAATTAAAACAGCTGAGTTGGTTATGGAGTCTAGGTTCACCCTTCTCAAAACTGGCAGGGTGCCAGGTCAGCCTAAGAGGAACAGAAGGTGTTTTGTCTGGTGATGAGCTTATAGGGCTTGAGAGGTTGGGAAAGAGTAGCTTGCTGGTGTCTGCTGTGGGCTGGGATATTCTTGGGCAGGGGTCCTCAAACTACGGCCCACAGGCCAGATACGCCCCCCCAGGGTCCTCAATCCGGCCTCCAGTATTTACAGACACACACCCCCCGCCAGGGGTTGGGGGGGAAACCAAGCAGCCGCAGATGGCTGCCTGCCACTTCATCTGCGCGCTGGCCCCCTGTTTAAAAAGTTTGAGGACCCCTGTTCTTGGGGATCTCAGGGGGGCTCCACTGGCTGTAGGAGACTCAGCTGGTAAGGCTGACAAATCTGACCTGCCACGTCGTAGCATCATAGCTCAGGTCAGCAGGTGGCAGCAAAGAGATGGCTGATGGCACGAAGAGATTGTGTAAAAGTGCACTGAGGACCCGGGCAGCAGATGTAGCGCCATCGTTGTGAGAACTCCTGAAATGACATCTGGACTCCCTTCAGACGGTCATCAGCTTCTTGATCCCCTTAATAACCACAGGATCTCTGCTCCAGCCCCCGCAGGAAGAGCTGGAGGAGGAAAACTGCAGTGATCTCAAACCTCTCTGGCCTTGATTTCAGAGAGGTTGTCTGCTGTGCACTGCCTGATCGTTTGATCTACTGGACACCTGACCCTTCGGTTTATGGGGGAAACAGACTCCCTGTAGTTCATCGCTACTGACTCCCACATATATCCATGTATGGGATGCTGGAGCCTGGGGCTCCTTCACTCCTTCCCAAAGCTGGGCTGCAGCAGGCAGAGCTGCATCTCTCCTTGTCTCCTCAGGCTTTTGGTGTCCCCCGTATGACTTACATCTGGAGTTGTCTTAAGTAGGCACCCAACATCAATTAGTACTCATGGGGGAGTATCCAAAGCATATCAGGACACTTCCATGCACAGAAGGGAGGATGCTCCAAATTGCAGGTGTCTTCAGCCTTGATTCAGCCATAATGAGGAACTTCTGTAAAAACTAAGAATTAAATAAAAAATATCACAGAAAGGATGAGTTGATGTTGCTGCAGCCCAGTGTTGTCAACACCAATAAAGCTTGTCACCACACACATAAAGATGACATAGTACGAAACACGGAGCTGCTGGGACAGAGGCACAAAATTAATTTGTTCAAGAAGATGCAGCTACCAAAAAGGCCTCAATTTCTTTCACCTTGGAGACTGAAAAAACTGAATGGTACATAGAGCTGATGTTTGAGAGCCAATATTTTTAGGTCATAAGTGTCCAGGATCACAAAGGAGCATCTCCAGCCAACATTTCACTGCTTTTCGGGAGGGCAACCTGCACTGCACCACAGAAAAATAGAAAAACTGCACAGTAGGTAGGTAAATGAAGATAAATATAGGGGTAATGTAGAGTATTAGAGCAGCTAAGCAGGAAACATAGCAAGGAAGGCAAATGCAGAGGCAGATAGGGCAGCATAATTCAATGTAGTTAATTTGCTCAGCACCAGCAGCTGCCACTGGGTTTGGAGACTCCAGGAGAAAAGCCTTTTTTCACAGCCTTTCAGCTGAAATAGGCTTATCCTTCCCTCTGTGAACCCACAGGAGGGGTTTGACCCATTGGAGCCCCAGCAGCTTTGGAAATACCATGACTGCTGTCAAATGGGCTATTGCAGGTCTTGTATAGCCCTGCGTAGAAAGCATTGAAACCCACTTGACTCGAAAATAAACAAACAAAACACGTACTTCTGTATCATGATAAGATAAAACACTGCTATCTATTTAAAAAAGAAATCTATATTTAGCCCTGCTGGATGCAGACATTCCTAATCCCCATATATCACTTACGAGTGAGTTCTGACCCTCCCTGGTTTGCCTGGTATTAATCAAGAGTCAGCAGCATTTGACACAGAAGTACTTGACAGTAAAATTTTACAGAATTATGTGTTTGATGTGTAGCTGAGTTTAGGTCTTTTCTAATTCATTTTCAGGCAAAGGGAAGCCAATTTGAAAACACTGCTGCTAATTCTGGGAAAAGAAGAAGATAATAAGTCTCTCTTGGGAGTTTCAAGTGACAGCATAGCCATTAGTGGAGGGGAAGTGCAGGAAGATGATCTTTATCAGAAACCGTGTGTTTGTCTATATAGTTCTTCCCCAGAAGTCATTACTTACCTTTGAGTTAAGTATTATTTCATTACATTAAAAAAATAAGTGTTGGTGGGTGAGCAGTTAGAATTTTGTTGTTTATTGATGATGGAGAAGAGAAGAAACCTTCTCTAAGAAGGAGGAGAAAAAACCTACTCATTAAAGGAAGTGTATGATCCTCTTTGAGAGCAGAAATGGACTTCTGGAAAGTTTATGTGTATAGACTGACCACCAGGTGGTAATGGAGAAGTGTTTACAGTGCAAGAAATCCTTGCTGTGATCTGAGATTTGTATCATATCATGGAGTAGAGGGGATCACCCTTTGTGATTGGTTATGTTTCTGTTGGAAAAAGCAGCATCCCTGTGCCAAAAAGATACTTACGAGTTTAATGAAAAATACTTGGAATTTATTACAGTAGTAAAGAGGGTGGCACAATCTTCCTCTTACGTGGGTCAGGGAGAATGCTAAGCTATGTTTCCTAGTCCTGAAGCACTTTTGTGGAGCCTCTCATGAGGTTTATGACCACCAGGATCGTGAGCAGGAGCAACTCTGCTCCTTCATGTAACACCTTTACAATAACTTCTGAAAACCCATCAAGCCTCCAGAGGCAGCAAGAGTATTCAGTGAAATATCACTGCCTGCTTGCCCTGCTTCTCCATGTGCTTCCTCACGCCTGTTCTCCAGAGGAGACACTGGGAAAAATGGACCTTTGACCTCATCCCAGACATCCCACATGTGATCTGTTCTTGAATAAGTCTCCTAGTGTATCTTCATTTTACAGATAAGGAAACAGATATGAAGAGATTAAGCAAATTAACCAGAAGTCAGAAAAAACCAAAGCAAAACTGGAGCTGCCACTGTCCTACTTTCTCCCATCTTCAGTCCTTAAATGTAAATGTAGCTGGCAGAGAAGGAGACCGAGAGAAAAAAGCTTCATCTGCAGAATAATTTCCCATTTAATGAGCTAACAGGGTCATTATAGCAAATGGAGGAATGGGAACAGGTGTCTGGTTGTGGCAGCAGGCGAATCCGTGTCTGGCCTACTTCACCTTCCCCAGTACAACAGGCACACGGCTCTGGAATCTGAGGGCCAGGAGCATGATGGTGTGGACAAAAGCCCATCCATGTTGGAGGAGTTGTCCAGGGAGAGTTGGTCACCCCCACACATCATGGCCAGCTCTGCTAGGAAAGGAAGAAAGGTGGCTGTCATCAGCAGCTCCACTCTGACAGGAACAGAGGCCCGGTATGCCGACTAGAGCCAGCCCACAGGAAAGTCTGCTGCCTCCCTGGCGCCCAGGTAAGGGGTGCTACTAGAAAAATTCTCTTTTTTGGTATGGCCCCCAGATTATTACCCGTCACTGGTTTTCCAAGTGGGCAGTGATGAAGTCCAAACAACAAGTCTGAGGGCAGCCAAGAGAGACCTCGGGGCCCTGGGGCGCCTGGCTGAGGGATCAGGAGCCAGGCAGTGCTCTCTTCCATCCTGCCGGCTGCAGGGAGCGCTGGGGCCTGCAATGGGAAGGTCAGACGGATCAATACCTGGTCACCAGCTACGTTTTGGGGGTTTTGATCATGGGTCAGTTTACACAGCCCCAGGCCTGCTGGCAGCAGCAGAGGTTCACCTATCCCAAAGGGGAAAAGGATTCTAGCTCAGGAGTTAGCAGGGCTCGTTGAGAGAGATTTAAACTAGATTTGAAGGAGGAACAGAATAAAACCAAGCTTGTTAGAGATGAGCCTGGGGGCAGCACACCAGTGTTTGAGGTGAGATCCATAGCACAGCTGAAGTGCATCTGTGCCAGTGCCCAAAGCGTGGGCAGCAAACAGGAGGAGCTGGAAGCCGTCATGACATAGCTGCCATCATGGAAACATGGTGGGATGACTGGCATGACTGGAGTGCTGCGATGGATGGCTACAAACTCTTCAGAAGGGATGGGCAAGGAAGGAAAGGCAGTGGGGTAGCTCTGTGTGTCAGGGAGTGTTTCAGCTGCCTAGAGCTGAATGATGGTGACAGAGTTGCGTGTTTATGGGTAAGAATCAGGAGAAGGGCCAACAAGCCAGGTATCCTGGTGGGAGTCTGTTACAGACCACCCAGCCAGGATGAGGAGGCAGATGAAACATTTCACCAGCAACTGGGAGAAGTCTCATGATCGCTGGCCCTTGTTCTCATGGGGGACTTCAACCTACAAATGTCTGCTGGAAATACAACACAGCGGAGAGGAAACAGCCTAGGAGGTTCCTGGAGCGTGTGGAAGATAACTTCCTGACACAGCTGGGCAGTGAGCCGGCAGGGGAGATGCCCCACTGGACCTGCCGTTAACAGACGGGGAAGGACTGGTGGGTGATGTGATGGATGGAGGACATCTTAGCCATAGCAATCATGAGATGACAGAGTTTTCAATTCTCAGAGAAGTAAGGAGGAAGGTCACCAGAACTGCTACCCTGGACTTCCAGAGGGCCAACTTTGGCCTGTTTAAGAGTCTTGATGACAGTGTCCTTTGGGAGATAGTTCTGAAGGGCCAAGAGGCCCAGGCGGGCTGAGCATTCTTCAAGAGGGAAGTCTTAAAGGTGCAGGAGCAGACTGTCCCCATGTGCAGAAAGATGGGCCGGCAGGGGAGAAGACCAGCCTGGCTGAACAGAGCTTTGGCTGCAACTCAGGGGAGAAAAGGAGAGTTTACCACTTTTGGAGGAAGGGGCAGGCACCTCTGGAGGACTATAAGGATGTTGTGAGGTTATGCAGGGTGAAGATTAGAGAGGCGAAAGCCCAGCTAGAGCTCAGGCTGGCCACTGCTGTAAAAGATAACAAAAATTGGTTTTACAAATACATTAGAAACAAAAGGAGGGCCAAGGAGAATCTGCATCCTTTATTGAATGGTGGGGGAGAACATTGTCACAAAGGACGAGGAAAAGGCTGAGGTCCTTAATGCTTTCTTTGCCTCAGCCCTTAATAGTAAGGCCAGCTTCACCCAGGGTAATAGGCCCCCTGAGCTGGAAGACGGGAATGAAGACGAGCAGAATGAAGTCCCCACAGTCCAGGAGGAAAGGGTCAGTGACCTGCTGCTCCACTTAGATGTGCACAAGTGTATGGGGCTGGATGGGATCCACCTGAGGGTACTGAGGGATCTGGCAGAGGAGCTCACCAAGCCACCCTCCGTCATTTATCATCAGTCTTGGCTAACTGGGGAGGTCCCAGAAGACCCTGCCCATCTTACAAGAAGGGGGCAGGAGAGGGGATCCAGGGAGTTGCAGGCCTGTCAGCCTGACCTCGGTGTTACCTATAGGAAAAGTAGGTAGGGAAAACAGGGGAACTTGGAGTGCTGCACGTAATGGAGGGGACAGAGGCAAAGGTAGTAGCACTGGCGTAGGTGGTATTGATAAGGGGGTAAACTGGGAATATTGTAGTTGTTTTATGTAAATAATGATGTTTGGAAAAATGGAGCTACTCATAAAGGCAGGATAGGAGCAAAATTAGTCTGTAAGTGTACAAGAACATCTCCCGAAGGCAAGGCCTTGCTAAAGCTGTTTTAAGCATATGGATGTGTGGCAATGAGCTGAAGGGTGGCCTGTTAAAATACGTGATATTCCTGCCCTCCAGTGGAAGTATGGGAAAATGCCTTTCAGAAGTTGTCTTGGCTGGAAAATTGATGGGAGCCTACAAGCAGATGCTAAGGAACTTCCAGGAAACTCATTGCTTTTGATCCAATGTCTCTTGAATCCCCATTGGTGTTTTTCAGTAGAGCCCCTTGATCCTCTCTAGGTTGACCTGCCCACACATGCTGGTACGCCCGTCGTTACCTTTACTTGATTAAATTTTCAAAGTCTGGGCCACTGAACCAAGTAGATGATGTGTAGCCAGTGACATTTCAGTGCTGTAGTATGGGAGCAGGGCTTGGAGGTGTGTTTTGGGGATCGCTCAATCGTGCAAGTCATGTTTATCTCCTGGGATGTCATGAGCCCTTCTCCCAAATGAGCTGAGTACCTGGGAGGTGTTTTAGGAAATACTTTTCTCCCATTTAGAACAGAGGCAAATGAGTTCTTGAACTGCTGCAGTGTGAGGGGTTTTGAGCCTTCCAGCTTGCTTGTAGTCCCAAAATGAGACAGCTTGTATCACTTTTCAAGCCAAGGAGTTATCTGTAGTAGAAAAAATCAGGGGTTAGGGTGGTTTGTTTGCTTCCTTTTTCTTTTTCCTGCTCTCTCATTAGCACATGATAATATTCAAATGTTGACAAAGTACTTGGTAGTTTTCTCATGTGGTGAATTTAGGATGAGCATCAGTGAATAAGTGAGAACTATGCTTTTCCCTTATGTTAGCCATCATGTGTTAAATGTCTGATAAAAACTTCCTTTTATCTAGTCAAGACAAGTCATAAGATTGAACAGCTCATCTCTCACCATGTAGAACACAAACAGGCTTCCAGATCAGGCACTGTGAAACACAACTCTCTGGTTTTTTTTAATGCTATTATACATTAGAAGTAGGGGCCTTGAGTTTCTCAGTTTATTCCAGTTATATACAGATACATTGGAAGTGCCAATATAGGAGTGGCCTCACTGCATGAAGATGTAGCTAACCCTGTATCCTGTGTCTGACTGTCCCCAGTAGCAGGTATCTAGGAAGGAGAACAAGAGCGGAGATGTGTATTGATTTGTGATCCACCAATGTCCAGTGATTTGGAACTCTGGGTCTTACTGCATGTAGGTGCTGTCAATATATTTAGTAGCCCTTGGTGGTTTTATTTTTTCCCTGAATCTGCTTAGCTGCTTTCCATGGCACACCCAAGTTTTTAGACCTTTGTCATCGCCTACCTCAGTTGTCTTTTCCCCAGGAAGAAGCCCCTAGCACAGTCACTCCTGCAACAGAAACCAATCCAGATGTGTGCTCCTTACCGTCACACTTACCAGTACCATTTCCAATTCTGCTCTGTAGGTTTTGAGATGGGAGGGGGTAAAAGTGGATGAATGAACCCATTACGGCATGTATAAGGTCAGGATATTTTTTTTCCCTAATGTTCATCACTGCATTTCTAACAGGATTTCAAGTGAATGTATTATCTTGTAGTATCAGTATTATCAGTATGTTTAAGCCCTTGTGCAATTTTTCACCTTGGGCTTTTGTTTGCTAAGTTTGGCGATTTAATATCCTTAACCAATGTTGATATTTTATTTATTACCCCCTTTTACAGATCATCTGTAAAGATGTTGAGCAGGAAAGATCTGAGCACTGTTGGCCTCCATCCATTAGGAAAGCCATCCATATACTACTATCTGCCGTTTCCTACTTTTAACTTTTTTTTAATCAATGCAAAGACCTTTTCCTCTTATCTTACAGCAGCTTAGTTTCTCTAACAGCCTTTCAAACCTTGTCAAATGCCTTTTGGAAATCCAAGCCAACTATATTGACCAGATCTCTCCTGTCCATGTGCCTGTCGACTCCTTCAAAGAACTCCAGTAGACTTGTGAAGTATGTTGGCTCTTCCCCAAAGTCAGATTTATCCATGTGTCAACTAATTCTATTAGGACAGATGTTGGGCTTAGTCGAGTACAGCGCTCTGGATCACATCAAAAAGCCACTTCCATTCCTCAGCAAGCAGGGCTGGTTACAAACCACAGTTAGTAGTTCACCTTGAGTTCATGCAGAAGTGCCGGGTGAACACCATCTGGGCTTGGAGATGGGTTAATGATCCTTTGGTTGACTTGGGTCCCCTACTGACACTTCAATTGGAGGCGGTTACTCTGGTGATTCCCCTGGGAAGGAAGATTGTGGTGGGAGGATCTCCCCAGGATCTTCCATGTTGAACCCAGGGGTAAAAAGTGCACTGAGCTTTTCTCACATGGCTTTGTTCTTCTCAGTGTGCTTTTTGTAGAGCATGAGCTTCTGGAGACCCTACACCCTATGGTCAGGCTCCTTGCTGCTGCTGTGATTGAGAAGGCTTTATTACTCATTTTTAAGCCTTTTGAAGTTGTTAGTTACATTATTATTTTTTTGTCCTGCCTTATGGTGGTTTTCCTTTCAACCGGACAGGATTCCATTCTTCTTTTCTCTTTATTAATTTGTTTGAAACCACTTCGTATTTGAAGGATGCCTTCTTGCTTTTAATGTCTGTCTCATCCTGGTGTTCAGCCGTACCAACTTCCTTTTGACCTGTCCTAGGTCCACATTTTATATATGGTATGTTTGCTATATGCTTCCAGATGCCTACGTGCTGCTGCTAAGATCCAATTCTTCTAATCAACTCTTTTAGCTACTCTTTGAATTCTGTTTTTGAATTTTTGAGTGCGAGAGTGATTTTTTTTATTTTAAACCTATTTTTTCAGACCTCCAGCCACTTTGAATCTCAATACATCATGGTTTCTGTTACAGGGAGATTCTTCAATGGTAGTACTTTGAAATAGGTCTTGCATATCATTCAGCCTCAAGTCACAAGTTTTCGTTGTTCTTGGGCCACCAGATTAGCCACATCCTAAAATAATCATTAATTGTGCCTAAAAGTTTAGACTTGACAGATAGTGTATCTAGAGTTTGTTGTGTACTCATGCTGGATGTCTTTGCTGAAGTCTTGTCAGAAATCCTTCAGCAGATCACAGCCACTTTTGCCCATCCAGTGGGTGGTCAGTAACATCCTAATACACTCCTTCCTTGCGTAGACTGGAATTTCCATCTACAGATTATCTGCATGACTTGATAATTTGATTTGTTAACTGATTTAACACAATAAATCACTCTTTCCTTAGGACAGGCTACTTGGTGTAGCCTTCATGTTTCCAGTGTCTTCTGTGGCTGCTAGTATGTCATCCCAGCGATGGTCATTTCATGCCTTCTATATGTTTGTTGTGCCATAGCCTTGTTGAGAGCTAGACCATGTAGTTCTCCCATTCTTCTTTCTTAGACCTTTCTTAGATGTTTGTGGGGTCGTGCATGAACAGTTGCTTTGTTTTTTCTATTTCTCTGGATTTTCTTTAAATTGGCCCTTCATTTTGATGCTCTTTCTTGACTTTTGCCAGATACCGGACTTTGTTGTTTGTGTAGAGTTGTTAAGTGCCAGGGGAAACTTTCTGCCTCTTGCAGAGTCTTTCCCATATGGAGCCAAAAGGACTTGCATGGCCCAAGACATTGGTTTTGCTTTCAAAAGTGATACTCACACAAGAAAGCAAAATCTTAGCAGATAAGTCAAATTAAAAGCGGGTCTGACACAGGGTGATACCAGGATGGGGTTGGTTATGTGGAACCCAGTATCACTGATCTCTTCCCACAGTTTCATCTGTCTGCCAGAATAAACAAGCAGAGCAAAAAAACTCGCTTTGTGTGCACACGCACTTGCTTTGTAAGGAAAAATCTACTTCCTGCTGGCTCCCACTTTTTCGGTAGGATTTTATGTAATATTCCCCTCCTCCCTGCCTTCCTCTTATATGTCACCTTACTTCTCAAAGTAAATTAGGATGAAACATGCTGGATGCAACAACTTCCACCGGCAATGCCGGCATGGCTGGAGCACTCCAACATTGGCCAAAGGAATGAAAGCTTGAGGGTTTTGCAGTAACGCTTCAGGAGATTTAGTCCGACCACCCCAATACAATAAGTAGCTCTCACTAATGATCTGTGGGCATTGTGGGGAAGCCACTGGATTAAGAGAACATTATTCATCCGTCTGCTACAGCAACATCTCCAGGTCCTATCAAACATGGTCCTACTTGAGAATTTGGAAGAGGCTGCAGGAAACATTGCAGAAATGCCTCTGGGCAGCCCTTGGAGAAGGGACACAAGTTCACTCAAGGTAGACCTCTGCTTTAGCAGCCATCAAGTTAGAAACCATCTAGCAAGTTATTTTTTCCTAAAGGATTAGGGCCATTTGAAAAAAGAAATGAGGGAAGAACATAGCAGCATGCTGTTGTCTGGAACCCATGGAACTTAAACAAATACGCAATAAGTAGTGAACACAGTGAGTTGGAAAGATAAGTATGTCTAACATCAGCAATATATCAATCTGTTTTCCACATTCTTTAAATAATCTAAGAGAAGAAAACTGCAACCAAGTCTTCTTAATCTGATCATTGCTGTTGCTATGGTGACCCTTTACTTATGCAAGCAACAGCTACATTAAGGCTGGAGGCAAAAGGGCCATTTAGTGTTTACTTGCTTAGATTAGCCAATTTGCAGTTCATGGGTTCTAATTAGCAGTTTGCAATTAGATTGTGAGATTTTGTAAAGTAGAAGAGCAACAAGCAGAACTAACTGTGATTTGAGCAATTTCAAGCCGTAATTAGACTGATTTTTTTCTTGAGATCACATCTTACTTTCCAAGGCTGTAACATGGCCACAGCTCTTCCCCAGTGACTCCCAACAAGTTGCCTTAAAATAAATGTAGTGTTCTTCTGTGGTATGTAGTGGTACCTTTGAAACAAGTTTGGTACCTGGGGTTTATTGACCCTACGGAGGTCATTTTGGGGGGTTTAAGGTGAAATGCTTCTTTTCCTGAGTACTTCTCATAAGCATGGGTTTTCCTTGGTGTTTTCCAAAGGAAAGTCAATCAGAAAGGTGAAAGGAAAAGCCCTTGATGCCTTATCTTGCAAATATATTTTCTCTCCACAGATTCAAACTGTTAAATTCAGAGCTAATGAGGAGAATAGACAGAAGGTTGTGAATTGTCTTCTTCCTCACCATAATACTTTTTTTTCCCCTTCTAAACTATTCAAGGGCAGTTAACGTCACCATGATAGGTTTATTTTTCACTGACTTTGTATTACTTTAAAAGTTAGGGTGTGAGTGCTACAACAGAATTCAGTATTGCCGAGTATATCTAAACTGTAGCTGATTCAGCTGGTGAATCTGGGGATTTAAACCCAGATTTTGTCTTGGTAGTGACCCATGATTTAGGAAGAGTTATACAGGAATTAACATGCTATAGGCAAAAAGTCTCTGGCAATCCTTCAATGAACTGCATTTGACTCTAGCCATGTCACCCTGCCATGGGATATTAGATGTTATGCTGCAACCCAACAACATAAATCTACTATTTTATTCTGAAAGGTTGCTTATTCATATTAGCGTAGGTATGTGAGAAGAGAAATGTGCCAAGAAGGCCATTAAGGCATAGATAGTATTGCAGGGTGCTGGCATTACAAAGATAAAAAATCCAGCTGAAGTGCATTGCGCTCTCAATTTATTCCCATTAGCCAGTCAGGAGAGCTTTCTCTTTGTAATGCATGTGTCTGAGAGTGTGATAAATGTTTCTTTGCAATTTGATCCTTACTCCACACTTCTCTTGTAATGGGCACAGCTGTAGGGGAGAGGAAAAGAAGAAAAAAAAAGAAGAAAAAAAAAAAAGAAAAACACCCCCCCCCCCCCAAAAAAAAACCACCACCAAAACCCCCAAAAGCCTTCTTGGAAGTAGGGATGGGGTGATCAGAACATGAAACTCTCAGTGGACTATAGTAAGCTAAAGCGTATAATATCTATGTTTTAGCTAGTGGGTTAGTATTTTAGCTGAACGTCATTAAAAAACTCACCGTAAAACTCAAAAAACCCCCAGTACTGCATACCTGCTGGCATCAAAACATGATGATATTGGAATATGGGTAGAGCAGGGATAGTAAAACAGTATTTCTTCCACCCGGCAACTTTGACAATACCTATTGCTCAAGGAAAACTGGTAGGGATTTTTCTAATGAAAATTATCAATTGTCAAGGAAATGCTTTACAGAAATACATGATTTGAACATGAATTTATTTGAGGAAAAAAAGATGCTGATAAAATTTTTAATGAACTTTCATTTTGTATTGATGTTATTTTCATTGAAATGAAATTAAGATGTCAAGGTCTGATTGCAGCGTTTGAGGTGCTGTGAATCATTTGCTTTTCCTCCAAACTTTGTTTAGCATGGAATTTCAGGTTGTGCTGTTGCTGCCTTTCTTGGAGTCAGAAAAAGTTATTAATGTTGTATTTTTCCACTGTCACCAATGAGTTTCCTACCCAAGTTAACCCAGCATACCGTACACAACAGTGTTATCAGCAACTATTTTGGGTTCAATCCCTCACTGCTGAGCCAACATAGAGATGCAATACAATGGCAATGAGGCAGTGTCTTTGGTCTCCGGCTAGCAACATCCAGAGTTTAAAAAAAAGGAATAAAAAGAGGGGGTGGAGAAGAGACAAACCCCCTCCTTAAGCAATATCTTTTTATACTGTGCAGAACAGGAAGCACCACCAGAGGAAGGAATCCTCCACATCCTCCCTCTGCCCCTTTTAATTAAAATTCATTAAAGTCTTGTTTTTGTAAGTCAGTCAATTCTGTAGAGTATCTTGTTTGAACTATTTCAGGACATTCTTGGCATTAGGCGTATTACAAAAACACAAATGTTGTTTTAACCAAAGCTGAAACCAGGACTTCCCAAAGTAGGACCTGGAGAGACAGTCCTGTTGGGAGCATCAGGCTGTTTCATTAAAAGTGAAGGAGAAACATATGCATCTAGAAAATAAAATACGCATTTCAGTGATGACCTCCTTTTGACTTTCAGTGAAAACCAGGGACCCTATTCCTAAAAATCCATCCTGATAACTTTGTGCTCTAGTAAAAGCACTCTGCTTCATACCTGTATGGCATTATCCCCCCCCAGTCAGCTGGCATTTTATATCCCAGTTTGTTTGGTTCTTCCTCCAAAATTTTTGCTGGATTCTGTTACATGAGCATTGTGTGGATGTGTATAACAGGGTGTGGGCAGTCAAAATACATGGAAATTTACATAAAACCCTTATAATCTGCTTGGAGAATGGAGGGTTATTTTTTCTGAACAGTTTGGTTGTGAGCTTAAATACATGGGAGCAGTTGTGCATGTTACAAGAGGAGTGGATCCCACAGCAAACATCTGGGGAAAAAAAAGGTGAAATTTGGATTTTAAAGGGAGTTTTTCCTAATAAAGATGCTCCCTGCACATCCTGTGTTCAGATAAGGTCCCACTGCAGTGCCTCATACTGTTGCTAGACAGAGAAATAGAAGTTGTTTAATAAGGTGGCACATTTAGGAGTTCAACAATATTAGCTTTGAAGTTAAGACTTTTTAAAGACCCTGGATGATGAGAAGGTCTTTCTGAGCTATTTTAACTGACTGTATTTGAGTGATTTCTCGGTGAAATTAGTCTCCATGCAATAGCAAGTCTTCAAATCCCCATAATTCAAACAAATCTTCTATTTGTGTAACTGCTGAAACAACTTACGATGAGCACAGCTTATTATAACAGCATAATATGTTCACGTTGCCAAGTTCTAACTGAAAGTGATGTACTTTTAAAATGGGGGGGGGGGATTATTTATCTGTTAGTTTTTTAACTTTATGTTTTTAATTTCAGATCTCCTTCCCCTTCCAGAGGAAGTTAGAGATGCCATAGCTTTAATGTCTGTTTTAGCTGCCACTCAAATGTTCACTTTCTGTAAGAAAATCTAAACCAGGAGGTATGCTATTTCTCCTGATGTGAAAGTCACTGAAGGCAAGTACGCTGTGAGTTCAAGTGCTGGTTGGGTCCAAGAGAATTTCCCAGCCCTGATAACATGAACTTGAAAAGAAAGAAAGCCTTTCTTTTCAATGCAATGGTCCATGCAGCTGTAGCTTTCAATTGCATTATCACCACTAGCACACTGCTTTTAAAAATCCAAACAAAATCCCTCTTGATTTGGATTTTCATTTGAAGGTGTAAGACATAAAAGGAAGTGGTAGCAGCTAAATCGGGAGTTAAAGCCACTGCACTACTGACCTCAGAAGGATGGTCTGGAAGAAGGAGACCTGAAATAAGGAAAAGCTGGGTTATTAGTTATTGTACTTTCTCCCTCTATCTATCTACAGATACATGTAGGTAGATTCATATAGATCTTTTACTTTTTCAGTGCTGTTTGCAGCTATGAAAAATGGAAGAGTAGAAGACGAGTTTTATGTTCTTCTCCTTAGTCTTCCTTGATGCAGGGCAGCAAATCCTCATCCACAAGTAAATCCTCTCCAGCAAGTCAAGATCTGTGGGTAACACCATAGTACCCATCCCTCCCAGGAATGGGTTAGCATTAGGATAGCAAATACCAGGCAGGAATTGTTTATGGGCATACTAACATGCCATCAGTTCATTGTCTCTGTGAAAGGGCAGAAACCCCATTTGGATTTAGGGCAATGGCATATCAGTGCACCCTGGTTAATACAATTCGCGGCCAGGTGGGCAACAGTGACCTCACTGCCAATGGGAGATATCACAGATGGCTTGTGCTGGTACTTTTATCCAACAGCTCAGTGTCTTTCATTGGCATTCTCTTGCTTTCACTGCCAATAGAGATGTCCTGGAACAATTATGTGATCCTGTATTTGTGAATGAACTAATAAATTGCAATAAAGTGACAGAACTTGACATGAATTCAGCTTTAGTGTAACATTATAGGATTGATGGTAAAGTAGGTAAAGAGCTGGTCTTTTTCCTGATATTTTTGTTCTTACCGATAGCAGCATTTATCTGAAAGGGACATTTGGAAGTGAAAAGGTGCATTTGTTACATCATGAGAGAGATGCATATCTGGTGCCTGGAGGAAGAAACACACAACATAGGTATTTCCCATACAGAGGGATGGTATTTAGGAATTAGTTATTCTCTGCTGTCACTGCCTGTTCTGACTGTAACTTTGGGGTGAGCATCTCCTTTTCAGGTAATACAGGTTCATGGAGACTTGAGAGTGCTATTTACCTTGCAGAATCAGACTTTTCAGAGAAGTCTGATGAGCATGTTAAGAGTCTTCCCTAGGAGGGTTTTGGGTTGATACCTTGGTTATTTTTATTTTGCTGCAATGTTTTGTCAAGGGACATACCCACCACACACCCCCCCAAAGTGTACTGATCCAAATGGATTGATATTTGGAGGAAATGCTAGATAAGAAGGGTTTTGCATGCAGGGTAGGACCTCTGAGAGGATGAGTGGCAATGCACCATAAAGAAATACAGATTTGCTCTCAGTGCCACTCAAGAATTTGCTTTCAGGCATTCCCAGGCTCTGGATCTTGCTGATTGTGTAAAATACACTGTCACTGTGCCATGCTTCTGTCTGTTGCGTGATTGTGGCTAAATCTTCTGAGTCCCACTCAAACAGGGCATAGTTGAAGGTAAGGATATTGTGTGGATGTACATGAGGTGCTTTTTATTTTGCTTTCACACATATGACCATTCATAGATTTTTCTCTTGTCCAAAATCACTCAGAAATACATGAACCTGAGGGTTTTGGAGTCATTTGAGCAGGCAGGGAAGAGGGCTGGCCGGCACAGAAGGGAAGGCATGGATGCCCTATCACCATTTGCTGCATCTGCTCTTCCTTACATTGCTTTCAGATAACAAAGCCTCCTTGTTACATGAATTCGATCCATGTCCTCTGCCACTTTTCATTTATGTTTGGAATTGCATCTCTCTTAAGTCAATAACATGAATCCAATCCAAAAAGCCTGCTGTGACTTCAGGATACCAGGCAGGCAAACAGCAGCCAGGTGCCATGAGTAGATTAGACCCAGGTGCATTATTTCACCAGGTCTAAAATATGTTTGTTCAGATGTATAGAAAAAATAGTGACAAAACTGAAAATTTGAGGGAATTTTGGCTTTCGTTTATCACAAAATATTTTTTTGAAGTGCTGCGTTGGTTGAAGCAGCATAATGAAAATAAATTATCTGTGTCTTAAGAATTTAGCTGTATCTTAAGAACCATAAGAAGATGGAATCTCTTTTTTAGTGGACACAAAAATACAGTTTCCTTTTGTGATGTATTTTTCCACCCACTTCACCTGTGGCTCTTAGGCTTATTTCACATATGTATTCTTGCAGGCTGGGTCTAATCATCACCATCCAAGTATTGCAACTCAAGTTTTTCTAGTCTTTGCAGAGATTCAGTATTTCTATCTGCAGAAGTGCATTGCCTCAACAATGGGTGATACAATAATAATCAGGCCATCCAACAAAACTGAATATAAGGCTGAAAAAATAGCTGTTGAACAAGCAGGTGTCTGTCACTGAGGAAGGCTCTGAAATTCTGCGTTTATCCACCCAAAATGGTTACATTCGCTTGTATCAGGGAGTTGGTGGTTGCTTCCCATTTGGTTGCAATTTACTACTAGCTGGCAGCATGCAGGTGGAAAGAAGCCAAGTTTTCTATCAAGATGACAGTTTGGTAACAGATTCTAATGTTTCCCAACCATTTAGCTCATGTGATAAGAATTGTGAGCTAGTTTAGTAAAGCTGAGCAGTTGGATAATAACTTTGCTCCTCATATTTTCTCATTTATCCTTTTTAGCTGCTTAGGTAAGATGATTTTTTAATTTATTTGATTTTATTTGATTTGTAGTTTTGGGAGGAAAAGCTTGAAATGTGTTTCAGAGTAATCATCATCCTGGGAGGCAATCACTCATTTAAATGGTTGGAAACCTCCAACAGTGCAAGAAGCCACATGTTTTCTTTTCCCATTCTGCATAACAGACATTGCCCAAATGCTTGGGCTGTGGCTTCTGCACTGCTGTTTCAAAGTAATGGGACATGTGGATGATGGTATTTACTCCTGATACCCCCTGATTACTCTGGTTTCTTGCATGTGATGCCTATCCGTGCTGAAGAGGCTGAATCAAGGCATTTTAATTAGCAGCTCCTTAGGAGTACATATTTTATTTGCAGGGAGATTAAAGACTGGTGCTTCCAAGTCCCAGCTTTTCCATACAAGGGCACTGATACTCGTTAGGGCAAGACTGTTGCAGAAAGCCAGTCATTTGAGTGAGATTTCAGTAGATATCTCTGTCATCCAGATTTGCAAGAAAGCTCTTGGAGAAGAGCATGGGCGATTCTGCAGGATGCTTGTGTTCAACCTAGATCTGAACGTCCCCCTCTGCTCTTTCCTGACATCCCCTACGGGGAAGATTCTTCTCTTGTTAGCTACAGGACTGTAAGCTCTGGCAGGGTTTGTTTGGTAGGGTAGGTGACAAAACCCAGTATCAATAAACAAAAAAGTCCCATTAAGAGTGCATTGAAAGTTGATACATGGCCTCCCACAAACTCTAGTTAAAATCTCAGCTTAATTTTAAATGTTATTTATTAAGGAACAGACTTTTCGTTGTTTCTTCCTATTTAGATCACACATGCATCTTTCCTTTTTGCACACTTCCAGCTATGATTTTCCAGGCATTTTGGCCTGTGATAGCTAGGGCAAGAAACACAATTAACAAAATACCTGGAGAAGGGCTCTTTTTTTAATTATGTATAATTCAACTGGAGTCAGAAAAACCCAGAAATCTCAGCAGAGAAAGTTTGAGCCTTGCATCTGTGTAGCTCCAGAGTGTCACTGATTGTGGGTGTGATGCTGATCTGCATTCATGCCTCCAAGCTTGCCTGAGATGTCTTCCCAATACTACACCTCTTATATATTAATTTAAGAACTTAAATCACCCACTCTTCCAGGGGTCAAAAAATCATTTTCTTGTTTGAAAAGTCTCAGAGCACCAGCATATGGCTGCATATTTAGAATATAACTGCCTTTCTCATTAGACTGCCAAGTTACCAGATGGGAAGAGGCTGTGGCATCTGCGAAGTCATACCCAGAAGAAATACACCCTGACCTGGCACACATGTGTTTTTCCCACAGAGTGCTGAGTTACTTCCACGTCATCTTGCACAAGTGTGGTCAAACTGTCTCTACCATTCATCCCATCTCTGTTATATACCCAAGGAATATCCCAAGCATCCCCCCACAGTGTCTGAGCACAGCAAATCTTTTCAACCAGGTCCAGAACCAAATATTTTCCTACAGACACACCAATATTAATTTTTAAATGTCTTCTGTATGTCTTTGCACTGCCCTCTCAATGTCTTGAAAGTGTCTCTGTTCTTTTGGAGGTGATAAATTAAAGACATCACGTATGTCTTTCACTATTACTTAGTCAAGCAAGGAGCACATGTTGCAAAACCTTGGGAATTTTTGTTTAGGGAGCGGCACACTCAAATTAAGGAAGTTGGAGGGCAGAAGCTGAATTCATATTCTAAATTTCAGGATGAGGATTATATCCCAATTTCTGATTTAGGAGATAGCTTGGGAATATTTGCATTTTGGTATTCTTATTTAGAATCATAGAATGGCTTGGGTTGGAAGGGACCTTAAAGATCAGCTAGTTCCAACCCCGCTGCCATGGGCAGGGACAGTGACTGAAGGTTTTTTTTTAAAATAATATTTAAGTGACTGAAGAGATTTATTCTTAAACTTTGCAGTGCTGAAGTGCATAACTCCTGTTAGTTCATAGGAATTTGATTTGAAAGTGGACTTGGACCTTTGTAGGTGGGAATAAAACAATTCAGATGTGACTATTGTAACTGAGCATGGGAAGGCCTTGATTGCTTGATTTTACATGTGTTTTGGTTTCACTATATATTTTTGGAATTTCTTCTGGGTTTTGGATGCCTGTTGCACAGCATCTATAAAACTGCATCCAATTTACTTTATATGCCTCATTGCACTTGTCTGTACTAACTACACATAAGCAGTCTGTCAAAGAGAATTAGCCAAGAGATTTCAAAAAAACAATCACAATAATGCTGCAAATACATTTTCTAAGAAAAATAATAAATTGAGATTTTTTTTACTTTAAAAGCCATCAGCAGAGCTTTCAGCTTCTGTGACAACACACAAAATGATGAAGAAGTTGGGACTGTAGTGGAAGATCCCGTCTCCCATCGAACCGAGGGACTTTAGTGAGAAGTGGTGGAATTTGCAGGGGATGGGACTAGCATCCTGCTTGCTTTGCCAGCACCACGCTATGTCTTAGCTAGTTTTTGTCCTTTCACATCACCTGATGCGAACTATATGTCATTTTTGTAGGACTTGGCTGTCTTTCAGGATAAGAGGTGTTACAGAGAAAAAAGCATTTCTCCTCTCTGTCCCATATGTTTTTGCAGACCCTAACCCTTCTGACATACTTCTGTTCAGCATCTCTCACCCGTGCTTGCTCAGCACTGAGAAATCCTCACTAGCTGCTCAGGGGAGAAGACAGAGTAGCTGGCCCCCTGCCTCCCTGGGAGCATGAGATGGCTTCCTTCCACTCCCAAGCCTGGGCAAAGTAATGCAGGGCTTCTTGACCTGAAACTTTGCTTCCGTTGTTTGACTGTTGAAGCAAAATTTTCCATGCTGGGATTTTATCTTCCTAGCAATTATAAATCATTAAGGGTATTTAATGGGTTTATACATTTGTCATGAAAATTAGACCCATCTCATTGCTCTGTCACCCCTAGAACAATGTGTCTGCTGTGATTTAGAAGTGAACATATAAATATGTCTTTCATTTAGCAGATTTTTTTAGTGACAGCTTTAGTATGCACCTCATGATGAGTATAAAGCAATCGATAAGCAGCTGTGTCATACAAGGTTATCCCAAGTTCAAAGCAGGCTTGGTAGTGATTGGTTTCCAAAGTCGGATGCATCAGGCTGCTGTGGCCACAGGAGCAAGGTCACTGAGAGGATCTGATGACAGTATAAATAATAAAGCAGAGCGTAAGTAATTTGTTGACAGCACCTCTGAGACAAAATTGCACTTTATTGCACTGGATTTGGGGCTTGATGATGTGACCTTTCACATTTCTTGAAACCTCTTTTTATTTTTCACTTTTAACTTTAATTTTTTTTTTCTTTCTGTCGCAATGTCATTGTGGTTTTAAATAGACTAAAGAAGGTAGTTTGAAGGGAATAAGTCAGTTAATCACTTCCATTCCATTATTGAATTAGAGACGGGTGTGACGGATGAGGTACATTAAAAAGATAGACTGGTGGATATGTATGTATGATCCTGCTTAACACAATGATGTTTTATCTTTACACTAGTGTTATCATGCAGAAATGAAGCATCTAGGTGAAATAGTGGATTATAGTCTATGTTAATTGCAAGATACTATGGCTAAAATTGAGTACTGAAAACCAAGCCACCTCCCCTTTGGACCCTCCATGCCTCTCTCCATAATCCCGTCAATACTCTTTTCCCGTACAAGTCTGTGTCAGCAGCAGCCGAAGGTTGTACATGCACGGGGACTTCTCCAGCAGCTGAATGTCAAACTTTATTGAGTGGGTGGATCCTGTTCATCCATTTCCCCTCTGAGCCTTTCTAAAAATACTGTAAACCTTGACAAGGAGCTATTTTAGAGGAATCATATTCATGAGGATAGTCATGGGAAGCTTATTTTGGCAGGCTTGCATGTGTTCGATTTGCATGCTTCCTTAGTCAAGGGCTTGGTGAACTTGTGTTGTGAGCCAGTTGGACATGGGCTAAAGAAAGAGCATCTGGATTTTGGGACCTCCTGGGTTGGGACGTTTATTAGTGAATTTATTAGAAGGAAAAGAAGTGAAGATATTCTTATAGGAATGTTGATATGTGACTGAAGTCATTCATTCCAGGCATTTGCACACCAGCCCGCAGCTTATTGGATCTAATTTCATAAAACCTGGCTGTGATTTCTCTCCAGGGACCTTAATGATCTTGCCACTTTCAATAAACATTTATAGAAACTACTGCCAGCCTGTGGATAAGAGAAACTCCTATGAGAGACACTATCTTCCAAAAATACTTAAAGACACCAAAAAAAACACCCACCCACAAGAAGATCAATAGAAAATGGCAAAAGGTAGCATTTGCTGGGTAACTGGAGCTGAATTGCAGTACCAGACATTTGCATTGTAGGCATGCAGTAGGTATGTTTGCTTTTCTCACTTGGAAAACCGTGCACATCGGAGCAATACTATAATTGGGACCAGCAAAACGATGAGTGTGAATAAAAGCAAACTGTAAGAGATAAGATGGAAATTAAGCAGGTAAAAGCTGTTCCACAGTCATGCCATTTGGGTATGGTATTGCACAGTACTCATGTTTGCACCTCTAAGAGATTTCCATTTTTTCGCATAAAAAAATCCAGATATGAAGCCGAAGCTGCCTTCTTCGCCAACCTGAAACTGTCTGATTTCAACATCATTGACACCCTTGGAGTAGGAGGGTTTGGACGAGTTGAGCTGGTAGGTGAACTTTTTTTCTTTAAAATTTGTGTGATGTCCTAGAATAAATACTGTGTTACAAGTCTTTCAATTTTTCTTTGTTATTATCACCTGAATAATCACCTGTTATTATCACCTGGAAGAAAATTAGGTGATGGGATTACATGTTTTCTGATGGTTGAAGAAAGCTGAATTACATTTCCTGATAAATAAAAATATACAAATAAATGCTTTGCAGTTACCAGGAAGTATTTACGTACTAAGTTGAGAGATAAGCACACACCTCTCTCCAAGTGGTCCTGTGTTTATGGCATTGATTGCCTTTTAAAAACAACCTGAATAATTTTGTGGCTGGTGAGGGCTAAGACTGAAAGAGCAGCCTAAAATTTTACTTAACCAAAGCTGGATTAATAGTACAATGTCTCTTCTAAGTAGTTTCTAATTCAGGTCTAGAGATAGTTCTACTTGGTTGTCATGAAAGCTGTACATTCAATGTCTGAACTATGACACTTCACAGAAAACTACTTATTTTTTGCAGAATTTTAAAGAAAGGACAAGATCTGAGCTTGCTTTTTGTGCTGCTTGGATTTAGAGCTCTGCAGTCTTCATTAAAATAAAGTCCAAGCAGGAGGAGACTGAAATGGTAGCTGTTGCATGACCTGTTTGTAATATCACATAAAACTAAAAACTTAGAATAGAAAGAGGGAGCTTAGTTTTCATCACAGTGCTGACCACAGAGGAGCTTCTGATACTGGACACTTGTACAGTATGTTAGGAACTCCTGTAAATTAGGAACAGTAAAGGGAACAGTTACTGCTGCCATCACAGCATTTGGGGGAAATCCCCGCTCCATAACCCTGCGGGAGGGAAAAACATGTGTAGGGCTGGGAATTGGAAAACTAGCAAAATTAGTGTTTGGGTGATTATTTGTGACATAACAGGTAAATTCTGTGTTAAAAGTGCAACTCACTCCATGTGATTTGTGTCTGACTTTCCCTGTTTGGATGTATGTAAAATCATGCAGAAGAGAGCGTAGCGTGTATGTGAGAACACTGGTCCCTTCCTGGGGTTTGGGTTTGTATGTATTACTTATCTATTTATTTATTTATTTATTTGCTCTTAGCAACTGTTGTTTTGGAAGAGAGTCACAAGAGCTCCTCCATAGCCTGGGAAGGCTGTCCTTTCCCCACGCCTTCTATAGCCATCTGCTGCTGAGGGTGCTTTAGAGCAGGGGTTTAATTCGGGTTGCACTCAGCCTCTCTTCTGAAGGCCCTTCACCTTCTGTTTGACAATAGCATAAAGCTCAGGAGAATTGTCTCCTGAGTTAACATCCCCTCTAGCTTCTCTACCTGAGGTGACCTGTAGTGAGGGACCCACCAGTCTGGGGCTCGTTTTGAAGCTTATGAGATTTTTTTTTTCATATTTAAGACTTCTTTGATGCACGCTGTCAAGATGTTTGAAAACTCAAGATGTTCCTGGGAAGGTGCAGAAGTTTGTATTCATGAGGGGTTGCTTATGGGACCCTCAAACCACATAGATATGAAAGCAATTTGGACTGTTACTGATGGCCGTGGGCCAGTCCTCTACCTCTGGCTGCTCACAGAATTAATTTGGAAGCTTTAAGTTGTTGACAAAAACTAAATCTTAGCAATGTGTGACACTTGGCTGGGTGTGCAGAGGTGGATGTGTTCTGTCACTTCAGTGTATCAGATCAGAATCAGGTAGAAATATTTAATTCTTAGGAGATGTCCAAGTCTCAGAAGCCTCCTTTAAGCCCTGGTGTCACCTATGCAGCCTGCCAAAGGCTACTGATGAGAAAAATATTTCCATCACCTTGTAGGGGTTTTCTTCAGGGGTGAGTGCCTCTCTCCTAAGCAGAAAAATACTGGTTAAAGTAATTTTCTGTAGTCCTTGACTAATACTGAATTGCACACAGAAGGATAAAAGATACTTAAACATTTAGCTTAACACTCCAGATCTTATTTTTTTTCTTTACCACTGAGGGAAATTCTGTTATTAAAACAAGAAATATATTTTTTTGTCAAAATCGAGCCTATAATTGCTACCTCTTGCTTCTGTCTTCTCCATGAAAAATATGTTTTGTGATTTAAGGCTAAAAAAATGAATTAATGCAAAATGTATTGGAGGGATTGACTCTTTTATTGCCTAAGTGTGTTAGTGTGCCTGCTAGTGTACAGCAGTATTGGAGTTTCTTCCTAGAAAACATTCACATCTTTGCACTTTTCAAGAGTAAAATTGATCAAATAAATAAAGCACATTGCAAGGAAGAGGATTTTCATAGCTTAATGTTGGCTGCTGTGGGTAAGCGCTGCCCAAGGCATCTCCATACCCTTTAAGAGGGCAACTGCTGGTGTCTGGTTGGAAAGTGGAATGTCTAGGACTTTGTATGAGTCTTGCTGGCCAAGAAAGAATAACGCTCCCATTGGTCTGCATTTTAATTTCCTAATTTTTGGGTGTGGTTTGTATAAATACATGCTGGTTTTCCAGGCACTTCTGTGAATGCTGGCTGTTTGGAGAGGTCACGCCTTCAATGCATTCATACACAAGTACATGACTTTTAGGCGAAACAGCCTAAAATTTCAATTGTTTTCAATTCTGTGGAGATTACAGGTGGAAATATCTTTTTGTCTTGCTTTTCTAAGTAGTTGTATTTTTTGTGTGTCAAGAGACATTTCCCACATATTTCCGTTGGTGTTGAATGTCATTTGCTCAGTTTTTTTGATGGCTACCTGATGCCTCTTGAAACCTATCTTGTCATTGTGGATGCTGTTCTTCCTTTTCATCCACATCTGGACCAAGGAATCAACTTTTATCCAGGCTTCTCTCAAGGGGGGAAACCAGCTGAGTAGTGGCTGTGCTATTTTAGACAGGGATCAGCTCTGCCACTGGAACAAGAGCACATAAAGGCTTTTGTTCACTTATAGCAGGGCCTGTGTGATCCTCAGTGTTTGCAAAGCAAACAGGCAGGTTGCAGAGACCACAGTCTGCCCAAGGCTGCCTGGTGCCACATTCCTAGGACAACCCTCCTGCATTTCAGGCGGCTGCCAAGTAGGTGCAAGCTGCTCTGGGACATGGCTTGCCCAGCTGGTGGGCACCTCTCCTAGGAGGGCAGAAAGAAAACAGTAGGAGCAGACTTTTTGGTTTTTAATAGCATGGATTAACAGATGCATCCACTATTTTTTGCAGCTCAGCTTCTCAGCACCATGTCAATTAAGCATCTTCTGTGTTGGGATCCAGGTGCCTCAATAATACATTGAAACAGGGAGTGTCATCTCAGGTTCATGTCCCACAAAGCACCACTTTGCAGAGGACAGGGATGTAGGTCAGGTATCCTCAGCCTTCATAAATCATCTCTCCTGAACTTAATTGTTCTTGTCTTTGTTCTATAATTTCCTTTTTATTTATGTTCTGTGCTTCTAATCATCTGCCCCAGGTCAGTTATTTTGGATTTAAATCAAGATTATTTTAGACAGCTCTGAAATAAATGTATTGTAGTATCTGAACATACAGGATAAGAGTCATTATTGCTGCGAAATCAATTCATGTCAGTGATGGCTGAGCACAGGTAGACTGAAAATCGGGTCCATGCCTGAACACATGCCTTTTCATTACATTGATTTACACAGTTATCACTTCCAACAATCACTCGGTGATGGGGGAAAGAGATTTTAAATCACTCCTGTTGTTATAAAATCACAAAAATAATGCATTTTCTCCACACCCCATCACAAGCTTGATTGAGACTTGCTTTCAGCTACACCTTTCTTCACTTCTCAGGACAGATACGCCAGTGAAAACCTATAAACTTACCCACCGTCCCTGCACGTACAAGCTTGGAGGGAGCTGTGCCTTCTGCAGTCCTGTGGATAACATAAGGCTTGGGACATCCTGAAGGCAGCAGGCAATAGGCAGTATAAGGAAAGTCTCAGTTTTTAGCCCTGACTTGACAAAACATTTAATCATATTCTTTAACTTTCAGCAGTTTTGTGGAAGTTGGTGGCACTTAGAGCACACACTTCAACTATGTGGCCATTAAACCTTGGGCTGGAAGGGACCTGAAGAGATTATCATCCAGGCAGAGTCAAGTATACCTAACCACTTCTGAACAGTTTTCCTTAATTTCTTGTTAAAGTCTTCAGGGAAGGATGTTCCTAAGAAGGTTTTTCCTAATGTTTAACATCTCCCTGCTGTAGCCTGTAGTAGGCTTGAAATAAAAACGCATACAACCCTTGAGGCTGGGTTGTATGTGTTTGAAGACTGTTATCGCATGAACCTGAAGAACTCTTTTCTTTAAAAGAATGTGCCGCTTTTGAGCTTTACATCTAATTTGTGCTTTCTAGGCCTGTGATAGTTCTTGTTCCTCAGTCTCCAGCTGGCTCTCACCTCTTTAGAGCGATGCCCAAACCAGGCACATTAGTCCAACCTGGACCTTCCTCTGATCAGATAGAGCTGGACAGCTAGGGGCAGCACTTTGCCACTGCTAAGTGGTGTCCATTTTATTTCAAGTCATTGCTTCAATTTGTAAAAATTAGTTTAATTCCCTTGCTTTTCTCAAAAGTGCTCCCAGACCTCTCTGGCTTGATTTTAATAGTTGCAAAGTTAATAACATTCTTCTTATTTCATAATCCAAGCCATTAATGAAAATGTTTTATGGTGTCATATACTAGACGAGACCCCCTTGAAGTCATTTTGGCTTGATGGTGGCTACTGAAAGCTAAACTCCTTTACAATATGGATATTAATGAAGACATACACATAAAACCGAAGCCTTTGTTGCAGCCACATTTTACTGGAGCTATACAAGGCCTTCATATAATGGACAGTACAGCATTTTTCATTTTTATTCATGTTTTAAGAGAAATCTGGCCACAGATTATGAAGTGCAATCAAATTTATTATAGCCTCTAGCCTGTTTGGTAAACAAATCCATTAGTGAATTAATTAGATGGCGAGAAAAAAACCCAACATAATTGTCTTCCAATAGAATGACAGATGCATAATTCAGATATTTATTAGTGAAATTTTCCAATTGCATAGCTACCGGTTTTTTCCAGCTATTACGAAGCTTTTTATTAGAAAGATCTGTCTTCTCTGTGAAACATCTTGATTATTTTTTTGTCAGAAATCCTTTCGCCTCCTTCCTTTTGAAAGAATGGGAATTTTGAGTGCTGTCAAGGTGAAGAAACTGAGATTTAAGTAAGGGATTTGAAGATCAGGTGCCTGAGTAAACGCCACATTCATCTGACAATGAAACTGCTGCTACTGAGCTGAGTAAACTGAGTAAAATGAGGATTTGGCCTTTTTTCTTCCTTCCCTTCTTAACTATATTCAGGACACATAATTTTAATGATGCTGTGAGATGGAGCTGGACCACTGCAGAGCTTTTTTAATGGTTTTCCTTAGGTTTTTAATTGCTAATGGAATTAAATACATCCTTTGTAGATGGAAACATATTCTCAGAGGTTGTGTGTTCATCGAAAGGGTGTTGTCAAAGTTTGGAAAGATGAGAAGCCATTTGTGGCCCACCAAATATTGTCAGAGGCCAAATCAGGTTATGAGCTGGTCAAGCCGGAGGCTTCAGCTCTGGTTGGAGGCAGGAATAGGACATAAAAATAGGTGCTTTATTGTGAGCAAAGCCAAACTGAAGAGCAGGGCAGGATCATGTATGGTTGGAGAATTGAGATCCATCTGATGTTTTCAAGAAACCACAGTAGTGAGTTTTTCCATTTGGTTTTGCATATTTTAGTTATATAACCCTTCTTCTGCTATTTACTTTTTATTGGAATGATTTTATGCATGAAACAGTTTACATTCCTCACTGCTTTTTAGCCTTTACCTTCTAGACATTTTTGAAAAATAGTATTTATCTCTGGGCTTCACAGAAAGACACAAATTTAAATATAATTTCCAATGTCTTTGCTTATAAAATCTTAGTTGTGCCTGTTTTCAAGCACTGAATATCAATTTTCAGTACAAGGATCAGAACACAGGATTACAGGTTTTTAGCACAGTTGAGTATTTGATGAAGCAACTTTAATTGTTAAATAGCTGAGGGTTTCTAAGGACTGTGCATTTTTTGGTGTGTACTTAGGTGTATTCACAGAGTAATTTTGCAGTTTATTTTCCTGTAGAGTCCCACAGCACTCAGATTGTGATGTGACATTTAGTGCTTTCCCAACCAATTGAATTCAGACATTTTCAAAGAAAATGAGGTCACTGTCATGGACAGTTTTGACCCTGCTGCCCACTTGTTATTAATTCTTGATTCATCCTTCAAAATTTCAGCCTACAGTATATCTTAAAGACTTAATTTTTACTCCATGGTTTTTCTTGTCATCTTAGATCTTTTCTTTTAGTCTTGACTTACTTGCCAACCTAACCCAGTCCAATCACCATGCCTGTTCACACAGCATACAGCTAACCCAAAACTAACGTGATGTTGAATATGAGGTGGAAAGGCTATAGTGAGAAGCACCATGTAGCCTATTTATAATCTGGATATGCAAACTACAATTTCTCCCTGAGCCTTAGCTCAGGAGAGCAGGCTGAATATGGCCTTAAGGAGACGTGTAAATACCTTTAAAACCCTAACAGAGAACTGCAGTACCAGAGCAGGCTTTGAGGCATAAATATGAGCAAGGTACTTCCTCGCTTGCCCAAATAGAAAGAAATGCTGGCAAGAATGCTAGTTGTAAGGCAAAGAATATTATTATGGGGTAATCTGTTTCATCCTGAAAGAACATAAATATATTTAGTACTAAAAGCATGCTGTACTCTTTTGCTGGGAGAGAGAAGTCACCACTTTGTTCATGCAGCAGTTCAGCTGTTAGGAGTAGGAGAGCTCAGCTTGCAAGTGCTGTGCTCAGCAACAGCTGCTGCTATTTTTGTTTGTTCGAATGCATCTAGCTGGGAAGCGGCAGAAAATAAAGGACCTTGGACATACCAAGCAAGCAAAAGCATTTGCACTTCAGTTCCCAAGCGCTGCAGTTGAGTTGATTGTTACTTAACATGATACAAAGATATTCATGTTTCATGACAGCACAGATTTCTGGCTCCATTATATCCGAATAATTTAGCAAAACACACAGCTAGCAGAAGGCCTTTGGAAAAGCATCTTTGTTGGGTATCGGTGCACCCACACAGGTAGTTCAATGGGAGACATGAGCAACAAGAAACCTGTCTGTGAGTCATGGACACAAGAGTTCAAGAAAAGCTTCTGTCCAGCTCCTGACAGCTCACCATTACTGTGTATTTAGGAAAAAGCCACATCTCCAGAGTAAACGAAATATTTTTTACTTGCACAAACTCTCCTCCCTGTGTGTTCCCATTTAGTTGGGAGCATGGCCAGCTCCCTTGAAGATGAGCAGAATAGGCTTCTGAGCAAGTTTTTTGTGAGTGTGGTGTCCAGATGCTGTGAAAGTTCATGTTCAAATACCTCCATTATATCAGTGAGAAGAAATCTGGAGATTTTTGAATGGCAAACACCATTCCTGATGTCACCTCTATGTAGCTGCCAAAATGAAGGAAGGATAAACTACAAATATAAATATGTGTTCAGCTTTGCTTTCATGCCCTTGGGTCTGTTGCTCTTCCATGGCTTCAGGGGTCTGCACAGGGTACCATAGTGGCAAATACTGTGTGTTGCAGCTCCTGGGAGAAAGAACCACAATCATAGGGCTTCTTGGAAAACCCACAGCCATGCAAGAGCTGCAACTCACAGGCACAACATCTGTGGTAAACAGGAATTCAGAAAATCAGAAGTTCTTTGCTGTCTTCTCCTAGAAGAAGGTCATGCAGGAATAGGAGACTGGGCATGAATGAGATAGATGCACTTAAAATAGCATATCCTCAGGCTAGGTATGGCAAAGTTCAGGCACCTCACAAGTCTTCACTGGAAAAAAAAACCTTCTTTGGGGGATTTTTCTACTTTCTGGTAAATATTTATTAGTGTTTACAGTTTGTCAAGGTCACTTTGCATTGTATCAGTTCAGCTCTCACTGGAGTAGCATGGAAATTGCTCACCTTGCAGACTAGATATATAATATACATATATGATTTATATTAAATAAAGGCAGAGCAAGAGAAAGGATAAGAAACAGATACACCCATTTTTTCTTTTTTCCATTGAGGTCTGGATTTTGTCTCATCAATATCCATTTTCCCAGAAAGTCTGAAAAAGCACTAAGGTGTAAAACCATATTTATTTGTACATGAATTATAGCTGTGTTAAAAGAACACCACTGTATGTTTGGGAAGTTGCAGAAGTTGATACACCATAAAGCAACGCTTTTGGAACAGTTCCAACATTTTCATATAAGCAGAGAGAGCCCAGGAGGAGCTAGCTGAGACCTAATGAAACAAGGACTTGGAAAAGCAAGAGAGGTTGGATCTTTTCTTTTCTCCTTCTCCTCCTCTCCTTCTCCTCTTCTTTTCTTTTCCGCTTCTCCCCTGTGCTTTCATCTTGTCCCAGTCTTGTAGCATTCCTCTTCTGCTCAACTCGCTACCAAGACATCTTCACCCCATTCCTAATGGCCTTTTTAGTTTCTTTACTGAAGCAGCATTATTTTCTCAATGCTGAAAAGATAGTCCTGTGAATTCAGCTTATTAGCAGCAGAATGAAGGCTGTTTCCCTGCTGTGTCCTCTTCGAGGGAACTTCTCCTTGAGTGTATTTTCAGATAGTGACCCATCTGTTTGGGTTCGCTCAGGGGCAGCTTTGTCATGATGACTCAGGCTGCCAAAAAACCACCTGGTCACATGGGAATGGGGCACAACACTGAAGCACAGCCAAAGGCCATGACACTGGGTGGACAATGCTTCCCACATGACCACAAGGGACAGAGGGAGAAGGCAGCTGTGGGGCTAGCACAGAAGAAAGCTGCTTTCTTCAACTCCCGTCCACCCCGATAGCATGGGGTTTCCTTGCTTCAGAGGTCTGGGCGGGTGTCACACGTGAAGGACAGGAATAGCTGGGTCTTCATGAGGCTGGCAATTGCTGTGAGTTCATGTGATAGGAGGGAGATAAAAGATGGAGGTATGACTTCTCATGTAGCCCTGTCCAGTTAATATCTGGTGGTTGAAGATGTAGCCACAGCTCCAAATGTGTGGTATCCCATCACCACAGTGCTTGGACCAGAATATTGTGCAAAAATATTTCTGGGTTTATATTTATAGTAGATATTCATATAAACATATATGCAATGTATTTTATATCACTATGCAAATACATACGTATGCAAAATAAAACCAACTGTTTCTTATTCTGTTTTGCTTCTACAGTTGGTTCATTTAGTGATAAACAGCATTTCTGCTGTTATTTTTGTCACTGGGGTACAGTTCATTTCCTGGATCAGAGTCCTGCAGAATGACCTAATTATTTAATTTTACCTCTTCTCTCTCTGGCTTCGTACATCACCTCTTTAAGGTGGTGTTTGGAATTTATTTAACTACATTCCCTATTGTATTTTCTTGTGTTTTGGGGGAGAAAATATATTCCTGTTCCACAACTGGAAGGGCTTATATCCTCCTCCAGAGGTTCATTTGTAACAGAGAGGGCAAGATCTCAAGCAGATTCACCAGGAGGGATCTGACCAGGAGAGTATCAGTAGTAACTACAGCTTTACCAGGGTTCACTATTTTGGGGATTATTGCACTAGAAAGGATAGTATGGGTCTGCTCTTGGTGGAGGTTTGCTGTTCAGCCTGCTTTGCGTTTTGCAATTAAGTCCATGCAAGGTGGAGGCAGAATTGCAGCCATGGACCATGTGCCAGAGTGCAATGATGAGACGGACATAAATGGAAAGCTGAAATGTGTGTATGAAGGTGGAGAGAAAAAGGAGTATACTCAGTGCTATAAATTTTATTTCTAATTTTTCCCTGCCACTGGGCCTTTCAGCAGATAGGCAGGTTTAATATTATTGTTGAATCTGGACGTTTTCAGTGACTTTGATGTTTGCTCTTACTGCCAGTGTGCGGAATCTCCAAGAGAGATAATTTTGGAGATTTTTGTGCTGGTGAAAGGGCAGTGACTGAGTGAGGTCAATGTGAGGAGAGGAGTGAAAAAAGGGGACAAAGGACCAGAAATTCTTTTAACTTGCAAAAAGAGATTGAGAGATATGGAAGCTGGTGATTACCCTTTGTCGATCTTCTTAGTGGTTCAGCTACACTCAGAGTGATTGAAACCCAGGACACCAGGAGATCTCCACTGAATCAATTGTCCTGGGGCCTTTGAAATAGTAAGATGTTGCTTCCCATTGAGTGAGAGCTGATCTCATGATTTGTGTAGCAAGGGTGGCTTCATTGCAAACTGCCTTCCATGGAAAACTGCATACTTTTCCCTTTTCTGAAGCATTTGGAAGATTTTTGTGGTGGGTGTCTTTGGGAGGCTAAGCTTCCTGCCTAATGTATCCCCCTTCTTCTGAGCTGCGAGTCAAAATCCTTGTGGCTTCTGTGGCTCTGTGAGTTATTTTTCTCATTATACTTGAAGGACAAAGTGTTCTTCTCAGCAGCCGATTCTCAATGGTGATCCTTCTTTTTATTATTATTACATAAAAAGAAGTCCGAGTGACTTGTGGATGGGATTTTTTTTCTACTTTTGAAATGATATTGAGCTTAATATTAAAAATTACTGTTTGTAAGAATTATAGAAATCACCTGGAGCTCCCCAGATTTACATCATAAAAATAGTCATCTTCATTACCACATTTGGCAGAAACACCAAAGCATGGAGAGGACTCAGCCATATTGAAGAAGGAGAAGTTGCAGGTTTTATTTTACAGATGGACCACCAGTTGATCCAAAATTTAAGCCTTAGATTTTGTGCCTTTACAGCTTGTTTTGGAGCATCAGCACATTTAATGCAAATTTATACCCCCACACTATCAAAACTCTTGCAAATCCTCTGCCTTATGAAGCACAAGAGTAGTGGGAATGGAAAATGGATCTAAATTCTCCTGTGGCATTAGGTCAAAGTCTTGCATTAGCTGATTGTAGCCACCTGATTGTTCTATATTTAAACATTTGTGGCATTGATAACATTATGAAACACCAAATAAAACTACTGCCTTCTGCTTCCTCTTAGTAATTTCCTTCCTGTACAAGTGCAAGTATGTATAGGAAAGCAGGTTACTTCCCCTCCATTGTGTGCACAGGCATTCCTGAAAAAAAACCAGTAATTAATAAAAGAAATGTCTTATTAATGAAAGAGAAAAATCAGGTAGTCAGAATCCATGGTATTAAAATCATAATACCTGAAGTGGACATGCTGGGAATTATTTGTAGTACCCTTTATTCTGTAATATTGGAATTTATTCATACAGGTCTCCATCAGTTAGTTGTGGTTTTTTTTTAATACTAATGTCTAGTACAGATTAAAATTAGGAAAATAGGAAATTATGTTTCAAGTAGGTTTAGAGTGCTAAATATTATTTTTTTTAAAAGTTCCATGTCCAAATTGACCAAGAAGTGTTCAAGTTTGCTACTGGAGCTACTCTCTTGGTTCCATTGTTCATTATTATTTGTCTGTGAACAACCTAACCTTAAAAAAATACAGGCTGAAAGAAAACGAATCTGACCCATAATATCTAATAGGGATTTGCACAGGCTTTTGTTTGAAATAATTTGTGTTGCAGCTGATTGTGCTTGTCCATCACCAGATGGACAGGTCTGATGGGAAACCAAGCAATCTGGATTACTATCAAAAGCAAGAGGCATAATTTCTCCAGAAGTATATGCTCTAGTCATAATAAACCTTAATGGGTTTTTTTGCAAGTTTTGATAAGTTCTGCTCAGCCCAGATTTTACCTTAGCTTTCATCATGTCTTCATTACCTGCATGTCACCTCACTCCTTTCCCTGCTATCCTGAAACAGCCTGGTTTGATTTAGATGCAATGATATCAAATGATTTATTTGAAACAGTTGAGCTGAAGTTCATATGCCATTTATTCAAAATGAAACAAAAAAACCCCAAAGCCTAACCCCAAACCAAAATGCTTTTATCACTTTCAGTCTGCCATAAAGGCAGAATTTCTTTCTGCTTTGAGCTGTGGTCAAACCACAGAGCGAAGGCAGCACTGTGTAGCACCAGTTCAAAAAATAACTGAGCAGCTCTACTGCATAGATGAGGAAAAATGTTTTTCTTTATTTTATGTGGATTGTTTAGGTCTTTGTACCCTGTTTTCCTGAAGATTAAATGGCAAACAGGCTTCATGCAAAGGTAATAGTTATGAGTCTCAGCGTAAAATACAGAATAGTCCCTTTGGAAAAAGAAAAGTTTCATGTGGTCTTGGAAATACTTGCAGCCATGGAGAAAATAAGAAGCCACAAATCTGGAGGCTGAAACCCTGAGTGGTTTTAAAACAGATAAAGGAATGCATGCATATATACATACTGAAGAACTTAGTGATGAAGACTTTGGCCGTAAATGGGTGGACTCTCATTTATTAGGGTTTATTTCTGAGTTACTTGTGGTGGTGGTGGAAATCTCTTTGCCAGCTGACAATTGCCCTTTTGGGTTTGATTTTCTTAAGCTGTATGTGTCTTTGTGGACATCAGAGTACCAGTTTGATTTTTGACAAAGATGGAATGCTGAGGATACCATCCCTCCTTGATTTTCTGTGCAACTTGAACCTTTACATAAACAAAGCAGATGCAGAGGAAACTGTTCAAGGTTAGGGTATGCAGCCTGGGAAGAGTGTGGAAGGTGCCATGTCGCATATCAGCCCACATATCTGTTACCAAGAAAATATAAAAATAGGTATTATACTAAATAAATGGAGATTGCATAAGTGTTGTCTTCTAACGTAAAAGACAAGCTATATTTCTGATGGGGCTTGATGACAGTCAAGCTGCTTGTCTGCTGCCGGAAGCCAAATTCCAAAAAGAAAACCAAAATAGAAGTCGCCAAATGGCACCTCTTACTGTAAAGGGCAAAAAGCATTCAACTGGCAATACTATTGTGAGCAGCTGCTGGGGGAATTTAGCAAACTAAGAGGCCTGGTAGGTCAGTGATGAGGTTCCTTTCTTGTTTGGTGGTGACCAAGAGGGGATGTCCAAGGTGGAAAGAATGGCTGCCTTCCAGCTGTCTTTGGGATGGGTACTGGTCCCTCAGAGCAGGCTGGGGATGGCTTAGGGTTCAGAAGTTACCAGGGTTACACCGGCGAGCAAGCAAACAGCTCCCTTTAACCTCATCTCAGGAAATCAGGCTAAAAATAGGTTGCTGAGGCTTAAGGTTAAAAGTAAAGACGTGACCAAGCAGTGCCTTTGAAAAGCCAGCTCTGCTCATCCTCTACAAACATCCAAGGACTGCATTTCCCTGCCAGAGCCAGTGCATTTGTTGCTAGCTATAGAAAAAGGCTTTGTGAAAGTTGTGCGTTAGCTAGCAACATCTGACCTAAGTAATGCTGATAGTTGGGTTTTCCCTAAAACGCATTTTTAGAAATGGCTTTTCCATTTAACAATAGGTCAAGCATTTAGAAATACAGTTTATACCAACATGAAGCTGATAACTGAAGAGATGAAAAGAATTATTTGAAGGTAGGGTAGTGGGATAACTGTGTCTCCATGCAGTTGGACTGTCACAACTTGGCAGGGCATTTGCATCCTGCTTCTAACCATTGTGTTTGCCTTCTCTACCCAAGGTCCAGTTGAAAAGCGAAGAATCAAAAACGTTTGCCATGAAAATACTGAAGAAACGTCACATCGTGGACACAAGGCAGCAGGAGCACATCCGCTCGGAGAAGCAGATCATGCAGAGCGCGCACTCAGATTTCATCGTGAGGTACTGTCCCTTTGCCTTGTGCGCTGCCGTGGGGGAGCAAAGCACAGCTGATCTCGGCATTTCATAAAACCACATCACATAGCAGTAATCCATCTGTCACCAGAAACACCCTTTAGCCATAGCTTCCCTGCAAGGAACTGTGGGTGAATGGACTAAGGTCTTTCCCAGGTAAACGTGAGATTACTCTGCCCATGGGGGACAACCACCCAAGCCTAAACTTAACTCAAGTCTTAACTGGTTTGCCTTGGCCCTGTGCTGTGCTCACATGGCTTTGTGGCTTCTGGAGCAGGCACACCCCCAGCCTGCAGCCTTGGCAGAGCTTGATGAGGCTGGCAGGTGATGCTCCCAGGAGATGTATGCACCATTACTTGGCATTGTCCCTGCTCAAGGTTAATTTTCCTTGTTCTTCTGAGTTTCTGAGTTTTCCTTCCCACAAAGGGAAGCTGGAAGGCAGGGTTTAATCTTTTGAGATCATGCGCTGCCATGTGAATAGAGAGTTGTATCCAGTGCTTCTCTTTAGGGTATATTACATACATTCAGTTCAGCATCCCTTGACTCATCATGGATAAATGCACTAAAGCCATATCCCTCCCCCAGACCTAAGCAGATGCTGTTCTTCAGTGAATAAAATCAGGTGCCAGGCATTTTCTTTGTTTTAACCCTAATAAGCAAAGTTCTCTGACTCTTCAGGGATTGTGAGTATCTGTTCAGCAGGAAACAGAGGTGGTTCCTTGTATGTTTTAGGTCAGGGTAAGATCAGTGGGTTGTGAAGATCTCTGGCAGGGAAATGCATTTCACTGAGCTGGAGGCATCTAAAAGGGCAGCCTCTGATCTAAGCCAAGGGCGCTTCATCCCACCCTCAAAGAGATGCCTGAAGTACTTGCCTTTTGCCAAAGGAGATCAACCCTGCTCCCAAAAATTGCTCCAGAGAGACATACTAACCCAGGGGTGAAACCAAACCCCTGTGATAAATACAAAGGCAAGTGCATGGCTGGGATGGACACCCATCAGTCACTAAGAGGGTGTTTCCTTCCTGGGTTGATCCCTGGGATTCCCCCAGAGCCCACGGCTTCGCCTCTGATTCATGGGTGACAACTGCAGCTCAACATCCTATCCAGCTGCTGTTTCCTTCACGCCACAATATTCAATTCACAAACATGTCCCCGTTACCTAGGCTAGAGCCAAATACACCTTGCGGGCTATTTCAGCCTATAGATTCATTTTCTGAAGCCTGAGTTGTCTTGGAATGGGGTTGTAAAGAGAGGTGAAGTGCAGGGCCAGCCAAGCAGAGGCTTGGCATTTTGACACCATTTCCAGAAATACCCCCTCTTAAGTAAAAAGCCCGAGCCTGCAAACATTTCCTAATGGAGCCCCTGATATTCATAGCTAATAAAATAAATACTTCTTCATTCCCACTTTTTATTCTTCAGCAGGCAAGTGAGAAAAAGATGTGTTTGCCATAGCTCTTTTCCTTCCGTATCATGCAATAATTCCCATCCTTCACAGTAACCAGCCTCTCAACTATTTTTATACCCTGTGAGAATCCTACACTGGTAAGGGACTTTATAAGTCATAAAGTCCAACCTTTCACTGTTGCATGTCCCACAGCTAAAAAAATACCTGGTTTACCAAACTCTGTGTCTGCTTTTCCCCCTCACTTCTACTGCACATGCACAAGGATTTGAAGTTGTCTTATAGTTTCTATCCAAAAATTATTCATATACCCTTTCCTAGGCCAGGTGAGATAACACTTTTCTGGGTGCTAGGGTAGAAAAATTACCACTTTGGTAGATTAATTGTGTTTTGAAGTGTTGGGTGAAAAGTGGGTTTAAAATGATCTTGGAATTAGAACACAATCTCTGGGATGTGAGAACTGGCAAGACAAAATTCCCAAAGAACTCGATTATTTTCTTAATCCATCATGAAAATGTTTGTTAAAAATCTTTGAAGAATAGTTCAGTCTGGTTATTAAAATGCATTAAACCAGGCAAAAGAAGCAGAAGACGCCAAGTACCACTAAATAAAATTTACTCATAGCTAAACTAAAAATCTCACAGAACAAAATGCTCAGGGTTTGGTAGAGCAAGTGTTGAGCAGTGGATGTCTGCACTGGATGTCCAAATATTTAGATGATTAAGAAAATAAATAAAAAATGAATTTAAATATTATGACATCTCAAACATAAGACTGATCTACTGAAATAGTGCGGTTTCATCATGTGTAAATTGTTACAGTTAATAAACAATGTTTGATTTTTTTGCACGTTTTAGGCCAGATTTGATGCCCATAAAATTTTCTGGAAAGCAATTTTTCAGCAGTACTACCTTAACTAGAGAAAGTACTTCCTTATTTCAGTAGCATTTTAATTACTGAGCAATTAAAAATATTTAATTATTCATATTTTGGTTTCTTGAATATGTTAAGTTTTATGTAAACCTTAATGTAAATGAAATGTTTATTAAGATAGATTTTGTCTAACTTGCAAGAAATGGGGTATATTTTTTGTTAAACCTAGAGATTTTAACCATATGAAATGGTCAGCAAGTTTGTTCCAACTTTTTTGAAGAAACATGTTATAACTGGTGTTTTAAATGTCAGCATAGGTAATGCTAGAATAAGGAAAGATCTGAAACACTGGTTTATTTTTTTTTTTTCCTTTGCATTTTGTTGTGGCTGCAAATAGTACCTTTTAGGTATAGAATACTTCCCAGGTAGATAAGCTCTGAGCATATTCAGTACCCAAACTCCTGCTTACATCACATCTGAGCTACTGGAATCTTTTTCTGTTAAACATTCCAAAAAATAGAGTGGGTTAGTGCTGCTAAACTGTATGCTGGATGCTACACAAACACAGACAGGAGACAAATGTTGTCTAGCATCATGATGTGAAAGGAGTATCGAAGCCAAGCTGTAGCTGCCAGGATGTTTTGCCACGTACCTTAAGTTAATATTTAACTGAATGCCTTTGAAAGGAGCCAACTCCTGTTGTGTTTTCCCCCTGGTCCATCACACAGCTCTGTAAAAGATATTAATAACTGGATTTATCACTGGCTGGGAAGAGCTAGGATCTGCAAAATGACCTATTTTAATTTATATTGTGTTGCATCAGCCCTTTAATTTTTAACTCTTGGAAACTCTCATGAATGCAGCAATTACCCCATAACAGAATATCCTTCAGCATCCCTTTCTGCTGCAGAGCTCAGAATTTTAAAATTTATTTCTAAACAGTGCAGCTGCAAAGAAACCTTTCCAGCATCTACATGCAGTGGGCTCATTCCTGCAGGCAACCTGCACTGATATAACCACATGTGTAGCAAGAAATACAGAAGTACTTCAACAATAAAATTAAGTAAAACAGCTAATACTGAATATCCTATTTTTATTTCCATAGTTTTATAGTTGCATTTATTTAATATGTCATATAAAACACAGAGCATGGATTTTACCACACAATTTAGATATCATTTGAGAAGAAGGACAAGTTCATAAAGCCTGGCCTGTCTATCCCTTTAGGCAATTCTTCTACATTCAGTCCCTGGGAGGAAGAGGAAGAGCACTTTCAGACAACTACATGTCAGTGGATTCTCTTTAAACTCTACCAAATCAGTGAGTTTAAGTTCTGAAATGAATCACAAATCAGGCAGTACTCCTTTGAAATAATTCAAACGGAAGGAAGACTGCCAATCAGCAGCTGGACTCTAGTGAGAATAAGATGATATGGATGTTATAAAAAATGGTAGGAGAAGTCTTTTTCAAGCACATCTGAAATGCCGGATGTCAGGTTATGCCGTTAGAAATGGCAGATTTTATATATAGCACGTAGAGGAGCGATGACCTCTTCTTCTGGGGTCCACGATATGCTTCACCACCCATCCTTTTCTGCAGAAATATTTCCCACCCAAGAAGAGACGTTGAAGTGATCTCCTTAAATGTAGCACTAGCTCTGAAAGATACCCTTAGTCTTGTGGTGTGTCCTGGGATGAAGTGCACAGTCTGTGAGAAGTGGGAACGCTTGGTGCCTTCGCTTGTATGGTGGATGTATTTATGATTTTCTTGTTTAACAATGACAGGCTCTACAGGACGTTCAAGGACAGCAAGTACCTGTACATGCTGATGGAAGCCTGTCTAGGTGGAGAGCTCTGGACAATTCTCAGGGACAGGTGAGTTGTAAGAAACTCTTGTCCTACAAAGTAAAATATTTTCTAATATGCCTCTGTATAATCAAAGGTCTTTATCCTTCGTGGAAAAAATCTGGATCTTACATGCTACATTTGATTTAAGAATGCAGACACATGAGGAGCTGTTTTTATTCCTATGCAGTTGACTAAAACCAAAGTGAATCCCATTATACCTGAGAATAAGGACTGATTCAGGTTGTATCTAACATGTACAAGGATTTATGTAAGTGGAGACTTATTCAGAGCTACTTTGTCATGGCCTCTGAAAAAATATAGAAGGTAAAAGTGGCAGTCATGTGATGAATTGCATCTATGACAAGACTTTGACTGCCCTTCCCCTGTGTCTTCATCTCTAAGGGGTATCCCTAAATAGCCAGCAGCATATTTTAATTGTAATCACCTAGAACAGGGGTCCTCAAACTACGGCCCACAGGCCAGACACAGCCCCCCAGGGTCCTCAATCCAGCCCTCGGTATTTACAGAACCCCCCAGCCGGGGGTTGGTGGGGAAACCAAGCAGCCGCAGATGGCTGCCTGCCACTTCATCCGCGCGCTGGCCCCCTGTTTAAAAAGTTTGAGGACCCCTGACCTAGAACAACAACCTTTTGCAACCATAGAAAGTATAGCTCTGTCCTTGGTGTCCCCAGTACCATTTCTCACATTTGTGAGCCTGCCTGGAGGCACAGGCACCTGATAGGGAAATGTGAGACTCTCTTAAGGGTAAAAAAATACTTTGGGCACCCTGTATGATAGCAGAGAATGGCAGCCACGCATTGCAGGAGGTGCAATATCAAGGCCAGTTTCACTGTGTTCCTGAAAGACACGCTCCAGAAGTAGGGTCCTTCTAGTGTGGCACCTTTAGACATTGCTGTCGTGGCCAGTTTAGTCTGGACCAAGGCCCTAAGGCAGCAGTGGCATTACTGAGAGTTCACAGTTGCGAATGAAATCTATGGGAAAGTGCATTTTCAAGGTAAAAGATGCAGATTTCTTCAAAGTCATCTGAAAAATCTATTTCCCATCCCAGGGAAAGACCTATTTTTTTCATTTCAGTGTTTGCTCTGCTGTGAATAGCAACATCCACCTGTTTCATGGAGGCACTCTGATAAATAATATCTATTAATATTTCTTAATATTTATGACACAGTCAGGTATGATAGCAATGAGGAGGAGGAAATCAATAGTTCTGCATGGACTTTTAGACTAGATAACACGTATTATATGAGGGCCACTCATCAAAGTGGGAAACAGGATAATGCATCAAATACCCTGCAAGAAGGACTATGCTGTTGGGACACAGAAGTGCCATGGAAAATATAATTAGGAAAGCATGTAATTACATACCGCACCGTAATGCACAAGCAAATGCGGCCGTGGTATTTCCTGCCTTGGGAGGGTTTGACCTTACAGTGTTTGGGTTTGGTTGTGGGCGGGTAGGTGGCAGGTGGGTTGCACAGGTGTATGTGGGATGTGCACATAATACACCCACAAGGCAGGAGAAGATGGGGTAAATTATGTGTAACTATGTAATAGGCTCATTATTGGAACATAAATTTAATTAGGTTTGGAAAGTGAAAGAAATGTATTGGAAAGATTGATCGGAAAGCAAAGATTAGATTCTTTTTTAATTACTAAGAACAAATTTTCTGCAATTCTTCCTTTTCCTAGGACATGCCTTCTTGGGACCATTAAAGTAAGAACCATTGCAAAGTTAGCAGTGCCAGGTTGTATTTTTCATAGTCTTTGTCAGAGCCTGATAATTTTATTTTTAATTCCCTGAGCTTTAAATTGTGGTTCTGCTGCCACCTAGCTTAGACGCGCTTCAGAGCACAGGCAGCTCCCACAGCCAGCTCTCAGCAGGGAGGGGCATATGGTTGGTTTTGGAAAACTGGTTGCAAACTGGTGCTGAAACAAGGATCCAAAAGTGCAGGTTACGCTGAATTTGCAAATAACACTTCAGCTTCCAGAAACTGTAATTTTTCTGCCTTTTGTCTCCATTACGAACATTAGTACAGGAGTTTTGATCTCCACATCTCAAAATAGCCTTAGCACCCACAAATCAAAGATTGTAATAAAAAAAAATCACCTTTTGCTTACAAGATAATGATTTCTAAGTTTTAATTCTATGAGATGAAATTATAAAATAAAACCTAAAATGTTTTAGATATTAATGTTTGATATTAAGGTGGATTGAAGACAAAGATGCTAACTCCAAAAACGGATATGCAATTACATTTATATATAAAGGCGACTTTAGCAACAGGCACTTTCCAGGTATTAGCATGATTCTACTGAACTGTATAGATATTTTAACAGCAGAGTGAAGTCAGGTAAGGGAAGAGATCTAACCACTTTATCCTTTTTCCCTCTCCTGTTTTACACAGAGGTTCATTTGAAGATTCAACGACCAGGTTTTACACAGCATGTGTGGTCGAAGCTTTTGCCTATTTGCATTCCAAAGGGATCATTTATAGGGACCTCAAGCCAGAAAACCTCATTCTGGATCATCGAGGTTATGCCAAACTGGTGAGTGTCTGCAACATCTGGTTTGCCAAAAAAAGACACTGCTACTACCAGAAAACTGATATTAGGGGTAGAGGAGAACACACAATTAGCCATAGAGGCTCAGAAGCAAAGTCCACACAGCCCAGGGCCCTGTCTCTGATGGTGGCCATCAGTAGATGCTGAGATGAGATCGACACAAGGGTGTTGTCATCCACTACTGCGATGTTTTCCCAACCTCCAACAGACTGAGGCTCAGAGTACGGTTGAGCTGGAAAACATTAATTCTGGCTTGAAATTCAGATCTGTGGTCCTGAAGTGGAAATGTTTAGAAAAGACCATTGGGAGAAATCCACCCAGCTGTTTTGGAGCTACTGAAAGACTAAAAGATAACTTAAAAATAGTTGTCTTTAAATATTGGTGGGAGATGGGGAGGACTTGCATCTGTAGGCTTTAGAGGCAACTGGTGAAACAAAGTTTGCACACTGCTGTTCCTGAGTTGGGTCTTTTCTGTAAGCAATGATGTCATTCTTAATGGAAATATTAATCGTGATCCTGTCATGTCAAGAAATTATTATCAATTGCTCTGGTCTGTGTTGGCGAACTGTGGCGGATACAGCTTCTTGGTTTAGGAAGGCCACTTACGTTTTAGCACCGATAACACAGTGCCTGGTCTGTGCAAGCTGCTCTGGGACAACAACTGCATAAGGCTCTGCCTGAAACTGTTCCTCCCAGAAGGTCGTGCTTCTTCTCAGTGCTGTCCCCTGCAAGATCTACCTCCTCAAACCAGGACAGCAGTGTGTGTAAGACCTCCACCCTCCAAATTAGGGAGTTTCTGATAGGTTTCACTGTATTGCATTATTCACTCAAATTACTTTTTTGCCTCAAAAATCAACACAGAGCTGCCCTGCATGTAAGGTATACCCCAAATAGCCAGGTGAGAGGGGGAGAAGAAAAGAAAGACTTCCCATGGTGGGAGGTGCTGGAGGATGTGGGTAATTGAGAAGCCATCAGTTAGAGACAGGGCAATGCACTCCTAAAAAGAGCTTCATCCAAGAGGAGCTGATTCCCTTCCTGAGAATCGCAGAGGGCCAAGGGCTCTGCCTCTTGGTTTGGGGACTCTCCCCTGCCTTTGGGAAGGAAAACTCAGGAGCAATGTCAGCAGCCAGGAGCAGTAAGTCAGACCATCACCATCATGGACCTTCATGACCCAGTGGCAGCCACCATGTGTCACTGTGACACTAACCCTAATGAACGATATCAGGGTTTATCCTCTACAGCATTTTGCTAAGGACTGGGAGTCCAGCAAGATGTCAGATGATAGAGGACAATTTGGTGCTGGAGTGCCCTTCTCCCCAGCCCAGGAAGATCTGGATCTGGGTCTCTGCTGACCCCATCACCAGCCCCCAGCTCCTTAGACATTTTGATCTCCTGAACACATCCATGATAGCACAAGAAGTGTCTGAGGTCCCTTGTGGGACTGTGACCTTGTAGGTCATTTTGCTCCTGACCAGTGCAAAGTGTAGGAGCATCTCACAGCCAACAAGGGACAGCAGAGTGTGCTACAGGCCACAGTGCCAGGCCAGCACAGTGCCAAGGCAGGGGAGGGCAGGAGGGGTAGAGCTGGAAATACTGTAAGCCTATTAACCAGAGCTCTGCCTGGGCCCCAAAGGTGGCTTCGGTTCCCAGTATAATCTGATTTCCCACTATGGCTGGTGCCACAGGGGCACTGCTATAGGGGCATGCTGAGGTTTGTGAGCCCACCAACACGTTCCGACAACTTTAAGAAAACTGGGAGGACAGTTGTACTGCCTTGCTCTTTATACTGGGAGAGAAATAACTTTTCACTAGATGCCAGAATGGTCAATATTTAACCTAAATAGTTGCTTGCTCAGGTTGAGTCTAGGAGTTTAAAAAATAAAACAAAAAAACCCCCAAAAATAAATTAACCTGAGTTGTGAATGATATGAAGTTACATCTCCCAAGAAACCCTCGGTGCTGGCATTTGTTCTTCCCTGACACGAATCTTCCTTTTAAATTACGAAGGATAAATCGATGGAAAGGTCACTGTGGTTGCCTGGTCCTGGAATGACCCACGATGCTTTAGCTAGGAGAATATTCCCATGAGGAAACCTTTCTGCTTTGCTTCACTTCAAGAGGAGTGGAGCACATGGCTGACATTCCCTCTCGTGCTCTGCCCTGATGGTACTCTCCTTTCTACAGGTCGATTTTGGCTTTGCAAAGAAAATAGGATTTGGAAAGAAAACATGGACTTTCTGTGGAACCCCGGAGTACGTAGCCCCCGAGATCATCCTGAATAAAGGTCATGACATTTCGGCAGACTACTGGTCACTGGGAATCTTAATGTATGAACTCCTGACTGGCAGGTATGGGCATTGGAGCCGGCGCCACTGCTGAAAATAGATCCAAATATTTCTGCTGTTGTCACCCTGATTAGGCAAGGGGAAGGTTCAGAGCTGGCATGTGCTGTCCGGCACAGCAGTGTGCTGCTGAACCTAATAATTAGTTTTTCCACTTTAAATCACAGCTTCCATGCAGACCTCTCAAAGGGCAAGACATGAGCAGGCTTTTTAGGAAATGCTGTGAAATGATACCAAAAAATCATTTTGTGCCCTGAATGAGCTGAACTGGTGGGGAAAGGGAAAGGGTTTGTAGTTCACCTGGGGAGGTGCAGCGATGGGCTGCCGCACGTCTGAAAAGGAGGAGGTAGACCTGACACCACAGGGACTTGAGTCCATATATCCATCCCTTTATTTAGGTTTGGATGTATATATTACTGCTGATGGTGGTAGTAGTGGCTTCCTGGCACTTCCTCACCTCATCCCCTATTGCTCACTCCCAGGATACAGGAGCTGGAAAAGATCCATCACCTCAGCCTCCTTATCCTTTGGGGCTGGACCCAAGCCCCTGTTCTGTTAAACAGATGGAAACCTAACGAGTCCCCACTGAAAGCTTGTCACATCAAACAGAGAGTAAGCCAGCGAGCGTTGCTCAGACCCTTTTTCCTCAGGCTGTTGGGATATGGTCCGTCATGGAAAGAAGAGGTCTAGCATGTGCTGCTCTGGGGAAGTTCACTCTTGTACTTCCCTGCAGTCAGCATCACTGAAATCCAGACAGTATCAGAACTCCTTGGCTGAGAAATATTTAAGATCACAGGAAGTAAAACATTGCTAGTTGTCATCTACCTTTCCTCATTTCAGTAGGATACTATGTTTTGCTCTGGATTTTTTTTTTAATCAATCTTCAATGCTATTTTAAAGACAAGCTTTCAATCTTCTTCATTTTCCTCTCCCCTCTGAAGTCCCCCTTTCTCAGGCCCAGACCCCATGAAGACCTATAACATCATACTAAGGGGAATAGACATGATTGAATTTCCAAAGAAGATTGCCAAAAATGCTGCTAATTTAATCAAAAAACTATGCAGGTAAGCACACGAAATATAATTGCCTTGATCTTGTTTGCAAATAAACGAGTTCAGAAGGATTAAGAAAGTAACCAATTTGTTACTCATTTTATAGGGACAATCCATCAGAAAGATTAGGGAACTTGAAAAATGGAGTGAAAGATATCCAAAAGCACAAGTAAGTGTCTTCTCCACCATCCATCAGCCCCCAGAAAAATGCACTTCAAATAGTTCCATTTTCTGCAAAAAATACTTTCCTTAAACTCCTTTGGTTTTTCCCTTCTAGTGTGCTTTAGACTTTAATTTAATTTTCATTAGGCTTTTTTTTTCCCCAGTGTTTTTTGGTGTAGATACTAGCTTTGCCTATAAGCTAAACACATGGGACATTGACCATTACACTTTAATTACTCTAATGCAGAAGAGGATTTGGAAGCAATCCGACTCAGCCACTGCTTGCTTGGAATTTTTGGTTTGCAGAATCACTTTCCAAGGTTCTTCTGATTTCCCTTCTCCCCTAACCCAGCACACTTTCCCTCTACCTGTAATGCCAATTCATTGTCCCTTTTGGTCTAATGGGACAGAGTTGTTAAGTGATGTCTTTTAAGTTTTCACACTGGTGGAGGGGGATAAGAACAAATTAGAGACCCATCGCAGAAGCAAGTTATCTCATCCATCTGTGCTGGTCCTTCTCTTGTCCCATCGCCAAAGCAACAGAAATGGGTTGGAAGGGCATTTTTTGTGGACAGGTTGAAGGCTTAGCTCAGGGGCTCATCTACCCACCTGAGCTGCTGGAGGTTGAGCACACCTGAGGTGCCCAAACCAGGAGAAGGACATCCCTGTGCATGCCCTTAGCTCCCAATCTCATACAAAGAAGGGACATATGGGAGGGATCAACGCTATAGAACGGAAAGAGCAGCTGCCAGGACATCTGTAGTAAGGAATGTTTTTCTTCTGAGCATTGGTAATTTGTACTTGCCATGGTATCACCACTGGGTTGCTACACATGCTTCATTTTCAGTCCCCAAAAACATATATAAAGATGACAGGAAAAATTATTAAGGCTGATCGGACAATTTGAAGAAGACAACTGCAGGAGATGAAACCCAGTATTTAAGCAATTTAAGCAATTTAAGCAATTGATTTTTTGCATAGAGAGATTTTCACCACATGTCTAATTGTTTCACTGTTCCTTCCCTTCTAGATGGTTTGAAGGCTTTAACTGGGAAGGGTTACGAAAAGGGACACTGACACCTCCTATAATACCAAGTGTAAGTTTTCCTACTTATTTTCTGCTTCATGGAAAATAAGTTTCTTCTGAATGAATGTTGTGAGCTTCAGGCAGTAGTGTGCTGTAGTTGAGTGGCAACAGCATGTGCTTTATTTCTTCTGGAGATGTTTGAAGAGACTTTTCCAGCTATACTTGGTTTCTGGGCAGTCTCTTCCAAGAGAAGGGAGTTTGGGGAGGGCATGGCTGCTATGAAATGCCCTTTGCAGCAGGAGATCAGGGCAGGATCACTCACTACTATGCATTTTTCTCTTTCTCACCTGCTCCACTTGTTTCTTCATCCACTTTTCACATTTCAGTGGAGAGCTGCCACTTTCACCTCTTCTCTCAGATGTGTCCTCTTTCCTTCTCTTTTATTTTTTTTGGTGAGGCAAGCAGGATTTGTATGCCCTCTCCCTTTTCTTTTGCATTAACCTTCCCTTCTGTCTTTTCTTTTGTGCTTTTCACCCTTTTTTTCCTGCGTCTATGTCCTACATGAAAAGCTCTGTTACCATCTAGTTTATGTTTAACTGGGAGCAGACACAGAGGGACAGCTCAATTCATTTTCCTTTAGAGCAAAGCTCTTCCTTTGATGTCTTTGTGAGCTCTTTACCCACAAAGCCTGCTGCAAAGGGAAACCAAACAGGATTAGCTGATAGAAATTACCTTGGCCCCTTCTGTTCTGCAGCCTCCCCTCCTTGTTTCAGCTTAATCCCTTTCTCTCCATTCCTCTCCAGCAGGATCACGGAGAGAATGACATTAGCAATTGTGTTTAATTGCACCCCATTGCTCTGTCCGCCCATGGTCCTGCACCTCCTGCAGCAAGAGCAGGCACAGCTCCGGGGCTAAATCTGCCATCCCAAAGTTACCTTAGCAGCTATGAAAGAGCAAGAAGGTTTTACTGCCTCCCTTTTGCCCTATGGGCTGCAGAAGTTACTGGCAGTCAGTGGGCAAAAGCAGGACTTTGCCAATACCTGCCTAAAGCAGGATGCCCAAAGAGCATATGAATGTTTTATAAATCAAAACTGTGCGTTTTTTCTGTTTAGCCTATTTTTAGTGATTATGAATTTGTCAGCAGTACTGTTCACCACATCTCAAGTCAGACAATAAAATAAAGCTTGCTCCTTTGCATCCAGTTACAATTTCTGGTTTCCATGTGCAGGATGTCAGTGTAGCCTGAAAATGCCCCAGTATGTTTTTCTGATCATTTTTAGTGGATTTTTAGTTTAATAAGAGCATTTCCAATACTGCTTTTACCCAATATACATGTGGACCCTGCATGTCTAACCCTCAAACAGCACAACTGGCAGCAGTGACTTCAGCGGTATCTGCTCCCCGTGGGCATGAATTACTCCCTGATGTCACCAAGCTGGGAGTGTGCTCCACCACCAGAAATGGTCTCTGCTCCTTTGGCATTGCCTAGAGGAAAGCCACTCTCCAACCTGCTGTGCAGGAAATCACACATTCTTTGCTTTTTCAGTTAGGTCCAATGCAGTAGGAGAAAAAGATTGTGTGAGCACCCAGTTCACTTCTTTGGCGTTATTTCTTGATATCATCAAGGCTGTATGTTCGTGGGACTGGTGACATCCTACCAAGGAACACATCTGTGATTGCTCCCAAGAGACTGATCTGCTGTCGCTCTTTTTGGCCAGCACACCACCGTCAAGGCTGTCTGAAATAGATGGGAGCATTCCCTCTTCAGATGACTCCTGCTTCCAGGACAGCTCAATGCTGACAGCCTCACAATGCCCTCATCCCCATTCAACAGAGCTCGTTCTTTTAGAGCTCTTAGGAGTAATATCTTCCCTAGACATACACCAGAGATCCTCTCCAAAACCTGCCTCTGTTAACTAGTGAATCTTGTCAACCCCAAAGCTGTCAGTCCTGCTCAGCCTTGTTTTCCACAAGTTTTTCAGTTGCTTTGGCAAAAGTCCCAACTGCCAGTAAGAGCCATATCTGAAGAGGGACCCAAAATACATAGCTCTGGGGGAAGACATCCGTTTTTCCTTCAATCACAGCACCTTTCCTTCTTATCTGTAAAGGACCCAGCAGGGCTAAACATAAAGACTAGTGGGGTTTTTTTAAGTGAAAAGCCCTTCCCCAGCACTTTAACCCTCATTAGCAGTTACATGGTACTACCAGTGAGGCAATCAAAAGCTGCTTCTTAGCTCTTACTCTCTGGGATTTTAGGAAAGGTCTCAATTTACAAACTGCTGCTAGGACACTACTTCAAGAAGCAGCTGAGCATCGATACCACAGCTGAAATCTGTTAGAGTAACTGTCTTTACAAGCTTTTCACTCTTCCAAAGATGCCCTTGTCTTGCATCACAGCTCTTGCATTTGAGAAAGACCTGCAGATCTCTGAACCATAATTCATCTCAAGCCCTTATGTTGGTAAGCAACCAGAAAGCTGATGTTTGCACTTTATCTTCATGGATGGACAGGAAGTAAATACAGAGTGTCTGGAGAGGGCATTGAAAGAGATGTTGGTTCCCATGTCTCTGACATTGAAGAACTGCAGGCCATGTAGGTGACCTGGGCCTCAGAGCTGTGGGGAATCGCACACAACAGCATTAGCATCACATAATGTCAGTCAGCAGAGTAACAAGTCATCTAACCCAAATCATATTTCTTCTAAGAAAAAGAAAACCCTCTAGATTTGAGGTGTTGGATGTACTCACCCTTTCTGTTTTGTCAGATGAAAAGGCAATCTATTTCCCAAAGCAGGACTTATTTCCCTTCAAGCCTCATCTAACCAGAGCTCCAAATGTGCCTGCCCTGCGAGGTGCTCCCAGAGTGGACACCTGCAAAGGAACCCTGAGGAACTCCACAGATGCTTTCACCCAGTGCAGTCCGCTTATGCACTATCACTGCTGAAAGGCTTTCGCAAGAATCTGCAGCTTGTGCACATCCTCAGTGAATGGACACACCAGCTGCATCTCATACACTTTGGTAGCTTGTATCTTGTACGCACATCCCCAAAAATTCTGCTCCCAGAGGGAGAGCTCACAGAGGGTGGGCTGAGAGAAAGAGAGATATGTGGTCCAGCCCATGGCACTATGGAGGAGAGTGAGTGTGGAGCACTCCAAGGGTGAGGACCCGAAGGGTGAAGGAACACCAACAAAGTAAACAGATCCAGATAACTCAAAAGAAATTAAATTCCAGTATTCAGTACACGGTGAAGCATCTCATCACTCTGTAGTACTCCAGTAATCTTTTACAGATTGTTGGTTTTTTCAAAATTAGTTGGGTATTCAAGAATCTTAATTTTCCCCAAGATGTTTTCAGCAGCAGGAAAATGCTGATGCAGCTGGGCAGCAAATTAAATTTAGAGCTGACGTTGGAGCACTCATTGATCATATAGTCTTTTCCCAAGGCTTATAGCAGCATCCAGTATTGAGTATATCTCCTGTACTGTAGGTTAGCCTCTGGCTGCGGCCTTCCCACCAGCTACACACATGAAACAGCTAAAAAATACAGCAAGTGTTTCCTGCCCAGCACTGCTATGGCAAGTGCAGTGCCCTCCAGCCTGCGCTGGCTACTTGGGATACAGCTCAAAGTACTGATTTTCTCAAGTAAGACACTGATTATTTTGGTCTGGAGAGCTCCTGGTCTGTTTGTGTGTTGTTTCATTTTTTTAAATTGCATTGAGTGTGTCAGGGTCTCATTGTAAGAAAGCTTCAGTCACCATTGTAAAGCAAAAAATGAAAAGAAAAAAAAACGGGGAATTATCTAGCTATGGTACATTTTAAATTATATTATTTCCAAATAAGAAGCATACTTGGCCTTCATCCTAGAAAGATGCATTTCTCTGGTAAGCTTCCTAGACTGAGCCATACTTGTCATGAAACTCGAAGCTGGCAGGGCCCAACTCACAGCCTCAAATTCAGGATCCTGGAGCCATAAATTGGAAATCCTGGGCTTTGAGGAGGCCCAGGGCTTTTCCAAGTCTTTTCTGATGACCTTGTACCAATGGGTAGGACAGTTGCTCTTGAGACCCTAGAGGGCCTGGATCATTAGAGTAGGGGAGCTATGGGAAGTCCTCCTGGGATTCAGCAAAAGAGTTGTGGAATGCAGAACTTTTCTTGCTTGCTGCAGTTAGCAACAAATGCTCTTGAATGATTACAGTTGTGAGATGAAGAGATGTCTGAGGGGGTCCACTTTGATGACCAACCCCTTCTTGTCACTCTCTTCTTTCTGCAGGTTGCATCTCCAACAGACACAAGCAATTTTGACAGCTTCCCAGAGGACAGTGATGAACCACCCCCTGATGACAACTCAGGATGGGACATAGATTTTTAATGTATTTCTCTTACCTGCTTCTGCCTTGCTGAAGACAGCTTCCTGGGACATGGCTGCCAGCGAAACCGAAAGAATTGGGGAGGATTAGTGCTCGGGATCACCATGATGCCTTGATTGATGCTGCTACAGTAACTACAGTGGCATTAGGACTTCTTGCTTAGATGACAATAGTGCTCTTCATGTTTTATGTTCAAACTTAAAATAGCAGTTGACATGGTGGTCCTGATGCAAAGCCTTTCACCAGTAAAGAAATATGTTTTCTATCACTGCAATGATCTTGCTACATTCTTAATATAAAAGTCTAGAGATATGTAATGTAAGACGCACTTAATTCTAGCTGCAAGGTACTGGCTTTATCGGTAGGATCAATAGTAATTTATTAAGTGCTAAATACAGTGCAGGATTTGGGCTACTCCCACCCTCCAAACTCTGCAGGGCCTCTACTGTGGGCCAGCATAGGAGCAAAGGGAGGACCACAATGGTACTGGTCAAAGAGTTCATGTCAAAGCAGTGGTAAAATTTGTCCTTTTTCTTTCTGAGCAGTATTCATGACAAGACTGAATGTTACCTTTCCTTTTTATTTTTGAGATATTTTTATTTAGCCTGGTAAAACAAAAGCACAACTGCTCTAGATCCTGTTAAGGCAGATATGGGTCACTTCCCTCATATGGCTGAAAACATACTGTAACATGACATTTGTTTGGGGGTTTTTTTCCCCTTTCCCTTGATACAAATACATAATTGCATGAAAAAATCATAAAATTAATCCGTTTTACATATAAAATAGTGCTTCATTAATGGTCCTGTAATAAAGTGACAGCAGCCCACTGGTCTTATTGATTAGCTATTAGGCATAAAACTAAGCTTAACTTTTACCTTTTTAGAACCCAAAGGGAAAACATAAGACCCGTAATGTACTTTATAGGTGCTATGTACATCCCTCATCTGTGAATATACTTATTTAGTCAACCACCATTTCAGAAATATGTAGCAAGAGGCATCATTCTCCATCACGCTCTTAGGTGATTTTATGTCTCCATGTCTGCTTCTCTTCCATGTCTAGTACAAAGCTAATTAAAATAAAAGGTGGTACTGGGCCACTTTGCTGGCTGTTTGTAACATTGCCCATAAAAATGTAATCCTAATGCCTCACCAGACTAAGGAGCTCCACAGGAAAGTCAGTGGAATTAAATGGAAAACTGATATTGGATATGTTTGTGCGGAGTCTCCATGCCTCTGGCATACCGGGTCCCCAGTGACCCTGTTGAAGGCATGGGGATGGCTAGAGCCGGGTTGGCTCCTATAGAAAAAAGATCTGGGGAAAACACTGGTTTTGTGTGTACAGTTTTCCCTCACTTCCACTGCCTTTCCTTTGCTTGAGTACAGTCTCTTCTGATTTATAGGGCGTAACTGAGGAATCCTGTCCTGGATGCCTGTCGCATATACATGGGACTAAAAGTTTATGGCATCACACCAAAAAGAAACATCAGCTTTCAGTCTCTATAGCAGACCCTCCTGCAAAAAATTAGCAGATGCTGCCCCGTTTCATCTCAGAGCTGCCAAGAGCTGTTGTATACACTGGAAGTCGAAAGATCAAGTTCTGCTGAAAAGTCATTCATATGACTTTTGCCTACATAGTATGTGGAAAATGTATGTTTTAACAGTAAAAAATTATTTCCCTGATGATAAATCCCAACTCTTTCCTGTATTCCTAATGAAAGTGATTTAATAGAGTGTATTAAAAGGTATTTTCTCCCCTTCTTTGACAGCATTGACAATGTCTGCTGTTGGCCAGCAAACTAAAGAGCTCGGTCATCGTGATGCCTTTGAAACCAGTCGGTGCCGCTGAATTTCCTTCCTAATTTTCTGAAGGGTGAGGCAACACCATCGGTACAGTAACTTTAGGTTATTTCCACTATTCATTAATCATTAAAACTTTGTTTGCCTTCAAAACCATAGGGAAAAGACAGTAACTACATCCTCTGGGAGTTACTCATGTAGGGTGAATACACACTTTTCAGCCTTTATCTGAGCAATGGAAGACACTGAAAGCCAATGCTGAGTACTAGGGCTAAAATAATCACTAGACATCTTAGCAAGCAGGCAGCTGCCTGAAAGCTGAATTCTTCACTTGCATCCCCCAGGTTTTCCACTCAACAGTGCAGCGACATTGGAGGAGAAAACTTGTTAGGTTTGGTAATTTTCTATCGAAGAATGTAGAGAGGAGTTTGTCCCATAGTGACAATAGTCAGTAGCTGAGATGCAGTTGTCAGTCAAAGGATTGCCAGAAGGAAAAAGCATCACAATGAGTTTGGGGGGCAACATGAAAACATTACAGGAAGAAGGTTTTAAAATGGGCTGATGAGTTTTGGGGTTTTTTTCCTGTCCTTTTTTCTTTGTGCCAGGCACGGTGATTAATACCTGCAACGTGCAGCATGCACTGTACTGAATATAAGTTTATTTTGATATCAAACACCTCACTCGACTTTCATCACTTTTCCTAAAGCATACTTTGAACAACATACTTAGCATATGTATATGATAAACGCCTTCATTTATAAGTAATATATTTGAGTTGCATTTTATATATATATATATATTCACAAAAACAGATTGTCTCTGTGTTTCCACTTACTGTCCTTTCTTCTTTGTTTCCTTGTTTAATATATGGGACGACAGCGTATTACATAAGGGGAAATCAGCTCCTGTATTTAAAATGAGTGTATTAAGATTGGTGTCATTAAGACACAGACAATCCATAGCTTCTCACAGTGCTGCGTTATCCATAGCAAACTCTTATTTAACAACAGGACCACAAGCGAATATTTATGTAAATAGGTATTTTCGTGTTGATATTTTGTGGTACACATGTAACTTTTTCTTTTAGAGTTCCATGGCATTATTACTTCATTTTCTTATTTGTAATGTAATGTTTTTAGATCAAGGTAGACTTGAATTAATGTCATAATTGTCAGTATTATTAAACTTTATGTCAACTGTACTGTTAACTCATCTGTCCCATAGTTTTAGAACATGACTAGCTATCTGGCATTGTTGCAAGTGCCTTAAATCCATGGCATCCTATTAAAAAAAAAAAAAAATTACAGATTTGGTGTTATGCTGCATGAGAAAGACAAACACACCTCAAAATGTCGTCCTTTCTTAGCTTGCTGCGTTTTACAGTTCTTTCTGCTACCAATTTCTAAGCCTTTATTATATAATATTGATGAATTACAGAAATGATGAAGTCGTTCTCTTATTTCTGTTCAATGTACCAGAGCTGTGTATCTGTTAATGAGATACAGAGTCATTTCTGTGAAATGTATAAATGTTATGTGCGGGTCAAATTAATATATGACATCCTATCAGTCCGTAGACAGGTATTCCTGTTTTGCTAAGCCGTGCAGATTCAACCCATTGTGCTGTCCAGCGCCAACCTCCCGTCTTATACAACCCCTTTAGAAATCTCCCACCTGGAAAGAACAACGAGCAACTCAGTGTGCAACCCAGCCTGCGTTATTTGACCTGAAGCCCCGATGCAAAAGCATAGCTCGTTTGCACCACTCAACAAAACAGGATCCGTTTCCCACCTCCACCCCCCGACTCCTTCTATATGCAACCCACCGCGGAGGTGAGCCTTCAGCACTCTTGCAGAGCTGAGGTGGAAGGCTGGAAGCTCCTCATTCTCTGCAGCTCCCTGGCTGCGTAAAGCAGCCGTAACACTGAGACTTGGGTGGTTTTAGGGCTTTACTGGCAAAAGGGGAAATTTTCGTTTGGAGTTGCCTATCATCCCAAGTCCCAGTTTACGCTGTTTTTACACTAGCTCTTTGTTTTCTATTCTTATTTTCTCCAGTTTTCTTCTTACCTGAAAGAGGTTTTGTTTGTCAGACAAATGTCGGTCATCCACCGGTCATCAGCCGGTTGCACTCTTTTGATGTAGATTTAAGAACTTTTTTTCATAAACTTTAACTGCTTTTGTTTTGCTCTGTACTTTCCCTGCAGCTGTAATTGCTGAGTGCCTGTTGTATACTTTATAGAGTTGAAATAAAAACAATTACTTTTGAACAGCGTGTCGACTTTCTTCCATGGCAAAACCCAAGTTTGGGGGAGTTCTTCTGGTTAGTGATTAAATTGGGGGGGTTATTCTCATTTATTAAAACATGCAGTAAGAGGTAACGGATCAAAATGTATGGTATTTGGAGATTAGTACTGGGGTCCAAATTTCCTGCAGGATGTAAAGGCAGATGGCCGCAGTTACTTTTTTTTTGCTTATTTGAGCACCTGCATCACTGCAAGTAGCCAGGCCAAAGGGGTCTAAGGGTGATGGGGGTCCAGCTTTGAGCAGGCTTGGCACAGTGACCCCCACAGCTCACTTCCAACCCAGAGTACTCTGTGAACGTACTGAGCAGTAAGCACATTTGCAGCATGTTTACCCTTCAGGGATGAAGAATGCACTTTATATTTTGATTGCTGCCAATATAAGCAAGTCTGGGGCATGCAGCTGGGAAGGGACCATGTTTCCAACATGAGTTACGTCATTGCTAGATGGGATGTGGCTGCAAACAACACCGGTATCAAAAAAAAAAAATAAAAAAGATGTCCTTGTCATCACTATTCCTTATGGGAAATGCTAAGCGGTGGTGATGAAGGCATAGCCATTAATGGCAGCGCAGCCACGGGATGTCAGTGAAGATCTCACCTCTGTGCACAGGATGATGCAGCATTCAGGATGCTGAGACTCTGTCCAACCCAATGGATTTAAATACATCCTTGGGAAACTGCTCAGCCCCTGTGCGATGCAACTCGTCTTTAAATCTCAGCAAGGTCAAAGTTATGTGCGTACTTCAGTGCTATGTGGACACAAAGCCTGGTAAAAACTGGAGAAAGGAGCAAGAAAACATCTTCCCAGGAGGAAAAGAAATTTGGTAATTGCCTAAGCAGCAGCTGGGAAACATCATGGAATGATTGTGCAGGATGCAGCAATCACAGATACAAGTTAGTAATACAATAAAAAGCCCAGGGTGACGTGGCCCTCACCTGAAACTGCAAGGGGAATACAGGGATTTCGGGGCAAGGTGCCGCCCTCATTCTTGCAGGATAAAAATAGCAAGGCACTGGTTCGCCCGAGTGTGGCGGGGATGTCCGCTGGCCGCTGACTCAGCAGCACCACTTCTGCCAGCACCTGCATTAGGTGCTTGCCGAAACTTTCCCAGGCAATTATTAGCCTGGCTTGAGCCTCTTGGGCCTGAAATACCTGATAGCAGCTCCCTGCAGAGGGACAGCGATACCCGTTGTGCTGGAGGTGGGTGAGCGCTGCTGGGGTTTTAATTGCAGGGCTGCACCGTCTGGAATTGCCCACCCTCAGAGGAATAAACGTGTATGGTGGGCTGGGGCAGCGCTGCGGTGTTTAGGCTTTTTGCCCGTATTTTCTTTTAAACCCGTCCTGAAGAAAATAAATAAATAAATAAAAGGACCATTATGCCGTCATCGTGAAAACCCGATTTAATCAGTTGGGGTTTGCCGCTGCACTTGCACAACCTCCCGGGGGCGGGCGGGCGGCGCTGCCCCGGCCTGGCCGCCAGGGGGCGCCGTGGTGCCGGCCGCACAGCGCTGCCCCGGCGGGGCGGGGCTGGGGGCTCGCGGCGCCCCGAGGGCGCCGGTGCGGGGACGGCGGGGAGGGGTGGGGGGGCGACCCCTTTGATCTCCCCGCATCAAAGGCCCCGGGAGCGCCCCCCGGCAGCGTGCCCCCCGTCCCGGCGGCGGCGCTGCCCAGGCTGGGGTCAGGCGAGTGCGAGGGCAGGAGCTGGGAGTGGGGGGACACCAACGGGGGGACGCGGGCCAGGGCTCAGCCCCCGCCGTGTCCCGTCCCCCACACACACACACTGGGCCGGGGGGGCGCCGAGCGGCCCCCTCCCTTCCTGCAAAGCTGCGCTGGCGCCAGGAAGGGCGCGGGGGGCGGGTGGGCGCAGACATATAGGACACCAAAGGCCCGATTCTGCCGCCGGGCGGGAGGGGCTCGCTGCACCCCACCGCGGCTCCCAGCTACTGGGGGGGCTGCATGGCGAGCCCCTCTTCCCCCTTTCCCAGCTCCCCCCGTCGGGCGAGGCGGCGCACCCGGCTGGAGACAGCGGCGGCGTCGGGGCGTGCAGAGCATCTGTCCGGGGACCGGGGGAGCTGTCACTGGGGGGGTGTGGTGTGTGCGTGTCTGTGTGTCTGTGTCTGTCTGTCCTCGCCGTTGCGAAACCCCCTCCCGGGCGGCGGCCAATGACGGAGCCCTCGGGGCGGGGGTGGGGGGGGTTGGGGGCTCATCGGCACAACCCCCCGGGGGCCCTTTGAAATCCCATCCGCCGTGCCCTCCTCCCCGAGGGGGCGGGCGCAGGAGGCAGCCCCCGGGGGTATAAAGGCGGCTGCGGGCAGCGCAGGTAGCTGCTGCTCGGGGACCGCGGGAGCTGCTGCAGCGGCGGGACACACCGGGGACGGGAGGGGACGGGACGAGGATGCGGGGGCTGGTGGCGCTGCTGGCGGCGCTGAGCTGCGCGGCCCCGGGCGGGCGGGCGGCGGCGCCCGGCGGTGCCCTCAGCTCCAACGCCATCAAGGGACCCCCCCTGGGGGGGGCGGCCGAGGCCAGCGCCGCTCCCGCCTCGCCCTTCGACGGCAGCAACAAGCCGCCGCCGGCTGCCACCCGGCAGGTAGGAGCGGGGACGCACCGGGGATGGAGCTGGGGGGACGCACCGGGGACGGAGGGGGGTGGCGGCCCGGCTGACCCCCTCCTCTCTGCCCTCCCAGCCTTTCCCCTGCGCCGAGGACGAGGACTGCGGCCCCGAGGAGTTTTGCGGGGGGGCGGCCCGCGGGGGGGGCGCCCCGCTTTGCCTCGCCTGCCGGAGACGCCGCAAGCGCTGCCTGCGCGACGCCATGTGCTGCCCCGGCACCACCTGCAGCAACGGTGAGGGGCGGCGGGGCCAGGGGAGGGGGTCACACCCTGGGGGTGCCGCGGAGGGGGTCTCGGGGTCCCACCCGTGGCTGACAGCCGCCCCTCTGCCTCCCGCAGGGCTCTGCACCCCCCCGGAGCCTCCCCACGGGGCCGCCGAGCTGGATGAGATCGGCACTGAGGCTCTGCCCCGACGGACGCCGGCTCCTGCCTGGCTCCCCCCTGCCAAAGGTAAGTGCTGTGACCCCGCTGCCCCCCGCTGGGCCCCACTGCCCTCGGGGGGGGGGGATGCCCGCCCTGCCCCACCACCCCCGCAGGAGCATCCTGGGCTGAGCACATGCCACACTGTCCCCACACAGGTGAGGAGGGGGACTTCTGCCTGCGCTCGTCGGACTGCGTGGCTGGGCTGTGCTGTGCCCGTCACTTCTGGTCCAAAATCTGCAAGCCAGTGCTGCGGGAAGGGCAGGTGTGTACCCGGCACCGGCGAAAAGGCACCCACAGCCTGGAGATCTTCCAGCGGTGCCAGTGCGCCGAGGGGCTGGCGTGCCGCCTGCAGCGAGAGCACGGCCCGGCTGATGCCTCCCGCCTGCACACCTGCCAGCGGCACTGAGCATCGCTGGATGGACGGGACGGGACAGACTCCGGCCCCGCCGGAACAAAAGCTTGTTTCTCAAAGGAACTACTTCTAAGCGACTAATTGCAGTATGTTACTGTGTTGTGAATACTCGAGCTGGCACTTAGCTGTACATAACGCCGGGACTTTTAATGACTTTTTTTTTTTTTTCTTTTTCCTGAGGGTGCTGCCTTGCGCTCTTCCAAGCCGTGACTGTGACTTTGTACACACTGGGTTTTTAAATCTAGGTCAAAGGAATGCGACCATATGTTTGTGAGCGAATAAACCGTTCATTAAAATCGGTCAGAGCTGCCTGCACGTCCCTGCCTGTGTGTGGCCACCGTGGTCCCTTCCCCACCCCACGGGAGTGGAGATGTGCCCTGGAGCGGGAATGCCCATAGAGGGGGGGGAGGGGGGGAGTGAGCCAGCTCATTGCCGGCTCCCCATGGGAAAGGCTGTTTGGGTTATTGCTATTTATTCAGCTGCTTTTTAGGAATTCTGGTGTGCCACTGCAGCCACCAATACTCTCAGGCCACCAGATGCTGGGCCAAGGATGGGCACTACGGCCGGGGCTCCAGGAAGGGCAGGCAGCAGCAAAACACCCTCCTGCACAATTTTGTCATGGGGTAAGGAGGGAAGCAAAGGATCAGTGGCGGGGCTGTGCTGGACTGCAGTGTGTGGCTGACCACGGGATGGGTGCTGAGGAGCACAGTGATCTCAACCGCTCCATCAGCGCAACGTTTGCTCTGTCTACAATAAAGACTCATTTTTCAATTCACTTTGCAGCCTGTCGCTATCAGTTTTCTCCCTTCTGGGTGGCTTGGAGGGAGGGAAAGCAGTGAGCATGCATTTTGTTCCCTACTCCCTTTAGCTTCTAGTACTGTCCACCTATTGCAAGTGGTTTGTAAATGTGCATTGAGCAAGAGTGGGGGCTGTGTCATGCAGCATGGGGCTGGTGGGCAGCAAGTGCAGTACTGGCAACTCTGTCCTGTGCCTGCCTGGCAGGCTGCCTGTGGCCTCCCTGCAGTCTGGGGACAGTGTTAGGGATGCAAAACCATGCTGGAGTCCTCCCTGTTCAACTCAAATGGGCTTTGTACTCAAAGTCCAAACCTGACTGCAATGCAGCACATCCCTGGGTGGCTCTGAGGGCACTGTGTCCCATTTACAGGGATGCTCCAACTGTGCCACGTCTTGTTTTAAAATGCAGCATGCTCATTGGTGTTTGGTGCCTCTTTAGGGACCTTGGGGACTACACTGGTATGTGGGTTACTGAATACAAACCCAAACCACCGCGTTTGCAGGAGTCTGCAAGTACCAGCTGGTGCTGAACCAAGCCCACAGCTACAGAAAACACGAAGGAGGGCGCACCCAGCCCCATGTAGAGGCAAACACTTAAAAACGAGCCTTCCTCTTGCATGGGTGAGGGATCATTCTCAGCTTCGCTCTGGCTCTTTTCGAGGCTGGGTAGTATCTGGGCAGGCTGAGAACAGCCAGAGCTGCCCCAAACCAGAAGGTAAAGCACTGATGCTTCTTAAACCACCTAAATGCACTGGGATGTTTGTGCCCATGGAACTATTTGCAGCAACCAAGGAAGGCTGCTATGGCTAGAGCGACTGTGACCCAAGCTGTGCATGCCATAAGCTAAATGGCGATCTGCAGGTTGCAGCGATGTTGCTGGACAGCACATTTAAGTCTCACCCTCTGGGTCTGCGCTCGGGAACAGCTTTCACTGGAGCTGCAGCAAGAGCTGGGGTTTGAAGCAGCCCCCTGAAAGAGTTCATGACTCAAAGGCTTGAGTTTAATGCTTTAATCATTGTGCAAAGCTTAAAAAAAATTTTAGAAATACACATTTTAAAATACTTTTTATTAATAGATACATCTAAAAAATTACTATCTCATAACATATTTAATAATTATGATGATTATGCTCAGTAATAGTCAATGGCACTAGAGCAATGAAGGTACCTGGCTATGAATAAAAGCATCAGTAACTACTTAGAGAAGTTCAGGTCTGACATAAACAGTGGCATATTTTATCCCCAGTACATATAAAATAGTGTCATTAGGTTTAGGTTTTTTCTTCATACAGTTATAGTACTCTCTCCTTCCCAGACAGACCAACACAGCTTTGACATCTTTCAAGGCAGTGAAAAATACACTTATAGGGCATTAAATATCAATTACATACCTTTTTTGTTCAGAATCATGTTATATCAAATCTTGCCCACTTGCAAGGGTGCTCAGGTGGACATCTTGTCATCATCATGCCCAACTTCATCCTTGCAGGCATTTCAGCACCAGGATGGCCTTGCAGTGATACCCAGCATTTGTCAGCACTTCAGACACCTTAATAAGGAGATTATTTCTGTCAGGAAAACCTCGGGTACTATTTCTTGTCATTGTTAGTACCGTCTTCGCTGTCCCCTTTTATACTGGGCAGTTTGGCCATCTCTGTATTTGTACATGCATTAGCCAAAAATGACTATCCTTCACATGCCTTGATATTCTTCAGTTTTTCAGTCTGGAAAAAAAGGAGCGTTTTTATCAGCCCATCTTAGGTGAGAGAAGCATGCTTTGATCCAAAGACAGAAGATACAGAGAAACATTATTTCAGCACACAAGGTGCACTTCAGTAACACCTATAATAAAAGGCATCTCAATGTACAGTTCCCCCACCTCTCTCTAATGAAATTATTGCCCCCCCCCCCAAAAAAAAAAAAAAAAGACAGAACAAATCCTTTATTCTAAGCAAAGAGCTAATAAAGGAAGCAGGGTTTGGTGGATGAGGTGGTTTAGCACCTCTTGTTTACTTGCTGTTCCTCATTATAGGGCTGGAAGAGCTAACAAAAAAGCTCTATGAAATTAAATTTTGTTATTTATAATTTGAAAAGGAAGCATTGTAAAGCAGCCTCCCCTAATGACTGGTTGCTAGCAGCACAGCTTTACAGCCAGCCTTCTGCAAGTATAGCCCTTCCCCTTCATTTCTCCAAATTAAATACCAAATACACACAGCTGGTAGAAGGGTGGCTTCAGCCTTGGCAGAGTATAAATGAGCATGATCACATCATCATGGCTGTAAGAGCAGTGCAGCCCTGTGCAGGGTGTAGTGCTTACCCTGCCCATCTCTTAAACTGGGGGCCTTGGCCTGGTAAGTGGGGGTGGTATAGGAAAGCAGCTGGTGATATCCCCTCCAAAGTTTTAGTTGTTAAAGGGTTTAAAGGAAGGCAGAATAGAAAAGCAGTGTGTAACCTGGGTTTGAGTCTCTGTGGTGGTAAAATACATTGTTTAAGGGAGTCTGTATGGGCTGGATTGGTGCCTGCAGTTCACTTGATGTGCTCCTTCCAACAACTACAATTGTACTATTATAAGTTTTAAAGGTCCTATTCCCTTTGATATTCATTTAGAGACCAATTTGCTATTAACTTGTCCAGTTGCCGAATCTCTTCTTAAGTCTTCTGTGGGCTTTTAAGCACTGGGTTGTTATGCACCTTGCATCTCTGTAGCACTTGGCTAAAACTAATAAAGCAGCACCCCAGAACCCTGTAGTCCTACCCCAGCCCTAAGTTTACATGGGCTGTATGAATTCAGATGGCTTTAATGATTTGTATGAGAAAATTGAATCACTCTTCCAATTACACTATGGTTTTCCTGAGATGATTTTTCTGTGCTGTGAATATAGTTTTCTAGGAGATGCTTTCACAGAAGCACCAGAAAGCTCATCTCTGCTGCACCTGGTGACAATATTGGCATAAAGGCATTAATCTTATAAGGGAAGAAGTGGTGGAAATGGGACACGGTGCAGTTTTTACTGTAATTTGTGGAGAAATGAGTTTTTTGGGAGGCAAACACTATTTTCTTCCCAAGTTCCTTCAAAAACTAGTTGCACCTGAAGTTGTAGCATGAGAAATATCCCCCTCTTTTTTTAAAGCAAAGCTCACGCTTTTTTTAAAGGATGTTCACACTCCTCTTGCTTCCACCAATCTTCACCTCACATTTAAAATTGAACTCCCATGACACTAAAGCCACTTGTCTGAGGAGCAAAACTGTCCTCTATACTCATGCAGTGCAGGAAAGGGTTACGAAAGTCCTTAAATCCACCCACAGCCATTAAGACAAGAGAAGTTCCTTTTTTTTTTTTTTGATATTTGCCTCTAATAACACCGAGCAGAAAACTGCACGTATTAGCTCAGAAAGATGAAAGCCCTGAACAGAGAGTGCAGGTGAAAACCTTTGTGGATGTAACAATACAGAAAGCTTTTGTGGTTTGTTGGTTTGTTTTCCCTTATATTTGGGGCTAGGTTTTTCTGGTGGGGAGTTAGCCCACCTGCTGGAGCTGCTCTTTATCATAAGTCTTTCAGCTGAGGGCTTGGTGAAGCAAACCTTGATCTCACTTGGGGTGGGAAGCAGAGCATCCAGGTGGCCCAGCTCCTCACCACCCCTTGCAGAGCATTAAAGGTATGGTTTCCTCTGTCCCTTGCCTCCTTCAAACAAATATACTACATCCCTGCTAATCCCAAGTGATGTTTATTACTGGGTTGTTTTTTTAAGTAGCTTTTTTCTTCTCTCCTGCCTCCAATGCCTGACTTGTGTCCCTAATTAACACCTTAAGAGGGGGGTGAGGATAACTGAGATACTTAAGGAGGGTGCTTCTGGGCAGAGCTTCTAATCTACCTCTCAGTGAGGGAGGGGACCCATTAGCAGGTGATTTAAGTGAGTAATAAGTCCATCAGCATGCAAATGCCCGTAGCCCGATGAAAGAGTTGGCCGGGAGGGTAAGAGGCACAGCTGGGCTACAATGGGATGTTAAGCCTCCCCCCTCTGAGCATCTGGCAGCGGTGTCCCCCACCTCCCCAAATCCCAGCTCTGAATGGTTGGGTGAGTGAGGAGAAGCAGCTGTAGGTGAATGGATGGATATTGTGGAGTGGGCAAAGAGTCAGTGTGAGTTTTGCATGAGAAAGTGGTGCTTTGCCAGTCTAGGAGAAGTGGTTAAAGGAATCAACGAGGAGATAGAGGAAGGTGATCCAGCTGATTGCAAAGACCTTGGTGAGGAGCCTTACCAAAGGGATGAAGCTGCTGCTGGAGAAAACAAAGGCCTTCCCATCTTTTGAAATAACTGGAGGACAAGTCGTGGGAACGAATAGTTGTTGCTTTTGGTGGAAGGAGGTGATAATATCCTAGAAGGGTGGATGCTGGGACTTGTGCTTTACAGCTCTACTTATCTTTTTTTTTTTAAGATTTGTTCTAATATTAAGTCTGTAGGTGATACAATCAGGATAGGTAAATCTGGGGGAAAAAAAATCCCAGTAGCAAACTAGGAAAATATTTCAGGACAACACGGCAATACCAAGGGACTCCAGAAGCATATTGTGTAGTAGAACTATAGAAAGTAAAGGGTAAGGTGGTGAGAGCATGCTCCCATACAAGGAAAGGTTTGGTAGCTCATCTCAGCTGGAAAAGAGATGACTAAGGGAGGATAGGAGAGGTCTGTAAAGCTGTAAACAATGCTGAGGAGGTGACTGAGTGGTTATTTTTGTTTCTTACAATGCAAGAAGGAGATGGACTGTTCAGTCAGCCAGTTTAAAACAAACGTAGCACGCAGCCAAGTTCTGTAACTGGTGGCCACAAAATGAAAACTCATAAATTAAGTCACACTGGGACAAAGCTAATTCATAGAAAACAGAGGCTTGGATGTGACCACTGGCTGAGGAAATCTCTAAATGCTGATTATTGGCAGTGGGAAGGATGATACCGTAAGTGTCTAGGGGGTGGGTTTTCTTTAATTATTACTTTTGGTTTGGTTTTCTTGAACGTTGGCTCCTTAAGGCCCTTCATCTCTGAGGCTATGTCTTAAACCTGAGCTGTCAGACCCACAGGGAAGTGTTGGTCTATTTTTATTTATTTACCTTTAATCTTAAACTAAACCTCCTCTAACACATAATTGGTTCAAGATGCTGATTTTGAGAACAAGTGAATGCACAAAAGCTCCATCACTGGAAGAACAATCCCAGCAAGCCAGCAGTGACTCTGAGCCTCATCTCACCCTCTGTCCTGATGTCCTTGTTAAACAACCTCCTGAAACTCCTGGCTGATGTGGGTGGCACATCCTTCATATGTATTTGTTGTGCCCAGTGAGGACTTCCTGTAGATAGTTGGGTTGTCTAACGACTTTTGCTCCAAGGTGTATCCACTTTGGAAAAAAACCAATATGAAATATTTAATTTTACTGTGTGCTACTTAATATTCCTGGGTTTTCAGATTGACTTAAAAATACATCAATACCATCATAAATCACTAATGAACAGAAGGCCAAAGTGTGGAAGAACATGTTCCAAAACTGGTTCACTTGCTCTTCCCAACCCCCCTTCCCCCAATCCTGAGAGCCAGTTCACCACAGATGGAAGTATTCTATATAGTTTTGATCTTGCACCCTAATACTAATTCTCTATTATTGATTCCCAGGGAGTTTGTAGCTTCATAGCCAGTCTTGTGGTGTACAACACAGGTAGCACGTCAAAATGACAACTTCACAATGGTAAGAAGTCGGTTAATCCTGGTCAGGTAAGATGTGGACTTCATACTTCTTTTTCAGAATAATTGGTTCCACACAAGGAACAGTAAATCAAAACGATAATTAATAGTTTGGTTTGCACATTCAAAGAGCACCTCTCCATTGATGTGTAGCAGAATGAAAAAGGAGGGTAGCAAAGGTCCTGCCATGGTCTGGGTTTTTTTTTGTTTGTTTGTTTTTTAGAATTGTGGAGAGCCTCCCTTGAATCCTCCTCTAATGAAAAGCAGGGGGTTTTGTACCCACTGCCAAGCTGAGGTTATCTTATCTCCAGGAGGAGCTTGGGAACATCCACACAAATGGCAGCTCTTTTTAGCTTGTGAGAGCAGGCTCTGGTCCATGGGGTGTGGGTAGGGAAGTGAAGAAGTGAAATGCTAATGCAGCTGATTTCAGTCGCAAATGTCTACTAGGGGTCTCTGCTCTGCTCTTCCCTCTTGAACTTGTATATGAGCAGGTCTTTGCTGGTTTTAGGTGGCCCCAGACTGCCCATCCTCCCAAAGGACTGGCCTGTGCTGATCCTTCCCTAACATAGTGGCTTTGCCGTCCCAGACATCTCACATGAGGGAGGCTTTAGCTGCCTTAGCCAGGAGGAATGCCTGACCATAAATGATCATCCAAGAAACGTAATTTCTTTTGGCTGCAGCCCAGCCTGTATAGGGGGATGAGTGATGGCCATGATAGCAACGAGCCTAGATCTTTCCCCTATTTGGAGAGTTGCTTCTTACATACCACAATCCATGGGTTACACTCAGAAAGGAAGAAGGGAAGAGCCTGGAGCTGCTTTCAGACAGTACTTTATTCCACTCCCATCCACAAGGACCACTTAATCTTATAGGCTCTTGAGCTTTCAGCCTAAAGTACAAATCCGTTGTGCAGGAATCTGCTTCTACGTGTAGCTTTTCAATTTAGGACTGTCAGGGTTAGGGGATGTACACTGCTTTTGTTCAGGCATCTTTGCTGAAGAAACAGCCCAGCCTCTCTGTCCCCAGGCTGGTTGGGGCCAACACCCTCATTCATGGGCAATTCTCCTACTCAGACTCGGTGTTCCCCCAGAGTATTTATATGAATTTTAGAGAAGGCTTATTCATGCAAGATGTTGTCTTGGCTTCCTCTTGTCAAGACAAAGCACCATTATGAGCAATATTGAAGTATGTTGTCCTATCATGTATTGGGGAGAGCTTCCAACTCCTCCTTGGCAACGAGTCCCTTTGGAGGCAGATGAGGACTTTCTAGTTCACAAAACCTGGCCATGTGCCAGTTATCTACTCCTAGCAGAGTGATAAAAGGCTAGTCCTGTTCCTGAGCTGGATGCCCTTTGCCTGAGCAGTCTAATATTTCCATCAGAAGGCCATCACTGCTTGTTGATAGCAGCTGTTGTCAGACTATTTGTCTGATCAACTCAAAAGCAGTAGGAATGCAAAAGGGAAGCCCTTGTGACCCAAATTATTGATGTATTTTAATCCTTGTTGTAAGGTTTTATATTCTCCTGGGAGCTCAGAAGCTGAGGACAGCACAAGATCAATGCTGTTGAAAGTTGGCAGTGGCTGCAATGGTCCTACCACACAAGTGGAGGCACTGGCAAGGAGAGGTGTGACGGGTTCCTGGAGAAACCAACTTAGTATTTTCCAGGCTGTATTTTGATGCCGCTGCAAGCCAGAGGGATCAGCAGGGAGTAGAAGACTCTTCCTTCTGTTCATGTCACATGTATTGAAAATCTCTAAATACGAGGGCTTTCCAGAGTTGTAAATAACTTATTTTGGTTTAGCAATCATGCTCTTAAAAAAATATCACTTAATTGTTGGCCAAAGCATTGTATTGGGAAGAGAGGCCTCCAGCTTCCATCCGACCTGTAAAGCTCACTTAGATCCCTTTTAAAGACCATCAGGGTTTGGGGTTTTTTTCTTTCAAAACTTGGGACAAGGAATCATCACAGCACACAGTTCTGCTCATATCATTATCAAGCAAAATATCCTGTTCTGCCTCTGTGGACTGATTTGTATTACGTAGGTTATAAATGGCCATTGCATTTATAGTGGAGTCTTCATGGTACCATAGCATTTTAAAATGCCACAACAGCAGCCAGCTGACAGAAGAATATTGGTTTTCTCCCTTCCAGATCTTCCAGGTTTCATTGCTCTGTGAAAGATTACCGACACGTTGAATATTGAGTTGTGTGCTACCCTGTAGGTTGCTGTTTGACCTTTTGTTATTAAAGTTCATACAGTAATTTTTAGCAAACTAGTGGTGAACGCTTCTAACACTGGGAAGCTGTCTGGTGCCTGATTTTTGTTGTGGTGTTGAGTAACCTCAGGTATTAGCCGCAGCCCTTGTGTCTGCATTTTTCCCATACTCATCTGCTACTCAGCAGATCATCTGTCCGCTTTGCTGAACTTTGGTTCTGGGATTGGGAAAAGGCCAGGTTCTGTCCCATGAAGTTTCTGATGTTGCACAGGGTCTTGTTTGAATGTCCTATGGCTGGTGCTGTGTACTGCAAGCTTGTGACATGTGCCCACCATGCTGATGTGAATGTGGCTGTGCAACAGAAGCATCATCCCTATACTGGGGGAACCAGCTTTAAGGAGTATTTAAACACCCCCTGGAGATGAGGCTAGACCTGGTGTCATGTTCCAGATAGTGTTTTTCAGCTTTTGTTTTTAGTCAACTCTTCGTTGTGTCAGAAATGCAATGACCTAGAGAGACCGAGCCTTCTTATTTGGGCATCTTGATCCTTTCTTAGAACTGTCTCTGTCTTAAGCTGTGGATGTAATTACATAAATAATTAGTAAAGCAAGAGCCTTTCAAAAGCTGATATTTTCTTTGTTGTCATAACACGTTAGTCCTCAATGCTTCTTGCTAGCAAGTAGCCTACTGCTATTAAAAACCTTCACTGTCAATAAAATTTGAAGACCATTGCCTGCATCTTCCTGTTACAAAGATAAAAGTTTTCTGTTGGAGTGTTTGGGTAACTCAACAACCTCACTTTCTTAGTTTATCCCTTAAATATTGCTCAGCCTCAGACCATTAGTTAGCATATATTTTAGTTTTTATTTTCTTTTCAATATATTTTTAATAACTTTCAAATTTATTCCATCTGAGGATTTCACATCTAATGCTGTGAAACAAGATAAGGAGTAAAGGCATGTGCTTCTTGATTTAGGATGAAGTTCTGAGGCTTATCATTCCAGTCCTGTATTTTAGGAAGGGTGCTACTGGGTTTTGTTTACTGCTGGCTTTGTATTTTGCAGAGGCACTGAGATGAGATGAAATCAGTGTGGGAATTTTTTGAATAAAATTTATGGCTTCTCACTGAAGCAAACTCAAATCCCTTCTGTGGTGAGAAAGAGGAATGCATGTAAAATTCCTGAAAAAACCCACTATTTTCCTCCCAATGTGACTTGGCATGCATGCAAGCTATTTATGTCGTATATAAAATAGAGAAAGTTAAAGAAAAACAAAGCTAGGGCTTTGTTTTTGTTTACTTTCTTGGGGCCTGTTAAAGAAACAAACTGATTAGTTCACAACAAGCAGTCATGGTATAGACAGAACTTTTTGAGGCACAAATTTGCTTCCTATCTCTCGTGTTATCTTTACTAAAGCCAAGATGACTGATGCAGTATTTTGGCAGAGCCAGAGCTTCTGTTGCAACCTCTGGCTAAAACACTGCTTAAAGCTCTTAAGCTCTCCCTCGCTCATCCTTCAGGCTGTGCTTCATGTTATGAACTTGCTCATCTCTGCTCTGGTTCCCAACATGTCCCGCATGGCTGTGTCATTATCCCCTGCTCTTCACCTCTTATAGCGCTGACCTGATGGTCTCTTTTGCAATCCAACATCAGGTGTTGTGTGGCTGTCTGTTGTCTGACTTACCTTGACTCTCTTATGTCCACTTGTCAAGTTGCTGGAAAAGTCCTTTTCTCCTGTTTTTGATGGGATTTGGTTCCCTTGTCCTGCTTTCTCTTTCCACCCTTTCCTGGCCCTTTACTCATCTGTCAAGCATACACAAAAATGTCTTTTCTTTCAAGACATCCAACCTGACGTTGAAGTTGTCCCATCCCAGTCCCACTGGTCCCCTGACCATTTAGAGCCCAGACATTGAAAACTGCCAGCAAATAACCATCTTCTATGCCTCCCCTTGCTGGAAGCTACCCAGAAATTCCAATACAATCACTTTGCTGTTGGCCTTCAAATCACTCCTTAAACACCCAAGAGTGTACCCCAAAACCCCCAAACTCCCCTAGGAAAGGAGAGGATGCTCACTCATGGCACCTTCTTCAGCTTTTAACCTTCTAAGTTATAAGTGGGTTAGCCAATCTGTTTGCTTCAGCACAACCAGAGTCTCCTGTCACTGCTCTGGTGTATGTAGAAGAGGATTGGGAAATTACGATAATGTGACAGGCAATAAATGACAACAGAACAGTGAAAATGCCCTTTGTATTAAAGCATGTGCATGAACATATTGCAGGCATTGTCCTGAAGCAAAAAGGAGGCATGTCTGGTGGGAGATAGCGTACAAGAGAGACAGAGCAGTCTAGACTTAAAGCATACCACCCACCCATGTATATTTGGTAAAAAAACAGCTCTGCCTGCTGGATCTTATTTTTCTCACTGAGGTACATGTTGCTCCTAAATAAACATGATTATACCTTATGTGGAGCTGCAGCTCAGTCCAAACACTAAAAATAGCAGGCAGAAAGTAGAGACTTCAATTAGATGCATACTGCTCAACAATTTAACTTCTAATTGGCTTGTGGTTATTCCCCAACTAGGAACCAACCCTGTTGTGTTTAAAGGATTCACAGTCTAGCAAAACAGGGACCCAAAATGATTTTTTTAAAGTGGATTGACCAAAAAAAGAGACCTAAGTGTTGCATGTCGAGGAACTTGCGTGTTTGTGTGCAACTTACCTTTAACTTAGAGCTATGCTGCGGCTAGTCTCACCATCATGGGTTTGACAGCTAAGTTCAGCTCCGCATCCTCTCCTCAACCCCATTTCTGGTGGCAAAAAGATTTTTGGGTTAGATTTGGCTCCTGATTCTGCTTGTGGTGGCAGTACTGCAGAACCAGTGGCCAGGGCCATTCCAAGAACATCTTGATTTCTGCCCTCTGCCACTGCAGTCCAAAACCTATTTTCCTTTCAGTTAGCAGCACCAAAGCCTCTATAGTCTTTGGCCCCTTAATTTTTATCTGTATTTAATTCTTGTTGACTCATCCTGAAAGCAGTAGCGCTCAGTGTGTGGTTTGTCATGGCATCAAGAAGTGCCTAAGCAGAAGTCGTGCTGTTTCAGCTGGTTGCACACACATGTAACACCAAGTGGCCTTCAACATCACTGGAGTCATTTGTCAGACACTGGCATGACCTGCTGTTTCTCAAAGCACATGAAGCCAGGTGCAGAATGGGAGGAGAATGGCAAAAGGGCTTGATTTTTGGCAGAACGGCAAAACTGCACCACTGCCTACATGCCACTTTACCCAGGCTTCAAATATAATTCTGCCCTGGTATATGGTGGCTTCAGCAGACAAAGCTTCTCCAAAGCTCTGTTGGGATAGAGAAGTGGATTTCAAGGATACACCAACACAAGTTTATAGAGCTGGCCATGTGCCTAGCAAGAATACAGGAGCCTTTGCCTTTGCCCATAAGCAAGACATCACTCCTTTCTTTTCCAGGATACAGGAATAGTCCTTTACTGCCCTTATTTCCAAGTCACCTATTCCTCCAACTCAACACCCACAGAAAATGTCTACTATAGTCCCATGATCATCAAGGGACTTGTATGTATGACTGAGACTGAACTGGAGGAAAGCATGACGGGTTAGGGGGGGGAACCCCATAATCTCTAAGTAGCATGTGCATTACAATATACTCTGTACATGGTTGGAAGGTAAATTCTGGGTGTCTTTCTCCAGTGCTGCGCTCCAGAGGATGTCTAAGAAAGAATTTACACCTCTGTACTGGGGAAGAGAGCACACAGATAGTACCATGTTTGGTCTGGTTAAGTTCAAATTAAATTCAGCCCTTCTTCCCAAAACCATGTCCCAGCAGCCCATCCTTCCTCTTGTGAGTAGGTTTCACTCCAGCAAGAAGCATCCCAGAAACCACCGTGGCCTGAATGCTTTCAATTTTTCTGTTCAGTGGAGTTCAGTCCTATAATTACCCGACTCCTTGCTAGTGATGTCCACTTACCCAAGGCTCTTGCATGGGGCAGGGTAACAATGACAGTGATGGGGGTTTGGCCATGTTCTTTCACTGAAACTATGCCATGTGTCACAGTGGTTGATAGAAAGAAAAGGCAAGTGTTGACCTGCCCTTGAACTGCTCATAAATTAAGTAGTAATTAAGCTATTGGAAGAAGAATAATACAGGTTTGGGAGAATAATCATGTATAATATAGCTAACACCATGAGACAGCTCTGTGTAAAGAGCAGGACAATAGGTGATTCAAGCCAGCATTGGATTCTCCATAAACAAACTATTTGTCTAACATAGGACTTAGCTTTTTTTTCACTCATAGGCTTGGTATCTCTTAATTTACTACATCAATGTTTCATTATAATTAAGAAAAAAATCATACCTCGAAATTGTAAGGGTTTTTCTTTGTGAAATATGTTTTATTATGCTCTACAAGCAGTTAACTGAATTAAAGCACAGAAATGAAATAATGATTACATTAAATAGAGTTTGATGATTAGCAAAGGGATGTTTTTAGTCCTAAAAGGCAAGACCGTAGCATCATCATGCAGCAGTGACGCTCCTGATATGTGGCCAAAACCTGGGAAGGGTCCCATTTGAAATTGCTTTCTTGACAATTGCTACATGTCTGGGCTTGTTGGTTTTTCTTTAATTCCCGTAATTTAAAAAAAAAAAAAAAACAAAACAAAAAACAAAACAAAAACAAAAAAAACACAAAACTGATTAAATGCAAAACTTCATGAGGGTCCATTCTCTGACTGGTTATAGCATCTGCATGAGCTCCTTATGAAGACAGATACTGCACTGCCACTTACTCAGTTGTCATATAACTCTATGAATAGAGGTCATTCTGCAGAGCAAGGTCCAGAGGGCTCCACTGCTATAGCTGTCTTGTTGCACAAATCCATCTCTTCATCACCATGTTTGTTGGCAAGTATCTCTAGGCAAGCTGGAAAAAAAACAACAAACCACCTTATTTCATTGCACACAATAGCACCAAGATTAATGTCAAGAATTGTAGATGAACATGCATTATTTCCTTTTAGGGCCAAAATCATGGAAAGCAAAGTTTTGCCTTGTAATACAGATTGTTTGCCAGAGGTACAAACTGGGGAGCCCATGTCCTGGTCTTGGCTACCACCACAAGCCCATTGTCCTTCTGGCCCTTCAAGCAGCAGCACACCTGGTGGTCCCAGTTCACAGTTTGTTGCCCTGCTCTCTTACACACTTTCCAGCCTAAAAAGAGGAAATGTCTTCTGCTAAAAGCCTACCGCATTAATTCCTGTGACAATTGTAAAAGGAGCTAAATAACAGCAACAGGAAATAACTACCCAAGGTTTGCCATCTGCCAGCCAAACTCTAACCTGCTCAAATAATTTTTGAGGCCAATTTACTAAAAACTGTGATCTGGAGTTAAACATAGCAAGACGCAAATAACACAGAGCGAGAGCTGTCTGGGGTTGGATCCTTGCTTTGGTTTGCAGGCCTTGGAATAACTCTCCCTGTTTGTTTGGCACTGGGAAGTGCAGAGGGATTTCTGGGGGTTGTGGATGCTCAGCACCTCCCAGGAATTGCTCCATGTTTTGCAGTATCAGACCCTTGATAGTAGGTTACCAGTTCTGCAGGGCACACACAATATACTTAAGGATGTATTGAAATGAGAGACTGCAGATGAACAGATTTTGCCTAGGATCCTTTCATTAAAGCCTGGACAGACACGCATGCAAACTGAATCCCATTGACTGTGGAGCACAAGGTAGCTGTTTCCAAGCCCTATTACTGGGGATCCTGGAAAGTGTGGAAAGACTCGGCGACCACACTGAAACACCATCACCATCTAAGTCCCTTCAGGTGACTTTTGGTCATGGTCAGTAGTGTGGAGCCCCACAAAACCTCACCCTGTGCTGTCTCTGTCCCTTGCTAGGTGAGTTTGGAGGTGCAAGGAGGAGACCTGGGCCTTTCCATAATGAAATGGTTGGGTTTTCAGCCGTGAAGTGCTCTGGATTTAGGCTTATTGCCTTTTTTTTTTTTTCTTCCCAAATATAGAGTCCATGCTCCCTTTCAGTTGCACCACTACCTGGCAGTTAACTTTTCTTCAAGAGAGACCATGCAAGCTCATTTCAGTTTGGGACCCATGGAGGTGGGGAGAGGGGAGGCCGCGTCCAGGGTAGGGTTTGGGATACCTGGCCATGCCCATGGATCTGTGGTGTTCATGCAATTCTAAATTAGGGATGGGGAGAAAGGAATTTTAAAGAGGATTATACAGAAGAAGAGGGTGCCAGTAGGGCATGGGCATCCCAAGTGTCCTTGAGCAGTTAACCCTATGGCTTTTAGCAAACCCCCATCTTGAAATGCTAGGTTCGGGGGTATTGAACAGTGAAGGTGGAATGTTGCCTCAGGTACAGAAAAATCCAGGACCTGCTGCCTTAGAAATACAAATTGAATTTCTGAGCCCAGGAAGGTATTAAACCCTCAGATTAGTCCAAAGTTCCCATTATTTATAGATAGGAACTTAACTGCTGCACTGAAAGCCACATTGTCCACAGGACACACAGTTTTGCCGGACTGTGGTGGTGTCTCTAGAAGACATCAGTCACTGCCACCACCGGTCTGGTTTCCTCCGTACAAGACAAATCCAGCCGGGCAAGCCAGGCGGTCCCAATGGTGTGACACTTTCAATATCAAAACTGTTTTGTCCAAACAGTTTTCTTTCAGTTTTAACAGGGCAAGCCAGCAACTTGTTAGTTAGGAATATATTTATAAATGCTGTGAGTGATTCACCAGCAGGACTGTGACTGCCAGCAGCTGCTGGGATGCTGTGCTCAGGCACTCAGGGCCCCACAGATTCTTGTGAGAGGCAGACAATTTGTTCATTGGACCCTTTTATTTACTTGTTTGTTTATTACAAAAGATTTTGTTTTGTGCGTGTGTTTTATTTGGCCTGAGATGTCACTGCCTTCTTATATTTCAGGTGGCAATTTTTTCAGACCACTCAAGGATTTTTACGGCGACCCAAGAGTCAGCGAAATATTTTGGGGTTTTTTTTGTTCTGAGCCATAAATAACGTCTGTACTTGGCTTGTGATATATTGAAGTGATCGGTTTGCTTAAGTGAATTTTGTTGGCATTTTTAAAGTCCTACTCCAGATTCTTGTTTGACTCCAAACAGGTAGTGGTGATAAGCTGAAGTCTTCTCTTGAGCTGCATGTCCAAATCTTATTTATAAATTTGTCATCAGTTTATAAAATGTTGACCAAATTAAAACAGCAAAAATCATTTGGGAATGGTGGGGTGCAGCAGAGTGGGTGGTGTAGCTGGCCCAAGGGTGCTTGGCAAGACACTGCAAGTGCTGGGCACTGCTGGAGGGCTCAGACAGTGATGGACAACTTTGAGAAGGGCAACAAGAGAAGCCAATCCAGGGCTATTAAGTGCCCAAATTTGTATTGCAGCTGCTCCAATTTGTTTATTCCCAGTGCACTTAGTAATATAAGTTGTATGCACCTGGAAATATGCTGTATACAGCTTGTAAGATGAAAAAAAGATATGCATGCAATCTGATCGCTATAATGTAGGCATACACCAATGATGAGCAAAAATAAAAGTTATATTACAGTAAATGAAACTGTAGCATGGCAGCCATGGAGTAACCCCTTCAAGTGCTGGATCAAGTGGATCAGAATGATACTGTGTGCTGTATATATAAAAGAAGTGATACTGGTAATAGTAAATGGCCCCACTGCTCTTTTAAAAGACATATTCCTTCGACACATGCAGAAAGTTAAAGTTACAACTCTGTGAAATTTCTGTTTGCTCCCTCATCTGTTTATCATTTACTCTTTGGATGCTTGTGCTAAGAATTTAGGCTTTCAGAATAATGTTTATGGTAGGTGGTCCCTTCAAAGCTGGTTTCTTTTACTGAACCATTTTGATTTGCTGCACAAGACTCATGCAAACTTTTCCTTTAACTGTGTCCAACACCATGATGAACTCGTGCAAGAAAAACTACTGTTGCAATATTTCCCCTTTCAATAGTCAGATACTTTGAAGTATAATTTTTCATTGAATTTCAGGGACAGAGAACTTGTTTGGGTATCCCCCCCACCCTCCTTCATTCCCAAGTGAAAAAGAAAATGTTCATAAGCATGAGGGTAAGCTATGTATATATCAACATATAATCTAAATATAGATATAAATAATTTTTATAACATGGTATGATAAACACACTGGTGTATACCTACATTATAGCGATCAGATTGTATGCATTTCTTTTCCATCTTACATGCTCTATACGGCATATCTCCAGGTGCATACAACTTATATTACTAAGTGCACTGGGAATAAACAAATTGGAGCAGCTGCAATACAAATTTGGGCACTTAATAGCCCTGGGTTTGCTTCTCTATTTGCCTTCCTCAAAGCTGTCCTTCACACAAACATGTGCCCACATTAACTTAATGACAACTTCCCTTTGTGGTTAACCCAGCCATAAAATAAATATACTTTCCCCTTTAGAAAAGTACTCTTTCAAAAAAATTTACAATTATTATGGCGAGGACATGGGATATCAACCCAAAAATTGAAATGCTTTCCTTCTGTGTGTCACCTAAAGAAGGTAGCATTACATTCTCTTTAATAAACCATGGGAGCACTTTCCAGCAGGAAAATATAAAAGAAAAAAAGACTGCAAATGAAGAATTTAATTTTTCTCCATAAAGGTTAATATCATAAATCAGCACAAACCATTGGGGCATGTAACAGGTCTCCCCTCTCATATGGAGCAGATGTTGATGTGAGGTGTAGCTGAGCACAGGCTGAATGTATATTTTCTGTGGAAGAGATGTGTGTAAGCACAAAAATCAGCCAAAAAAGTTTTGAAAAATTTAGTAGGTCAGTATGAGGATCCTTTTCCCTAATAGTAAAATACAAAGAAAAAGATACCAGGTTTGTTTGGATTAATGTTACACTGCTCCCTAGACAATAAATGCTCGCTCACAAGTAAAATACCCACTTAGACACATGCAGGGACTACTGCATTTATTTAGCTTTTACTGAATTCTAAAAATCTATGAGATTTCAGGCAGCAAATGATCAAACTGAAGCAAAAAAAAAATTGCAAGACATCTGCTAGTGACCTCAACTCAGCTCTCACCCCTTTCACACAGACTATTGCAACCTGTGTCTGGCTCAGGCACAGGGATGGTACTTACCTGCCCGTGCAGAGCTGGAAACCCAGTGGGGCAAAACAGATGGGGAAAGGTGAGGACTGAAACTGATGGGCAGCAAAAGCACAAGGGGAGCACCCAGCTTAAAAAAATGGACTTGGGTTTATCTTGAGGTGCATTGCTCCCAAAGCAATAATGCATCACTGAAAAGCGGCACCAACCCTTTAAATAAGAATCATCAAAAGATAAATAAGATCATTCAAAAAAGTATCACATTTTTTAATATTGATTTTTAAAACCCATTGTTTTACAATGATTTTTTTTTTTAATTTTTTTTTCTTCTCTATCTTTGATTAAGAAAACAAAAGCAAGCAGCCTGTTTCCGTCAGGCAGGCGCGCTCCCTGCGGCACTGTGCTGCCAGTGCGGCGGCCTCATCTGGGCGGCAGCTCCTCATGGCAGCCCCGCGCTGCCCGACTTGCAGGCCTTGAAAGGCGCTGGCAGGAGAGCTCCGACTTCCTCCGAAAGCCTTTGTGCACTCTGGTGAGCCCATAAATCAGCCTGCTCATGCTGCGCGACCTTCTGACATGACCAGCAGACAGGAAGATGGGGAGTGCGAACGACAGCGCCGCTCAGCAGGTGACCGCCGACGATGGAGCTATAATTTAAGCACCTGAAAAAAACCTCGACATGTCAAGACATTGCACACAGAAAATGAGATGCTGCCCTTTGCGGTGTCCTTGCCAAAGAGGTGAGAAAGCATGGGGTATTATTATTTTATTTTTATTATAAAGGTTTAATTTGAGGTAAGACCATATGCACCACTCCTGGCAGCATGAGACCAGATGTAATTCATGTTGGTTTTCTTGTCCTGTGGCTGGCAGCAGATGGGGAATTCATTGAGAGCAACACCTAAAGATTTGCAAAGCTGAGAGAAATGTTGGAGTGTGTTGCTATTCCAAATATTTGGAATTTTTACCTCTCTTCCTTTTAAAACCATATTGCTTTCACCCCTGGTGCAGCCCCCTCCATTTCTCTACCTGGGCACCTGGGCTCATGAGCTTTTTCTCAGCAATTTTGGAGTGGAAGGAAGGCAGAAGAATAAGAAGAAGGTAACAAATTCTTCTTTAAAGAACAATTGCCTATGGAGAAACTGCTCTATGTCCTGCAGCATCTTGGTGGGATCGCCTTCAGCTGAACCACATGCCGAAATTACAATGTTCAAATTGTTCAGAAAGGCAATAGAAAAACAAACCTCAGTTTCTTGGTGGCTCTGTTTACACTTTGGCTCTACTTGCACTGAGCAACCATGGGTAAAAAAGAAAACCTTTGTTTTTCAAATGGGAAAAAGTCCTGTATTTAAAACTAGTATAGCCCTACCTGTGGACAGACAGTCACTGCTGGTAGCTCAGGTGCACGTGGGAGTGTGCGTGTATATGTTCAGCTCCTATTTCCAGCAAAACCCCTCCGGGAGGATTAATTTTATCTATTGGAGATGGTTTATCAAGGCCAGGCATCCACCTCTGAGTTTTCCCAGTAAATTTGTACTTCAGCAGCTGCAGTTCAGCCCATACCATGGGCAGCATCCTTATCCCATAAGGAGCAGGACCTGAGCAGCACAGGACTTTCCTTGGGGTATGGGGAATATGTACCATTTGGGGGTGGCTGTCCCCCATAGCCAGCTCTCAGCAGTGCTTGCAGACGTCAGCAACACAGAGGCTTGTCCCCACACTGGTGCCTGTTGCTTACCTTTCTCACTTCGACGTTAATGGGATAATGCTAGCCCAGTGCTTTGAAGATGAAGAAGAGAGACTAGACAAACACAGACAGATAAACAGAGTACTTCATCTTCTGAGTGGCGCTGGGCAAAGAGTCCTTCCAATTATTTTCCCCAGTGTCTCCACATACTGGAGAAGACACAGGTCACAACTGAGCTCTCCTTCTCCCCCAACCCAAAACACACCATTTGATCCGTCCCTGCAGGATGCTGCTGCGAGGCACGCACCGTTGCATCGCCCAAGCTGCCAGCTAATTCAACATCCATTAACCTAAGTAAAACTATAACCTGCTGAGTAAACACTTCCCTATTGTTTCTAGAGATTACTGTGCTGGGAAGTCATTAATAACCTGGAAGTACATTCAATTTATCTTTGTTTATTAGCTGCTTTTGTGAGACGCAAGGATCGTCCTCCCGCTATTGAAGTATCGTGCTATGACATTAGCCCCAACCACAGCCTCTGTAAAGTCAACAATCTGATATGGTCATTAATCTCACACTTCAAAAGGGAAGGCAGGAGACTAAGGAGAAAGATCTCACATCTGCTCTTCCACTTGCCGATTGCCATGGCCTGACTTCAGATAATGGTTCATCCTCCCTGCCTGCTAAAGCCCACCAGGAGCCCCAAAAACTCTTTATGAAAACTTACTTGTTTTCATGTCCAGTCAAAGGTGACCAGCAGATGCAACACAGGACCTGCAGGAGACCTATACACTGAGGAACAAGAGCTGGAGATGTTCCACATACCCACCATAGCACCTCAAATAACTACATTTAGGTGCTCGAATCCCATTCCTAGTCTCTAAGTATAAAGCTGCATGAGTACTCCCATGGATATCACTAGCTCATTGTTGAGGTAAAGCCAATGCACCTTGCCCCAGATTCCAGTTTGGTGCAACGTGTCCTGGTGGGGCGAGCCCAGAGCCCACCACTGTGCCTGTAGTTGAGGAAGCTACGGCTCACTGCAGACCTCCCAGGAGCTGGGGGCAAGGTTGGACCTCAGCAGTGAAGGTCTATCCCCACAAAGGCTGATGAGAAGCATCACCTACTCTAGCTTAGTATGGAGCCATTCCTTCATCCACTATCCATTCTTTTGAACAAAACAGAGTTCAAAAATCCACTGGACTTGCTGTAGAAACATTTTGGTCTGTTGGAAACAGCTCAATGAAATGCTTAACCACCTTATTATTCTGGAAGGGATTAAAATAATATATTCTTTACTAATAGCATTTTTTTTTTTCATGTACTTTCACTACTGCTAATGCTGCCACGCATCCAGGACAGGAATTATTGTAATGAATGGGGCAGGAGAAGCCCATGTGTAAACTATCCTCTGTGGTTAAAGGAGTAGCGCATTCAAACTGTTGCAGCCAAACTAAACCTAGCATAATTTTTTCTGAGCCGTGTTTTTTTAATGTGTTACAAGCATTTGCTTTCTGAATAATGTCTTTTCCCACCCAAGGAATTGGCTTATAGCACCAGACCACGGCTGATAAAGTTTTGCCCTCCATGTACAGAAACCACCCTTCACTCATGCTGGGAAAGCCACTGGCAGCTCTTTCATGGACAGGAGGAGTTATTTAATAGCATAGAAGAAGAACTTAATTAAAAATGAAAACTTTATTAAACTTTATTAAAACTTCATGAAATGTCATTTAAATCCTGGTTTGACCAGGATTTCATTTTTTCTTAGTTACCTTTGTGGGTAAAAAGGAAGATGCCAACTATCTTATTTGAAAGTATGGTATGTATGACCTATAGGAACATTTCTCTTTTAATTTTAAAGATAGGATTTATTTCTTTTTTTTATGCTACACAGCCCTCCAGGAGCTGTGATGTGTGTCTGGGAGGAGGGGAGGGTGGGGGGAGACCTCTCCTCCAGCTCATGCACTTGCCCAGCTGGCTGGCTGGTCTCCTGATGTTGGCGATTAGGTCCAAACCCCCCCCCAGGCAAGGAGGAACTTCAATGTGCATCTTCCACATCCTAAACGGATGCTTTAATCACTAAGATATTGCATAAGGAGAGGGAGGAGGATGCCTTTGGGAAGAAAGGACCTTTTTTGGTTTCTTGAAAAAAGGTTTTAGGGCAAAACCCAGCAGCAGTTTCAAGACCTCCTGAGACCTTCAGAGTGATGAACCCTGTCTGAAAAGGCATACTGATTTCTTTGAGGCTTAGCTATACTTGTCTTTTCACCATTTTCTACCAGTTGGCTTACATGAGTCTTCATCTTCTCCTCTCTAGATGCCCCTGTTTCAGATCTGGATGCCTGTTGAGGTGGCCAGTTGATGCAGATCCAACTCTTCTAACACCCTCATCATAATATTGGTATTGTTCATTTATTTTAAACATTCTGACACTTTTTTAATAATGGGCACATTACATAAAATACGTTACATACTATGCATAACTTAAATACTGCAAGCTGCAGCATGGCTGATGCCAGTATTCACTCTTACTGCACACTTTATACTTATGCTAAAGATGTTGTGTATAAGGCGTACTTATCCATAGCTACTGCTCATGCAGAAGTGTGGTTCTCCACAGCATGTCAAAGCAGAAATTAAAATAGTCTTTTGACAAAAAGTATCTTATCTCCTTTTGTAAGATGCTCCGTGTGTGTGCATCACATGTTTCAGACCTGCCCACAGAGGACCCTGTTTTCACAGCACTGTGTTCTGGGCTTGCTCAGTTGTGCAGGACAAGACCAGTCAATGGCTTCACAGGCCATTTTCAGAAAAAACCAAGCATTATCCCTTCCGTCATGTTAGATAATACAGTTTAGTAAAATTATGATTACACACAATGCAGTATATGTCTAATCATAAGCCCTGGGAGGATTCTACTGCTTTTATTATAAACTTGCATGGGCAATGAAAAAAAAAAAATAATTGCTATAAGTCCTCTCCACCTTGGAAGAGAAATCTTTTCCTCTCCCAGCCCTCTTCTAGATTATTTCTTTGGGGAAATGACCACAGACAGGCACTCAGACCTTCATGTGAGGGTAATTTAACCATTTGCTCTGTAACTTGGGGAAAACACACTCAAGTTGGAGAGGGCTCCGTGCCTAAACCCTGGCAGTAGGTAACTGCAGAAAGAAAGGAAAGCGAAATCTTTGATCTTGCTGAGGTGCTAATTTGTAAGATGTGGAGGTTGTTAGGGCCTTAGGAAGCAAGGGCCAGCACATACACCAGGGTGCTTATCTGGCAGGGGATTAATGATGCATTACTATCTCCACACTGAGCCATTTACCCAGTGTTTGAAGACAAGCCTACGTGTCAACGAAGGCATTAGAGCAGACACCTTGAGCACATCGGGTTTATCTGGCTGCTGCTGACAGGAACAGTAGGTGACACTGAGTCAGGGAGGAAACTTCAAAGTTTCATGGGCTGAAGTCTTGCACTGAAGACAAACAACCTTTGCTGCTGGGGCTGGGACAAACAGCCGGGCGGGTAGGGCAGCTGGGAGATGAAAGGCTCGTCCCCTCGGTGCGCTGGCAGCCGCACCACCCGAGCTGGCCTGCATTCCGGGGGGGGGGACAGACTTGTTTTAATGGAAACTTTCATCTCGGCCTTCCTGAAAGCAACGGTGTTTTAAAAGGAGGAACGAGAAGATTTGAAGTGAAGTGGATGAAGACTGGAGAAGTCACCTGCTGCTTGGGCAAACACAACACCCAGGAGCCCCTTGATGGGATGGTCCCTTGATGTTGGGGGATAAAATACAGCATTTATTTCCAAAGGGTGGGATGCTTTGTACAGTGTGGTCATGGGGAGGGAACAAGGGAAGGAAAAGAAAATTATGAGAAGGAGAGGCAATGTGCCCAGCACTTCTCTGTTTTCCCAATTCTCAGTTTCTCTGGTAGATGCTGTTGCCTTTCCTACTAATCTCAGCCCATCTACCACTCCAGACCTCTGCAGTTACAAGCACCACTACTACATCTTGCAACCAGCTTGAAAATGCCCCTGAACCTAAAAACTGTATAATAGCTTGCAAAATTTTCAGTTCCAAATAAATGAGATGTTTATTTTAAAGGTAGTGATCCTTGGGGCTAGGATTAATGTTCAAATCAGTGAGCGTAACACCTTATGGTTTGTCTCCCTTGTGATTTTAACTAATAGGCATTTTAACGAAAAAGATTACATGAAAGTTCTTTAAAAATAAGTATAACCCTTATTTCACCTTTATCTGTATTGTGCACTATTGAAGACAAATGCACAAGGACCAACAGAGTTGCTCTTGGTTGCATATTTTAAATCTGTGAACAATATCAGTCTGAATAAATCTCTCTATAACATTCCCAGACATGGGACTATTTTTAGGAAGTCACCATTAAAGATCTGACATCAAAATTTATTAGCTCATGAAAATACAGAGCCACGCAGTTAACCCGTGTGCTTGCAACCCAAAGATTTCTCCAGCTAAACCAGTGTCAGTCATTTTAATAACAGCCCGTGCCGTTTGATTGCGGCATGCTGGAGCAGTGACATGATGAGTGTCACACTTGCCAAAGGCATCAGCTAAGGTGCTGTGAAGGCTGCAGAACTGGCAGTAGGTACTGGTGGGTCCTGAAGCCACCTCAATGCCAAATTGGGTTGGAAGGAGCACCTCTGCCCTCTTCTGGGGCAGCCACAGCCTAACTTGACCTACACAAGAATTTAAAACCCCTTGGATAGAACATCACTTGTGATGGTTTAAGGAGGACAGCAGCTATGAAGATGCGTACAGCAGAGTTTGCAGGTTCTGCACAAAATCTGTGCATTTAAATCTCATCTGGGCTCTGGGACTTGGCACCTTTATTGGGAGACTTGAAGTGAATGCAGAGAAGGGGCACAGTGCAATTTGGAAGTCCCTCTAAAGCAAGCACATCCTTCCCTTTGGCGATCGGTGGACACAAAACTCATCCACACTTCAGTGTGCATCTTGATCTCGCTCCCTTGTGGTCTGGGCTTGCTGCTTTTTTTTTTTTTTTTTTTTTGGCTGCCTTTAATTTGTGGCCATTCAGTAACCACTAGTTGCAGGCCTGCTGGGCTCAGCCCCCTTTACAGAAGCTGTTCTTTGCAACCACAACCATTTTAGAAAAATCAGGATGTGATGGAATATTTACTCTTTGATTGTTTAACAGCATCTGAGAATTCGAGCAATTCCCATAAGACCCCAAGGAATGCAGAGCCAGAGGAGAAAAGTCACACCAGAACCAGCTCCTTTTAATTTCTTTTGGACTGTGGAAACTGGAGCCAAAGAAAAGCTGGGATAACAACGTGTACGGTGGTTTTAATTAGCTGCAAGCCAGCGCATTTCTGGAATGTGGTGGCTGATTGTATTTGTTTAATGATGAATAAATATGGAATGGTGAGGGTGGGTGCATAAGATAATACATAACACTACAATGCATAAGGAATATAAAGAATGTCAAGGCAATATCTGTGTGGTCACATCATGGATGGAGCAACACTGCTGTGCTCTTCCCAAGGGAAATCTCTTTATGGAGGATTTGGGGTAGGCTCTTTGAGTTTGTTTGAAACGTGCCATGGAAGGAGTTTTTTTGGAAGACAGTATTGCACACTTGCAGAAGAGAGGTGCACAGGGCTGGATGTCACACCTGGAGCATTAAGCAAGTAATTTGCCTGGTGAGATGCTGCACAAAGCTCCTGGGATTCCATGTGGTGTTTACCCCCTTTGTGTTTTTCCCTGTGTGTTTTACAGCACACAGCTGGGAGTGCATCTCTTCTAGGGCTGAAGCAGAAGTAATCACCAGCACATTTAAAGAAGAAGAGGACCATCAGCACAGGACAACCAATCTTTGTGGCCAAAAGCCACCAAGCAAAGACATTGGTTCAGAAAAACCCACCCTCCATACCTGAAACACTCTCGGCTGCTCAGTACAATGCTTATAGTACAAAAGACCAAAAGTTATGAGAATTTGATGGCATTTTGACCCCAAAACTAGGATGAGCAGGAAAGATTCATTCAGCTAAGCCAACAGCCCATCTCTCGCTGTCACTACAGAGGATGGCAAAACCCCAAGCAACCAAGACGCAAAGGATCGGAAAAACTCCTGGTCTCTGCCGACAGTGTTTGACATCTGGGGTTAATACAGTGCACACACACACATATTTACATATATATATGGCGTAATAAAAAATAATCAAAACTTCTTTGGACTGTACTGTGGGATGTTCCAAGCCACACACACCAAGGGACAAGCTTTAATATCTATCTGCCAACTCGCTGTCCCTCTTGTATCAAGCACAGGTTGGGAACAGGTTCCATTCTTTGTTCCCAGAGCCATTGCAGAAGACCACCATGAAGATTTCGTAATTGCTTTCTTTAATGACATTTTACAGTTATGATTATGCTGTAGTGTATTTCTAGGGTATGTTGGTAATGCTAGCTGCCTTCTGTATGTTTGCAAGTCATCTAATACGCAATTTAGTCAAGAGGCAAATACAACCTGAGATTGAATTCTGCACCAAGGGATTTCAGCAGGAGCAGCAACAGGCACTTTGCAGGTCACACTGTCCTCTCTGCCCCACTGCTTTTGCCTTGACAGGCCTGCCTGAGTCATCCTGAAATCCATCAGACACATCCGTAAGGAGGGATGATTTTGCATGCTTTGCTTGCAAGCCACCTCTGAAGCATTCCTGGTACAGTAATTACAACTCCAAAGCACTCAGCTGTGAAAGCGAATCATGAAAATATGGTTGAAAATGTGTTATGTTGAAACCAAAATGAAAAGCACTTTGACTGTAATAAAATGTCTTTCAGACACAAAGGCACACCAGATTTAAGGCAGATTTCTAAAGCTTGGTTACTGATGCGATATTATTTTATTCTCCATAGGACACAACTAGTTGGCATAAAATAGATTAGACCTGAAATCTTGACCTCCCTCTTCCCGTCCCAGCCTGTTTTATCCCAAAACCCATGGCAAAGACCATCTCCAGCAGTGTGTTTGAGCAGAGAACCTGTCACTTATGTGAACAGGAATGGTACGCACTCCCTGCTAGTGCTTGCTGCTGTCATCAGCACATGAGATTGTAGACTGGAACACTAGACAGACCCTGTAAACTGCAAACCACCACCCTGCCTCAGACTTGCAATGAGGTAACTCCACAGATTTCAGTCGTCATTGCAGCTCAGGAGGTCAGAGAAGCTGAAGGTCCCATCTTGCTTGAAGATTCAACAACTGGCCTAGTACCTTCAGTGTCGTTTCCTTGTCTCGCTGTATCGCTTTCAAATTATATAAAGAAACTCCCAGCTTGCAGCCCCTGCCGTGGTGAGCTGGTCCTTTATTATCCTCTTCCTTTCTGGCACAGCAGCTAAGAACAAGACAGAGTTGAGTCCACCATTATCAGTCTCTCTGGAAACTCAAGCATCTGGTGTTGCATCTTGTGGCATCCTTTCAAAAGATCAGCCAGGCAGCTGCCGAGCACATGTGCAAAGGGAAAGCTCTGCCTGTTAGTTGAAGCTATGCTATAATAAGAGCATTCACTCTCAGCAGCACCGTCGTTGCTGGGGGCAGCTTCCTGGACCGTCTGAGCTCTGCCATTTCAGTGTGATATAAAGCAGCTCTTACACAATTGGTGAACGTGAGGCTGAGTATAGGGGGATCATTTCATTCCCCCTACAGCATAACTCTTTAGAAAGTCACTGAGAGGTGGAGATGCTCAGATTTATGGATTGTGCTCCCAAGCATTCGAGCATCAGAGGTCGCATTGCCAGCCCATAGGTCTCCAGTTTTGGGCAGAACAGACAGAAGGGTATGGGGGAGTTTCAGTTTGGCACTACCTTTATAAAAAAGGATGCCTTTGAAGCACCGGAGTTGCACTGATGTCTGGGGAAAATGGTTATTTCAAGGGTGTGGGCAATGTCTGGCATAGCAAGTCCACACAGGAGCGTGGTGGGAAGCACAGCACTGTGGGCATTGCCTCCTGCCAGCTGCAGAAGGACCCTTCCCATTCCTCTCACTGGGCACAGCACTAAATGCTGGGAAATGCCCCCAGAATGTCAGGACTGAGCCGCTGTAGCAGAGGTGCCACCCTGAGCCTCCTAGGAAGTCATTTAATGGCTGCTAATGTTAGGCTGCAAGTTGGGAGATTTGGGCCAGTGAAGCCCCCATTTGCTAGGTGGGTGCAACAGCTTTATTTACTCACGCCCTGCATTTTCTCCTTATGTCTTGGGACATTTTTTTGGCACATGAATATCCAGTTTTGCTCCCCAGAGAAACGTCAAGATCTTCCTAGAGGTGAAATTACGATACTGCATAAAAATTATCTCCTTTTATCACTGCTGCTGTGGGCTGATTTAGGGCAGGAGTGGGAGATCATCCCTGCCCCTCGAAACAGCCCAGAGCATCAGAGGTCTGTTACACCCTCCACCCACTTCCTCCCACACCTGTGGCTGGGTCCGAGATGACCGCACACCAACAGCGTCCCCACTCCTGTATTTCTGTGAGTGGGCTGATGCTGGGACACACAGTATTGCCAACACAGAGTTGTTGTGTTCGGGGGAAAGCTAAGTAATACAGTGTGGAAGCCAAGTTAGGTATCAAAGTGCTTTCAGACAGGAACAGCCTAAATGTGCAGGAAGATTTTGGGTATACAAGGGCAGAATACATCTGTAATAATCCCAGGCTTGATTGTTCTGCTGACAGTTCTGAATTCAGTTCTTTTTCTTGGAGAAGCACTGGTTAGGGAATGCTTGTGATAAGGCAAAGTATACTTCAGGGAGAGGCTTACATCTGCTGAGAGCCTGAGCTTTGCATGTCTACCGGGGCTGCGAATACGTCAATGTGCATCTTGCTCCCTTTCCTTGGTCACTTTTCCCTATTGACTGCTTTCCCTATTCCCCAGCCCTGGAAGGACAGAGCATACCCGGTGCATACAGCAGCTGGGCAGGAGGTGAAGCATGCAGGAGGCAAACAGCTGCCTGCAAGGAGAAGGCCGTTCCTGCTTTCCCTCCCACACATGCCCACATGCATTGGTCGCTCAGAGGAGTTTATATCTGACTTCCAGCTCTGCAGAAGGGCGGGGTGGCCCAGCTTTCTCCAGGGTGATGGAGAAAGCATTGCCTTTGGCTCTCCATCCTGCACAGTGTTAGCTGGGGGCAAACCCATGTCTTCCCTGGGGGCAGCGGTGCAATTTGCGGAGTACACAGTTAAGCGTGTGCTTCAGCTGCTGCAGGATGTGGCGTTTGCATTGCCAAAATAAATAGGAAGAGAGAAAGCCTGAAGTCTGCTCTCACTTTCACTGACTTAATTCTAGTGGCACTAATTTCAGCGACACCAGCCCTGCTTTGCACAGCAGGGCATGCTTCTGCCTTCCACAAGTTATTCCCCCAAACCCAGTATCTTACTGATGGGCAGACAACACACAGTCCTCCTGTCCTTTCAGCTTTCTTCGGGAGGGGAAAAAATGCTACCAATTTGCAAATGCTTAGCACCCCGACCCAGTGGAGTTTAGGATAAGTGCTAGAACTAATGTAAACAGAGAATTACACTATTACAGCTGCATGTGGTGTTATAATTACACAAGAATGCAGCTCAGCCGCTGGTGCATCATATGCGCCACACTGTCGCCAAATTTGCAGATGTTCAGTCTTACTTTTATTAAGCATGACAATGCCCAGCAGGATCTATTTTCTCTGATTATACTCAAATGGAGAGGAATATTAAAAGGCAGGATAATTAAAAATATATGCCTAAACAAAGGATGTGTCTACAATTCTTTTTCCTAGCGCTTTGAAATAGTTCAAATTTCTCGGCTGGCTCATATATACAGAGAACCAAAAGGATGTCTTAAATTCAGACATATGTCTTCATTCTGTTTAATGTGCCAGAACAAAAACATAGCTTGAGACCACCATGAATTGGTTTTCAAGCGACGGCTCCTTGTTCCACTCTGCCAGACTCCAGGGCAGATTTTGCAGCTAGGATATAATAGTTTCCTACAAGAAAAAAAAAGAGTGCCTATCTACTGAATTTTATTATAGGGATGTTGCATGGGGAGTGTGACCTCAGTTCAGGTATTAACTCTGTATTATTAAGCGTTATTTTTTAAACCAGACACTCAGAGGAGCACATGTGCAGGGATGCTTTGCAGAAAGTCTTTGTGAGCGGCATTTCATTAAATTGTCTCCGACACTTATGGCAGGCCCCAAAATAATCATCGTGCTTCGAGGTTTTTTGGAGGATGAGGATTTGAGGAAAGCAAACTATATGATTCAGAGGAGAGCCAGCCAGTCGGTCACAGGCCAGGGGATGGGATAAGCAAAGGCAGTAGTGTAGCACAACTGGGAGTAGGAGAATTCTGAAATGGTGAGTTAGACATGGAAAAAGGGAAATTCCATCCAGGAAATATGTATTATGCAAGTGCACAAAAAAAAAAAGGGCACAAGTTAAACTTTCCAAGTGTGTACACTTTCAGGATGCACTTGAGAGGCACAGAGAGTGAAAGGGCTGGGAGCAACCCGCTGGTGGGCAAAAGCAGTGCTTCTGCCTTCAGACCAGGAGACGGTGGCAAGGATGGCTGGAAGGATGAAGGCTGAGGCACTAGATGATGGGATTTCAGATAGCTGTGGCTCAGTGGATGGTGCTGGATGCTGCTGCAGGGGGAGGGGCAAGGCTCTGACCAGTGCTTGAGGACTGTTTCATTGGTGTGATTGAATCTGGAATAATGCAGCAGCTTTCTGTGGCTGCCCTATATTAATGGGGTTGCTCCATCCCATGGAAGGCCCTGTATTAATTTAAGTTTGTGGTTTCTGACATTTTCAATAGAGTCCTACAAGCATCCCAGTAGTGATACTCAACTTAATGACTACGCTGACTGGGAACGTCTACACTCCTGCAGACCCTTTGGGCCATGGATGCCCAGAACTGGATTTACAAATGCCATCCACTGTTTGTTTTCTTGCTTCTTCCCATATAGCAATAGCTATTGCTCAGCATTACCGATGCTTCAGGGGAAGACTGTACACTATGCAACCGGAGGATCCAGTAAGAGCAGCAGGGGTGGCTTGGGGAGCTATGAAATGGCTGGGAAGGTGAGGCTGCCCTGGCTCCTGAGAGGAGCGGGAAGGCAATCTGATCTCCAGCAGCAACAGCTGGAGCTGCTCTTGCCTCCCTGATGGCAGAGCTGTGTAGGATGCTGAGGGCTCCCCCCACCCGAGGAACAAAGGAAGCGAGGAGAACAACAGCGAGCAAAAAATAGGTTATGCCAGGAGGAAGTCTGGATTAAGCAACCAGATTTCCTCTACACAAATCTTACTGTGAAATGACTCATTAAAACACAAGCTCTTTCCCCTGACTTCCAAACACATCTCGCACTCAGAGCAGTTCCCTGGGAACATAATGAACTTCTCTGAAATGTTCAGTGGTACTTCAGGATGGAGCTCTTGGGGTTTGGGGAAGCATTCCTGCCCTCTCCTGTGCCTGGCTGCCCAGCAGGCTTGCTCACCTCAACCTGGTGGTCAAGCCCGGGACTGAAGTGGTGGGTCCACGCTTTCAATTTGCAGCAATCCTCGACCTTCTGGGATACTTCCATTTCAAAGGCAGGACTCATACCCTGAAGGACCAGGCAAGCATGCAGCACCATCGCAAAGCCCCGGTCGAAGCCGTAAGGCTTCATCTGGTTCCTGCTCCTCACTTTTCAAATCTCCCTTTAGGACCTTTGGCACCAAGGTTTGGGGGATGGTTTGCCCACCACTGCTTGGGCTTCTTGCAACCAGTCTGGAATTAAATGAGGTAAGATGGGTTCATTGCAACCATCCCAAAGTGAAGTACAGTCATGTCTCCTGGCCTCACAGAGTTCACTTCCCACAGGGTCATCCTTCTACCTCCATCCTTGCAGGACTCGGCTGTTATCACAGGCCCGTAACTATCTTGGCACACATACATACATACATATACGTGGATTTCCTATACTTTTTTTAGACTGTATCTGTTTGTACACACTCAATGTATGAGATCAAGGAGAGAAAAAAAAAAACGCAAACCAAACCAAACACAGCCCTTCATGCTTTGTTTTCTCCCACAATCGTTAAGTGTTACACCAACATCTGGATGCTCTATAAATGTGTTATTTAAGGAGAGAGAGTTCCCCAGAAGTGTTTATTTGCAATGTCTTCGTCCCTGTGGCAGAGTGGCTTTTTGACGTGAGGCTCATTGGCAGCTCATTGCATTGAAGTGACTCTTTTGTAGTCTCGGTGTCTGTACAATTGCCAGAGCCAGAGGATTACCACATTAAAAATACACGTCAGTCTCATTAAGGAGTGGTGTCTAGCAACATCCGGCGGGAGTTTGCTGGTGGAAGCCTTGATTTAAAGGCAGGATTCACTCGCTCAGACGGGGAGGGAGCTTGTGGGATCTCTAGCACAGTTATCCCTCTCCCTTTTTCTTCGGTATGGGTTTGCTCAGTGAGGAGGGAGGGATGCTTAAAGCATATTTTACTCTGCCACTTGCTCTGGTCCCAGGCTCTGACACAACTTGCTCTGCACCAACTCCCTTCTCCTGCGAGGTGACAGGGATGAAATGCTGTGGCTGCTTCAAAAGCAGTCAGCACACTGCAGGTTTTGGCTTCACTGTCTTTGTCGCACTGAAAAAGTAACCCTGGTGGCATCTCTTTTGGGAGAGATGGGTACCACCATGACTCACCACACTCATGACACTGAAGGGGGTGGATGTGTGGTGAGGAGATGTAGGGCATGGCCCCACAGGAGGGATGCAGGTAGGTTTTAGCTGCTCATGTCCAGTAAAAAGATCTGGAAAAACCTGTGGAATAGCTGTGGTTGGTGCCTAGTACAAGTCAGATCCCTCCTGCATGTATGTCCATTCCCACAGCAGCCTTGAATGGTCTTGAAAGACCTCCAAGCCTAAAGCTGAGTGATAGGCTTCAGCTGAGGCACTATATAAATTGTAGTTAGATGGCACAAAAAGGAGCCTGTCCTTCCACATCCTCCTCCATGTCACCATTTTATGGAAGAGGAGAAGAGCAATGACGTGCTCCACAAACCTGGGAAATGGTTTTGGGGTGCATAACCTGTCATGAGCATGGCCAGAATTTAGACATGAAGTATCAGTGACTTGCAGGGCAATAATTCTCCTGGCAGTTACATAAAACAAATCAACAAGCTAAAGAAAATAGTCTAAAAACATTGCACTTCTCCTGGCATGTCAGAGCAATGTTGGGCTTCAAGGAACAGCAGGGCAGACTGCTGGGGAAAAGGGAAATGAGTTGCGTGGAAGAAACCAAACCAAATCACATTGCTGTGAACATGATTCCAGCTTGAATTTTACATGTAACTTGAAGTATATGGTTATATTTTCTAATGTGGAGTTTAAAACTAATTGAAAACACATCAGCTTCATTAAACTGAAGCTGGGTGGCAAGGGAAAATGTGACATGCTGGATGGAAATGCTGCTGTTAAGCGTGGCTGCTTATAGGAGATGAGATGCTGCTGTCCTTGGTCAGTGATATTTTGTTGAAAACTCTATGTGGAGAGGAAGCAAAGCAATTAGCAAACTGCAAATCTTAATAAAAGAGTTTTAAATAAGTTCCAGTGTCCTGTTTCCCCCAGCACTCAGATGCTGCATGTTCTTGCTGTGTGCCAGGATGGGGAGAGAGTGCTCTGGGCTTGTGGCATTGCAGGAAGATCTGCTCTCTGCCGTTCAGTGCTGCCAATACAAGAGGAGGAAACAGCTTGTCAGCCCACCCTGGCTTTTCAGGAAAAGGTGCTGTTTGTACAATAGGCGTGGTTTGTCCTGTAAATAACAGTAATAAGAAGAAATAACCCCTCCTTAATTATTCTTGGGCCAAGGGTAGAAGTTGCACAGCACCAGGGCTCATGCAAAACATGCTTTTAATTATTTCCCACGCAGACCATCTCCATCCTCTGGGGAGAAATTAAGAAAGGAAGGAATTTTGTGTGATTGGATTTTATTTTGATTGCCTTCCCACCCCCTCCCACCCCCCCCACCCCCCCCCCAGCATATGGGAAAGCACATCATTTTGCAATACCACTATCATATATTATAAAGTGGTCTAGCTACAACCAGATGTGCTGCAGAGAAAGGGTTTCTGTCATCTTCTTTCTTGGCATTGACTCTAGAGGAACCTGAGAAAGTCGGTTTCATAGAGGGAGTGCCAGGCTTTCTGAGTACCCATCACTCTCCTGATGAACCTCCTTCATAAAGTGGCTTTCCCACAGCCTTTCAAGTGTATTTGGTAGAAACACACTCACCATGTATTGCATTAGCTATGCTGCATGTAGTGCCCAGACCATAGAGGCTCTATATAAAAAAATGTTGAGTGTTTGAGACCACACATACCCCATATCAAAGCTCAGGATGCAAAGCTTTCCTTCCTTTTCTTCTTTTCTATTCCTAGTAGTGCCTTTGAAAAACACTTGACTGTCATACCAGGTCATACCAGGCTGGCAATAGGCAGTCCCAGCCATAGCTTTGGTGGCACTTTTCACAGATTTAATATGATTTTAACTGTACTGTTATGTTATGTCACTGTATGTTATATGTACTGTTCTTACAGCAGCAAAATTCTGTCCTTTCCATGAAAAAGCTGCAAGCAAGCTGAAATCTTCCTATTTGATCAACATCTTTCTTCTGTTTTAAGACTTAAGCAAAAACAAATGAGAATTAATAATATGCTTCTCCACTTTTTTGTTGTTTTTAAATGCAATGGCATATAAGTTGTGTTTGTGCGATTCTGAAAGGAAAGCTCTCAGCAAAATTCTGCAAAAGTGTGTTTTTTTACTGGGGGATATTACTTTCCTTCAAGATTTCTGACCGTTCTAATAATCCCGTTTAAGTACAGGAAGGAGAACTTCATTCTCCTAATGACTTACCACACTAAAACATTTCTAGCATAGTCAGCTATCCCAGACCCCCTAGATACCCTGGCATTTATTAAAACTGCATCCAGCTGTAAATGGAAAATCAGTCCACTCTCTACCTCTCCTGCAAAGCCATCTGATAAATTTCCTGATGTCTTCCCCATTTTGCTTTCTTACTTAACATTTCAACAGGATAATATATGCATGTCAAAACTGCAGTAAACAACTTGGAAAAAATAATGCATTCCCTTGCTCTTGGTATGCTACTTACATTAAATACACTATTTAATTCCCCAAAACAGCATGTTTCTTTTTTTTTCCTGGAAACAGCAATGCAAAAAAAAAAATATTCAGCTAAGGCAGTTGCTTTTTCTTTATTGCTGGTGATAAGAGAAGTCAATGAGCTTGTAACTGTGGAGTATTTATTTCACTGCTGCAAGAAATAACTTGCCAAAAAATGAAGTCACATATATTAAAATTCTCCTGTGCTCATCCACATAGACTGTTCTATCACACTTATTTTCCCTCTGCCATAGAAGCAGTATTCAACAAAGATGTGAGCTGTCATACTGCTAATTTACTCCCCAAAGTGTCAAGTTACACTAATTTATGTCTCTTTGCACTCAGAAGGGAGAGCTGGAGGGACAGTGCTTCAGATTGTCCCTGATCCTCCGTCCTTTAGTGCTGTAGCATCATTTAAATTGTCCCACATCTTTGAAGACTCTTTCTTCTATGCACATCCTACATACCATTTTGCATTACTGGCATAAGGATAAGCACGGCCAGGGTTCCAAGTGCTGGGATGTTGCAGCTCAGCAGTCAGATAGCTTAAATGGGGACAACAAAATCCAGCTACAGATAACCATCTGAAAAACACATGATGTGTGAGAGGGGACAAAACACACAATGCTGTCTTTTTTGCTTTGACTTATTTTCCATTACGTATCATTATTAAACCGTTATTTAAGTGAAGTGTACATTTTCTTAACATTAACATTAGAACAAATTTTTAACTATCCACGGTCCACCACATTTTGGAAAGAATTTGAAAGCAAACAGCTTTTTGGTAAAATTATATTTATATGCATGATGAGTGGTTTAAGAAACTTTAAGAAAGACTGCCTCAGCCCTTGCAGCTCTTTGGGTCACCATCTCTTGAGTTTCATGGCTTCACTGCAGAAATTTATTTATTCTAAATTGTATCTCTGGTCAAGTTTTAAATGATGACCACAGATTAGCTACTGCCAAACTCTCAGACCTCTTCTACCTGCAAACTTGTGCTGCTAAAGGCTTGGTCTCTTGTCCAGTGAATATGTAGTGACTTTGTGAGGACATTAAAAAGAGCACACTGAAATAGCAAGCCCTGGGCTAGACTTCACGGTGACAGTCAACATGTTTTCAAACAACCCAAAAGCAGCCTCTCTCATTTCTTCCAAACAGTCAGATTCAGCTCCTCTTGGCCCTGTAAATTAAGACCTGTAGGGGAATTGGTCTGTGATTAACAACTTTCCCCAGTCCTTTTTGATATTCCTCCAGTGAAATAACGGGAGAAATAAAGTCTCTGTTGACTTCCACCAATGAATTCAAAGAACATTGACAAATGTATCACTGTCTCATGTAAAAGCAAGAAAGTCTATGGGCAACACGCCTTCTAAAAGGGGTACACCACATCCAGCTTGCAGTTGTGCCTACAAAAGCACACAGCGGCTGTGTGCACCAGGCTGCACTTGTTTGCTCTCAGGGTGAAAGTGTGATTTTGCTCTCTCTTGCATCAAGTGTGACTGTACCGTTGTCAAAGACAGGAGGCAGTAACTTTGTAGCTGTAACTATTTGCAGTGTCTTTGGTTTTCTATCAGCTTGGTTCATGGCTTCCTGGATTTTACAGATGTACTGCTAAGGTTGTGATTTCCTTAAGCCTGAGCTAGCTGTTTTATAGTACTAAACTTAAACTCTGTTACTAAGGGGCTTCTAGGATTTTCAGGCTTTAGGAGCCTGCAAACTCAGCCAAATCTCTGTTGACAGGCCAATACTCAAAACAGCAATTCTTCTGCTGTTCTTATTCATAGCTAATGGAGGATACTGAAAGTTTCCACTGATAATCTCTCTCTTATATATTCAGAAAATATTCATCTTTCTAATACCCTCCCCAGATCTCAGGCTTACTCTGCACCATTCCACGAGCCCCTTCACATGATCTTGGAGCTCCAGTTAGAGGTGGGCAAACTTTGTGGTGGTTGAGGTTTTGTGAATTTGGCGAAGTCTGTTTCAGGTTCACAGAGTTTGCTTGCTAATTTCATGTAGAAAAGTGTATTGCACCACCATTTCAAATCATACTGTTTTTGTCCAAGGTTTACAAAACAGTTTACAAAAAACCCAAATGTTTTTCTACCTCGAGGGGAGCAGAACACCTCTCAAAGTGCACAGCAGCACAAATGGGCGCTCTATTTATTGACCTATGTATATATGGTTCTCCCCCACACTTTAGAAAGTGCATGGGTTTACTTCACCCATTCTCTACTTCCCTGCCCTCTTGTTTTTCAGAATTTAAGTGAGGCACAAAGTGAACTGCATTTGGATTTCAGTGACTAGGTAAGACTGAGCAGATTGTAGTTATGAGGTACATCCACTGTCCCATTTCATCCCCCCGATATTCCAACTAAATTAAATGAAGATGAGCTCAAATACATGGGAGTTGCATCTCACAAAGAAAAAATGAATAAAATAAATACACACGATAAGCTTGTAGGGATATATTTTTTTACTCAATGTATTCACTGAAAAACTAAAGCACATTAGGTTTCCCTGGTTGGTACAGTCAGAACTAGCTCAATTAACCTCATGGTTTTTCCTTCAGGTGTTTCTTCTGGTGTGACAGCCTGCACCACAAGCCCTGAAGGCAACCGGAGTGACTCTAAAACCTATCCCTAGCCACACCACCAGCACCACTCATATTCAGTGTCGACCATTAATCAAGGTAAATGTCACATGCCTTTTTTTTCTGCTTAGAAAATTATTAGTAATTTCAGGGTCTGGAAGGCATCTGAACCGGACCAAAAATCAAGATTTTTTTCACTTCAATTTGATGGTGGAGATGGTCCCATCCTGCACCGCTGCAAGGGAGCAGCCACCCCAGTGGGGTTGTGGGGACACATATGCACTTACCTACAGTCTGTCCAAAGAGTTGCCTGGACTGACATATTTATTTGCAGTGTTTGCTATCAAAGGATTTGCCACATTTTTTCAGGAGTGAAACTACTCCAGTGGAAGTGGTGTGAGACAGGGGGATGATTCACAGCTTTATTTAGGCGCCGTTGTTTTCACAGTCAGCTCTGCAAGCAATATATCATCTCCTGGCTTAGATGGGGCTACGTCCTCCTCTCACATGAAGCGTCTCCATTTGCCTCGGTTCGTGTTTTGCCTGCCAAACCCCAGCCTGCCGATGGGAGCAGAAAGCAATTAAGCCAGAGGGTTGGAGCATTGCATTCGTTTTCCTCTTCAAGGCAATTTGTCTTTCTGAACTGACCAGTTACATCATGCGCTGTGATCTCAGTGCTGATACGAGCTCAAGTTGCTTGCAGAAACCTGTGCCCTTTCTTCAGAAGATAATAAGTACCAGACCTCTGAGTGTCTGCTGAAAAGAGGAGAAAAGCTGCTGTCTGCTCCCCGTCCCCTTGGGTGCCTGTGCAGTCGTTGGAGAGCAGACAGACCATTTGCACCAGTCCGTGCTGCATGATGGCACATGCTGTCTTGAGAGATGCAACATCACAGCGGCTCCCGAATGGCTGAAATATCTGATAGAGCAAGGCACTGCTGCTCGAGTGGTAAGGGGAGAACAAGTAAATGCTTCAATTTTGCCATTTGGGTCATTAGTTAAACTAAGCATAGCTGTACTCTTTAATAATTTTAATTTCTTTTTTAGTGGGTACGGATATAACAGGCTTATATGTAGACCTTCCCAACACTTTACCTAATGGCTTATGTTCCCAACCATTTCAGCGCTGGCTCTGCAGATGAGCGAAGAGGTGCTGTTAGGAATGAGGGGCAATGCTTGCTAGTCAAGATTATGACTTGCTCTTGGAGCTGGCATCAGGCAGAAAAGTCCTTTTGGAACAAAAAGAGATGTATTAAAAATAAAAAAGGTGGATAAACACCCCCCCACACCCCCACCCCCATTTCCCTGGCTTTTTCAATTACCATAAATTATTCAGATAAACTCAAGAATACATTTTGGATGGAAAAAAAGGTTCTGACTGCAGTATTATTTTTTTTTTTATGTTTATAATGATGCTTTCACCAACACTTTACCACCCCAGCTTTTGTGAATGTTTCCAATGGAGCCATCCTCTCTGAAAATGCAGAGTTCTTTTTCCCATGGTCAGAATGAGCAGATCAGGATACAGCTGGCAAAGGAAAGAAAAGCAAAGGAATAACGTATTGTAGAAAGCATGATGAACCTACTGCTTGAAGAAAATGTGATGAGTCTATTGCTTAATGCCTCCACACTTCTTCCTGCATGCTGACTCGCATCCTGCTCAGCCCTTCTTGCACGCATGCAGCAGAGCGCATCATTTTGGCCTGTGGACATGGTGTCTTTCCTAAGTCAGCCTTCAAGTATGCTGTCAGTGGTGATGTTGTACTATTCTTTCAGATCATTGGGGGGATGTTTACAAGTAATTAAAAAACCAACCAAACATATATATTCCTGGTTCCAAAATAATTACACCTACAGGAAAAGGGAATCATCGTTTCATCGAAATAATATCTATTTTAGCTTTGTGATATGAAAATGTGTTTTCTTCTTAGAAACGTGCTGTGTATCTGCCACTATTAAAGAAAAAATTCTCAGGAGAAAGAGATGAAAGGTTTGGTGAGACTTTCTCAGCTACTCTAAACAAAAACTGAATTTTCTGCTATTTTTCACTAGTAACTTTCTCCTTCAGTGATCCCCTTACATCTGCGTTGGAGACTGGGGCCTCTCAACAGGACACTCGTTTGCTATGTCTCAAAAATGTTTCTGAAGTTTTTGCTCTTCCAGTGATGCCTCTTCAGACCACAATGTTCAATCAATTGGTACTGTGGTAAATGTCTGCTGGAGAAGATGGGAAGAACAAGCCCTCCAGTTGAAGGCACACAAAATACTAACTGACTTTAACAGGAATAAAACCAGACGTTGATTTTGCTGCTCTAGTACAATTTGAAGTTTGTCTTATAATCCAAGGCTCCCTCTCCTGCAGCTATAATTACTTGAGTCGTGGTTCATTAATATCTCTGCCTGATACATGATGCAAGCAACATAATTACAGCTTGAGACCTCATCCTGTATCATTATCAGGAGCTTTTGCATATAATGCTGAGAATGATTCAAGTGAAGAATGGCTTTCGATGACCTGTCATAAATAAGGGACCATTATAATCAAAACCCCAGCCTTGATTTATACAGGCTGTTTGCTTAGCCTGCCAGGATTGAGCCTCTTAATACCTATTGTTGCTGAGGGATTTTTGTGGAAGTTGAATTAGTTTAATCAAAGACTTGCTGCTTCTAATAAGCTTTAGAAAAACAGCAAGAAACAAAAACAATCCTGTCTGAATGGATTGCTCCTACCCTTCATGTTTGCTCCAGTCTTGGATTATTAATTGCTATGACTGTGATATGCTTTGATTTATTTAAATCAAAGCATGCTTCTTTGGCTTCGGTTGCTCTCAGTTTAACTTTAAATAGACATTGATACAAGACATAGTGATATAAAGAACATCTGTTTTTGATAAATTACATCCGGAGATGCATGGGACTACTGAACGCAGAAATTCCCAAAATATATGCAGGTTACTTTGCATCATAATACACACATTTATTTTGTTTACAATACTAATAGCAATACAAAATAATTTATTAAAATTTCCACATAAGCACCTGGATATCCTAAGAAACAAAAAAGTTTGCTTGTAAAAGTTTGTTAAACAAAGACTGGGAGGCTGAGTCTCACATATATGAAGTCCCCAGATACTCTGACCCTGCAAATGACATTAACGTAGATATAATTATGGCTACATTGAAAAGGAACATAATTGTTGATACTTTCTACTCAATTGGCTACAGTGAAATGCAAATTCCAAACCCACAAAACTACTTAAAATACATGGAAAAATTACTCTTCAAGCAGGAACTCTGGGCAGTGTTTTCCTTTGCTGGCTCTGCAGGCCTGGTGCAGCTCTAGAGGCAGGACATATTCCCCATAACATCTGCTAAGCATAGCAAATTGGGCTGCTTCAACTCACTGAGAGGACACATTTTTTTATCTTCTAAGTATCAAAGAACAGCACCCCACTATTAAAATGGCTACAGAGACAGAGGGCTCATGGCCAGGTATCTCCCACACTTCCGTGATCCCTCACGTAGTATAACGTGCCTTTGGCTTCCCCAGCACACACTGCAGCGCTGCACTGTTGAGCTAAGCCGCCAAAAGGGGCTCAGGATATTTCTTCAGCTCCAGAGCTATGGCCAAATTTCCAGGGGCGTGAACTGTGACAGCCAGTGGGAGGTAGGATGAGCCTGGAGTGGGTGGTTTCAAGGCAGAACTAGGGGCAAGGTTAAACAAAACTATGGCAGCTGTATTTCCACTGTGAAAATTCAATTATGGCACTGCTAGAACAAAATAGGCTGTGAAAGGTGGACCTTAACAGAGATAGTATTTTGATTCTACATTTTATTTGATCTTTCTCTTGCTTTCCTTTTAGCCTGACATTTTTCTAGGAGCTTTTTTTTTTTTTTTTTTTTTTTTTTCCCCCTACTGAACTTTAAGGCTTTTGTCTATCACTTCAAACAGGTGTCAAACAGGTGCTGTTCAGCTTCACAACAGGTTTGCAGTCCTGACACACTACAGCTCAAACTTAGCACAGTACATATAGCTTATATAAATACATACAGTTCACAGACAAGGAAATTCAGGAAAAAGGTGGGGACTAGCACCTGCGTCTGTATTGATTAGCCTAAGGCATTGTATATCATCAAGCAAGTGTCTGAAAGATACTAAGCAAGCTGAGAGTTTGACAGCTTCTGTAGTCTCAGCTGCTCAAGACTATATGAAAGCCATGTGATGGAAGAGGAATCTATGTCAGAGAAGACAGGCGCGTGTATAAGACAACTCTGTCTACCCTTTCTTTTCAGCAATGGGAGCCTCAATGGCTTGGAGGTGCAATGTGTACATGGGCACCATAAAATTAATGGTCACTTCTTCAGCCTGTGATGCAAACCCAACATCACAGAGGCATTGATGTGAAACTCTTGTTTGGCTGTACATTTATCAGAAGATGTTAATATATATATATATATATATATATTTGCTCATCATATGGCATCATCCATCTGGGGCAGCTATTAGGATCCCACAGATGTCAGGTGAATTTGACAGTTGGTGGATCATGATGCCGTCTGCCTGAAGTCTGTCTTTGTAGCAGTCCTTGTGGCTCACCAGCAGCTGCTGATAAAATACTGACTGGAATGATGTGCAGGGCATGAACGAGGATGCTAGTGCCCCACCACGACTGCCGGTGCGGGCTGTGCCTGCTCACGTACCACATGCAGCAGTCAGAGAAAGGAAAATGCACAATATTGGAGCCCCAATGTTTGAAATGGAAGACATTTTCATAGATCAAATTCACAAAGAACATGACTGCAGTGGCTTTTACCCTGGACAGGCCGACAGATGCACTGTGGAATGAATATCTAAGGGTAAAACAAGGGTCAACAAAGACAGGGTGTCGGCAAATGAGTCCAGGTGACACAGTTCTGCTCAGGAAAGGCAGGCAAGGGAGGAGGCCTGGCTCCTTCAGGTGAGTCATGATGGGAATGTGGGGCCTGCATGTGTGATCAGAGGGGGTGGCTGTGGCTATAGAGCCAGGTGAGCATGTGGGACTTTGCAAGGACCACCTGAATTTGCTGATTATTTAATTAGGGAGCGGTGGCTGGAGGCTGTGTCATGTGATGCCTTAATCCTGCCAAGGGAGCGGGACTTCCTCCAACCCAGGAGAGGATAAAAGGGTGGTATCTCTCTTACCTGAGCCTTTTTGCATCAGTTTGGTTTGAAGGGCTCTGCTGGTAAGTATATACACCTTGCAGGACAGCTATGTGGGCTTCAGGTCAGCTGTTTCTTCCCATGTATTTGCTTATGGGTTTGTTTCAGTGAAACCAAATCTTGTTTTGTTGCTAGTGTAATAAGGCTAGAGCAATGGCCAGCTGATGCCTTAAACCCTTTCTTAAAGGGGAAACTGAATTAATCTGAAATGTAAACTTTGTTTTTACTCTGAAACTTAAAACCTTTAACAAGCAAAAATTACCAGAGCTCAGAACAGTTATCAGTCCAGCAATAGAGTGGGCAGCCCCTGGGTTCTTGCACGGAGCTCAGTGTGGCCGGTTACCAGTTGAGGCTTGTGGGGTGAGGTGCTCTGGGCCTCAAGGATGGGGTTGCTCCCTTGGGACTAGGGTGCTTAGGCAGCTGCAGGCCAGATAGTCTCTGAGCTCCCTCACTGTGGTTTTGGTGGCTGGTGTGGCATAGCCCTGGCTCCCCTGAGAGGGGGAGCCTAGGGCTAGGCAGTGGCTGTGCTGGTGAGGAGGGGTGAACTTGAAAACAAGGGTTTCCCTTGAAAACATTTCCTGGTGGGACCTTTGGGGTCAGGATGGGGCATGAGTGATGTGGGAGTGCTGGCTGCTGGCCCCGTGGTGGCCAGTGAGCAGGTGGTAATGCTTGCCAAAACAAATGTACTGACACAGCAGACGGTTGGGTTTGGGGGAGCTGGGGACCTGGTGGATACTGATGGCGTGGTGGAGAGCAGGGATGTGCTAGTGGTTCACCACTGGCTGCCAGGCAGGGAGCCCGGGGGCTGGCACCATCCCTTAATCGCTGTCTGCCCCTGCTATGGAGGCCAAAGGAGCAGCAAGCGCTGGAGCTCAGTGCTTGGCTAAGGAGTGGGGCAGGGAGGAGGGCCGAGGGCCTTTGAGGTGGGGGGACGCTGTGCGTGGGGTGCAGGCTGCTCAGTAACTGCCTCAGGACTGGGTGCTGGCACTGGTGGTGGCTGTGGAGAAGTAGCTTGGGGAGAAGCCAGGGAAAAGCTGGCATGCTCAGGGGAGCTCCGCTTCTGGGCTGTCAAGGGAGATGTGTCTGATGTTCAGCATTCCTCAGAAAGGCTGGGGCAGGTATGAGCAGCACAACTGTAATAAACAGGGATGGCAAATCAGACTGCCTGCGGTGCCAGGGGAGAAGGCCACGCAGCATTAATGGAAGGGCTGAAGGCAGACTTTACCAGTGCCAAGAGCCTGACAGGTAAGACGGGAGAACTGCAATACCTGATGTGAGATAACCCTAGTACAGCCAGACTCTTGAACTTGGTGGAGGAAGGATAATCGGTTGGAAAAGCTGTTGTCCGGCTGCTGAGTGTACAGGTGTGCTAGGGGCATGCTGTATAGAAAAGCGTGTGGCCATGGGTCTGAAGGGTGCAAGGAGGCCCACGAGCAAACTGGAAGCTGCTCAAAACTTACTGTGCTACAAACTCGGGCAAAGCCTATACTGCAACTAAAGAAAAGTGGTCTAAGAAGCCCCTGTATGGTTTAGCAAAGAAGCAAAGGAAATGCTATAGGGAAAGCAGAACAAGGATTTCCAAGTGGGGCAGGCCAGGTGATAGCAAAACATGGGGAGGGCTGGAACAGTTTGCAGACTGCCTTGGGAAAGGGTGATCAAGCTGACGGTAAACACCCTTGTGTTCCTCAAAAGCAGAAAGGCAGCCTAGGAATCACAGGACCACTCTGTGACCAAGGTGTGAAAGGGACATTCAGGCATAATAAGGTTGTGCCAGGCAAAACAGTAACAGCATCACGCTCTCCTCCTTAAAGTATTTGAGACATCACATGTGTGCTCTGCAGCAGAGACTGGTCAGAGCAGCGAGGTCAGTTTGAGTTATACTAGACAGATATGATTAAACCCTGGGATTGAATAGCATCACTTGAAAGTCCTGAAGGAATTTAGCTATGAGACTGCAAAACTCCTAGCCGGGGTGTGTAACCTGTCACTAGGGAGAAGGGCTGAGTGGGTTCCTTGAAGCTGTGGCATAAAGCCAATCCTATTGATGACTGGGGAGGGAAGCGAGCAGTGAAATATCCAGGCTTATGGATGACACTGGGCATTTCTAGGTAGTCAGATGCTTTGCTGACAGTGAGAAACTCCATAAGGATCTCTCATCCCAGAGTGAAAGGGTAAAAAGGAGGTAGAGAAGCATCAGTGTAGATAAACATAAGTGATGTATTTAAGGACAAAACTAACCAGAACATAGGTACCCACCTAATGCTGAGCTCTGGACTGGCAGTTACAGTCAGAAAACATCCCCGAGTTAACACTGATGGCTTTCTGAAACCACAGCTCAATTTACAGTGCCAGCCAGCTAACAAACTTGTGGGACTTGTTGCCACTGGATGCAGCACCAGCAGGTTCAAAAAGGGTTAGATGAATTTGCGATCAAGTGCATCTCTCCAGATACTGTGGATGGACCTTAAAAGTGGCCAGGCTCATGTGCTTGCCATAAAGAGGATTTCCAGTGACAGCACCCTGATGGGCTGCTGATGTGAGCACAGCACTTTCTTATGTCTCAAATGGCACTCCTAAAGGCCCCCTTGGCTTTAATGAGGGAATCAGCAAAGCGTAGTGTGCTTGAGCCCAGTTACCCCTGTACCTCATCAGGTTAAAGCAAAGCCCTGTCTGCATTAGTAGTAATTTCTGACAGCAGTTGACAGCAGACACTGTTTTGGTTTTGGCAAACTCCTTCCAGTAAGTTTATGCATGACAAGTGTGATATTTGAACTCTGACTTGGGAACCCTGCTGTACTTGTGATGAATTGCTGGGAGTATGCCATCTTAGATCATTTAGAGCTATGTATTGTACTGGGAGCCTGCAAAAGCACATGACAACTCAATGGAACTGAACACAGATGATCTGCATATAGTGAAATATAAGTTATTGCATAAACTGATGCTGCTAGATGGTTTCTGCAGACGCTAATAAAACCATATAAATCCAGTTCTGGTATTACAAGAACTGTATTGCTGTACCAAGAATTAATTTCAAATGCATTAGCAGGCTTAGAGAAAGGTGCCTGTATGAGCATATAGAAATACATCAGCAGTACTGGCTTGAATTTTTCTCTAAAAATGAGAAGTGGTGTCATAACCAGTTTGTTCCCTGGGATATAACATTTGCAGTGACCCTAAATAATTTTTTTCTGACCAGAGAAAAGATAACTAGGTAATACTCCCTAACAAACATGGGTAGTTTTCTTGTGTGTTGTAAATTACCCCTGTTCTGGGGAAAGGTTTCCTTAAATTCTTTAGTTCTTTTTTGCTTATTCATAATATGTGCATAACAACATGACAACCATAATGTGGCATAGCAGTTTAACACAAAGCAAGATGTAAGTCCCTTATCAGCTACTTGATTATATTATATAATAAAATTTATGGCATGTATAATACCTATAATAGCTGTGAATTAGCTTATGAACTATAATTATCAATTCTCAGGACAGCCTTGGGGAGCACAGAAATAAAACGTGCAGCATAGGAAACAGCTGAACATGTCTCAGCAGTTCCTTGCAGATGTTATGGAATCTATATGTTTCTTCAATGTTAATTTGCATAAACACAACAAATAGTTTGTTTAGTAGGAAGAAAGCTCCTTTAGCTTCAACTGAGTCAGATTTTTACCTTGTTTCTTGTGTGAGGTATATTCAGTGGAGCCTACAACATATACAGGGATATCATTATATAAACTGTCACTTGCCATTTTTGGGGATTGATCTGACAGTTCATTATACAAGTGTTTTCCAAGCACAAAAGCCATGCCTTCCCTTCCTGCTGATGCCCCCACCCCTCCCTAGCTCGGCTGGTGTGGAGTAGCATACAGGTTGATGTGCTGCCAAAGTTCCTGTGGAATGTATGTAATACTCTGTAGGACTGCTGAACTAGTTACAGCTCATTTTGCACTGGTACCTTGCCCTGAATGTTTGTGGAGTTGCAATGAACCCGTTCTTTTTTCATTATTTTTGGGTCCATTTCTAAACAAGACTTCTGGAGCTAGAGAGATGACACCTTTAATCTAGGTGACACCTAGGGACATACTGATACTCTCCAGTGACAATTCCTCTGAAATGTCATGCTATCTTTATTGTTTAAAGTAGCTTAATTTTCACAGTAAATTAAACTACAAACTGTAAAGCAGATGTAGCAGCAAGTAAAGGGAGATAATGTCTGAATAAAAGCACAAAAAATTCTTAGTACTCTTCCTGTCTGCTTTTGCATATTGCTAAACTATACTACTTGTAATACACTTTTTCATAATAAGTCCACAAACTAAATAGACTGAAAGGTTATTTTTTACAGGATTATTGCAACAATGGTGGACTGCTAGACAAGACATGTATCATTTATTTGCAGGATCCAAACCCTTTAAAAGGACAAAGCTGCATACAACAGCAGTATCAGTTTCTTATTGTACATGGCTCTTAAACATGTACAGCACAAGATACAGCCTAGGGCTTGGAGGATGTTCTAACTTGCAAAAAACAAGTGAGGAATAATACAGAAAACATGCTAGTATCGGAGTCAAATTATCATGCAATGCTCTGTATACTTGTGTATATATAAATAGATGAGCAAGTCACTCACTTTGAGAGTAAAGTTTCTCAAACTTTTTGGCTTTAGATTTCTATGCTTACAAATACTAAGTAAAAATCAAATGCTTGGCACAGGAAGAATCTGTGCTTTTACTCAGTAGCTGATAAACAGTGTATCATGCAGCTTAATCAACAAAATCAATTATCACTTCAAATACAAGTAAGGACTCATTTCTGCTTCCATTTCCATTGGGAGCAAAGTTTCTTCCAGCTTCAATGGAAAGTGACATTGGTTACTCAATCTCTTAAATTACACCCAGGCAGCAAGGCTGTGTCTTGCATACTTTCTGGTGCTGGCGTCAATGGCAGTTGAATCAACTTGAGAGTGGCCAGTTCTTTCAGTGCAGCATGCAGTGGTAGTCAAAAAGACCTCTGAGAGGGGATGAGCAGAGCTGCCAGAAAAGAATAGCATAGCAGTGGAAGATGTGCGTTGTTTGCTTTATCAGATGGGACACACACCACACCACACACACACAGACCCACATACTTTCTAGACTTACTGACCTGTAAGTCTCATTGTACTAGGACAAATGTATTGGAACTGTAAGAAATAAACCTGCTGGTTTTGTTTCTCAGTGTTGTGTATCTCCTACCCAGAGGCTGTCCAGCAGTAAGCAGGAGGGCTGGCCAGTAAGTGCCAGTTAGACTGTGTGCAGGGACTTGGCATCTCTGGTGGCAGAAGGTGTGCTGTGCCCTTGCTGCAGCCTTGTCTGGAGCACTGAGGCCACCCTTCACCATCTATGTCTTCTACCAGCAACAGTACATGTGAACAGCACCTTCCTCGCTACCCAGGCTAAATAATTTTCTCTACCACTGTACCAGATTCCTGCAGTATTGATAGGGAAAAATCTTAGCATAAGCCCTCCAATGGGGGGAAAAAAATCTTGGCTACAAGTTACATTTTTGGGGGTGGGTGTCTACAGTATTTCTCCTTCCCAAAGCTGCTTTTCTACTCCAGAACCCTAATGCTGTTAGGGTGAGAGACATGATACTGGGGAGAGCAAGGGAGGATTTTCTACAAGTAACACTTGAGATTCTGTGTATGGAAATGAATATTAGAGAAGGAGATTAGATCCATGAAATACCATGATTTTCCTAGGGCTACTATTGTTAGTGCTTTCTTTTCTTGTAGCCTGCAGTGCAGACACAGTGAGCAATCAGAGAGACTGACTGGCAGTGAGAATCATTGGGATGAGAGGCAAAGGAGACAAGGAGTGTTTAATGCTCCAACCCTCCTCCCCACCTCCAAGTTAATTCAGTGGGGGCTTTTCTCGATCAAAGTTCCTACCCCACAATATATTGTAATTTATGTGTGTTGGAGGCATACAATAATGCTGAGCTAATGTGGTTTTGTACTTAAGTAAACATGTTTTCAGAGTTACTAATGCATGACAGAAAGTACTGGGTTGAAGTCTCTCCTGAAGTAGATGAAGGAAGAAAAACAGCTACATAAAAGGAGCAATGCATCTCACTAATGTATCAAAGTCTGCAAATCAGTATCTCAGTCTTTGATAAGGAACTACTTTTTGTAATTATGGGACTGAGGACCAAGCATCCCATTATACCTGGGTGGTTCTACAGAGCACACAGCTTACTGCCTTTGAAATTTTTATCCTGTTTCTTAGAGCAGTAAAAGGCATACTCCGTCTCCGGTCTTAGGACTGTAAGATGCAAAACATCCCAATGGCCTTTAAATGAGGAAAAAATACATCAAAAAGTTTACCTTAGCTGACTGTGAAAGAATAAACAGTGACATATACTGCCATGGGTAGGATGTAAATTAAATACTACTACTTATTTTTCTATCTAGTGGAGTCTCAGCATTTTAAAAATCTGACTATGCAACTAATACATCATTAAACTCAAATGACATGTTATTTCTCATTTTAAAAGATCTTTTAATAAGATTTATTTGGAGACCTATTTGGGTAGGAGAGTTTATCTGATTACTTGGCAACACAGACACAAAGTCCAAATCCTTATCACCGATGGTGCTTTCCTACCATTCTCTTAAAAAGAGATAGTGAAGTATAATAATAATTTTGTTTGATGTATTTTTAATGTATGTTCTAAAGGATCTCATCTGATTAAACTATCATGAGAAATGGACCTTCCACAGCACTTCCTAATACAGCACATGATTTTGATCTATAAAGTAAACCACAATAAGAAAACCACGTGTTAACAGCGTGGGAACACCAAAAAGAGAGACCTTTCTTACTGTGTTTTGAACATGATGAGATTTCTAGATAGTTTTGCATTGCTGATGTCTCTTTCATCAGTGAGATGGATCCCAGAGCTTGGTCAGAATAATAAAAGCAACTTGAATCAGGAAAATTAGAAAATGGAGGCAGGAGGGGGATAGAGTGGTGGTGGTGAACTGGCATAAGCTGGTAAGCTTTACAGATACTTTGTCTATGTGAGAGGATACTACCATGATGGAGCAGTTGAAACTGAAATGCATATGTATTCCACATATCTCAGAGAAGAAACCCAAGTGGCAGGAGCTCTACTTCCGCAGAACTATGACAGGCACTGGATTACATTAAGGATCCAGACGTGCAGATGCAGGCAGTGATGCTCACTACAGACAAGTACCCACAATACCTAAATGCAGCACTGCTCTCTTGGTCTTGAGTAATGCTGTGATCCTGCCAGCACTCAGTGCACCTTTATTGGTGCCAACAGAACTGCCTACTCAAGTGAGAGTTTCCTGAACAAAGGAGGACTCTTAATAAGGAAAATAAAAGCCTGAGAGGCCAGGAGATGACAGGGCGCTCTGTGACTGGTTGGGCGGCACCAGGAAGAGGAAAGACAACCTCTAATCTGGTGTTTCATGCCACAAAAGCCAGGCAGTATCAGAGAACCAGGAGAAGCAAGTTCAAAACAAGCCAAGGAGATGCTTGGTGATACTGCATCCCATTAAACTGTGAAACTGCTTGCTGTAAGAGTGGATCTTTGAGCTCTGCGTGTATTCAAAAGTATTAGACTGTTTCAAATAAAAGTCCACCTAGTGCAAAAATAACATTGCTGGCTTAAGAAGTCCAACCTCCAAATCAGCAGGGAAAAGGGAAGAGTATTTTGGAGAACCATGACTGTATGCTCAGTCTGATTTTCTAGTCTTCCATAGGCACCCACTGCCGAAGGCAGGAGAAATGGACTTGACAGACCTAAACGACTTGGTAGGCTTGGTTTTATCTTTTCTTTTAAATGTAATTATGAAAACAAGTTACAGCTCAATTTGCTGACAAGGAAGAAAGGGGTGTAAAGAAAATATAGTTTGTGATGGCCAAGGCAGTGTCAGCTAGAACTTCCTCCTCCACTGTAAGTCTGATGCCAGCTGTGACAGGTAATAATTTTGTGACAACACAAAACTGTACAGTCAGAGAAAAGGTAAAAGTACTTCCTAAACATACACAAAATATAATCAAATTATGTTATACATGGACCACAATATTTTCCACTGCTACTGAGGTGAATGAATTCAACATGTCTCACAATAAATGAAAGTAGCTCAATGTAAGCACATGCTTACCTTTATTAAGGCACTTAAAATTAGCTGTATGCTCAAGAGCTGTTTCTTGTCCTGAGAAGTGGGCTTAAAGCACTTCCCTGAGCTGGAACTTTGCTGCATTGATACTCAGCTATGCAACTAGAGAAAAGAGGAGTAAAACCTAAAATAGATGCATGTGCACACAAAAATGCAGAAAGAGCGTTTCTTTTTATGTCTGTCTGCTAAGCCTAGTGGGCTTTCTTGGCTAAGTCTGAGCTAAATATTACTGAAAATAGCATAGTACTGTAGTTATTTCAAAGCACTGTCTGTATTTGTTCTGTGCACTGGGTGGGCAGGAAGCTTCATTTCATAAATCACTTTCAACGAGACAGTAGGCTATAAAAAGGGAGGGTTTTTTTCCCTTTAGTGTTTTTAGTTCTGAAAGTTCTGAAGTGGCACAGCCTACATACTGGGAAAAGTTAAAAAAATATGTTTCACACTGCTCTGCAGACCTTCTCTTGCACACAAGAGACCTGGGGAGACGCCAGGCAGGCACCCCTATGCTCATAGGTCACCCAGCTCATGCTGCTTTGACTGTGCTAAAACATTTGTAAGCAAAACTGCTAAAGCATCTTCTTGCTCCCAGTCCCATGCAAGGCCCTCTGCAAGCAGTTTCACAGAGCACTGCCAGCCTAGGGAACCTTTCTGATGCCCAGAAAAGAAAACTTGTTAGTTTTCAGGGGAGTCTCCTGGTATACTTTTGAGTACAGTTGGGCAAGGATGTGCTGCAGGATGCAACAGTAGGAGGCAAGGGTGTGAGGGTGATGGGGGAGGAGCAATCAGGTAGAAAAGCCTATGTAATCCAGTGGTTCTGCTTAGAAGATACTTGTTAAAAATTGGTTAGACTGAGCTTTACACTCAAAAAGGAACCAAATGCATATTAGGTTGCTCCCTGTGGTAGATATTAAGAACAACAGGATAGGAGAGGTACAGAGTCATCTACCCTCAGCAAGGAAAAAACCTGCTGTTTGGTTCAACTTACTGAATCATGACTTTTCCCCAGTTACATTACAAAAACTGGACTTCTGCACACCAGTATCGAAAACGTGCCCTGCAATTTTGGCACTGGCTGGACCTGGGCTTCCAAAATACTGCAGAGGATTAAATGTCACTGGGTGAGTAGTCTTTGTCTGGGTTAGCTGTTTCTCCCCAGTGTCGGTGAAACTTGAGCAAACAGGGTTTAGGAAGCATGGGAAGTATACACCTGCTAAATGTACTACACTGAACATAATATAAAACATCTATACTGAGACAGCCCTCCCAGATCAACTGTTCCAGCCTCCGTTTCAGGCTGTCTCCAGTACTGAAGGCCTCAATAAAACACAACCAGCAACTTTAGCACCAATCTTTCCCTGGGCTGCCCTCCCAACTTTTGGCACACCACAACTTACTAGCTTTCTGAGCTAACACAGCTGGCTTGCTCCCTTGTAACCTAGCTCACACCTTCTACATTTGCAATGAGCCCCTGAGCCAGGTCAGCCTGATACACCATCTGATGCGGGAGAGCCACTGCAGCCCTACTCTTCATTTGAAGTCACTGGGCTTGGAAATTTTTTCCTCAGCTACAGCTTCAGTCTCTGCTCTTGCAATTCTGGGGTACAAATGGTTGCAAAGGAAGAAAAAAAAAAAAGACAAAAAGTTGCCTCTGATCAGGGTTAACCCAATTATTTCTTTTTTTTTATAAAAGAACAGATTGTTCTGGTTTTGGTAGAAAAAGGTGTGCAAAGGGCTCTGGGAAAAACAGCAGCAAACATGTAACGATTTGTTTTAAAAGCAAGAGTCACCATTCTTTTTACACTACAAACCCAGCCTATGAAGGCATGAAATAGTTTGCTATTTCATATATATATATGAAATATATATGTTTGCTTAAAATAGTTGAAAACGCTCCTCCAGCAGGAATCAACCTGATGGACTGAATACATATGTAGAGTGTTAGTTATGCTACCCTTATATTTGGAAGGAAAACTAATTAAAATTTGTATCTGAGGCTACATCCAATTGACTTTGTAAATTACATGTAGGATTGCCTTTTAAAATCACTGCAAGATTGAAAGATTTGTTTTAATCCAAATACCAATTTTTAGCACAGTTTTTGGATCTGGCAAGCAAGACAATCTAAAACATCGGCTATTGAAAAAACACGTCCCTCTTGCACTTGGGAACACTGAATTTGTAGGCAGCCATTTGTATATAGGAATTTGTAAACATCAGAACAGAAGGGGTTCTAAAAGCCAAACTTTAACCCAAATTCTTTTTGGTTGTGCTGATGCAAGTATGCGTTCTGCTCTTGCTGGTTGACGCTGCTCCAGCATGTAAGATAACTTGCGGAGTTTATGATGGTGGAGTTCATGGCAGATTATGGCCCTTCAAGTTTAGATTAGTGTTCCACATTATGCATCAGAGCAGTAATTCTTAAAAAAAAAACAACCCTCCAACCAATACTAGCAACTCCAAAGCTTTTCCTAACACATGGTGGTACTCCCTGACCAGAGCCAGTGTTTCAGTGGTTCTCCACTGTGGTTCAGATTTCACTCCATTGCATTAATTGGTATTGCCTTAGAAGAGAACATCAAATACTGGGAAGGTGTCTTTTATAGGTGGATTAGATCTCTTAATTCTCCATGGTAATTATTAAGATGAATCATTAAACTAAGACTGTCATCTGTGCTCTGTTAGGCTGCAGTCTCCCATGCTCAACATTCTTTAGCTACTTTTAGCTCAGTAAGTTTGTCATTGGATTTCCACAAATTTGCTGAGTGTTTTTAAATTCTCTTGCAATCATGCAAACCGCACAATAAGACTAACAATTGTAATTTGATTTACAGAAAATGAGCTATCTAGAAACTAGTTTTAGTGGTGCTATATTGGCTAAGTTCATTGTGGATCATTTTTTATCACTTTGAGCAGAAATAAAATAAAATCCTTGAAAACTGAACCCAGAAAAAGTTTGCCCCAAATGAAGACCCTGAAATGTAAAAGTATTTGTTCAGGCTGATAAATGGTAGTTCTCTGTATTCCACAATGGTTAGTTCAAGAGTTAGTTGCTATTGGTACACATTTACAGCTGAAATTTGCTATTTATAGATCACATTTCAAAAAAAGAACTCTGCATGTTAGACAACATTTCAGCTCTTCTATCTTTTAGACGTGGATTTCAGGCCCCAAGGAAAATACATAAGACTGTAGATAAATACTACTTTGCATAGTAAGTGTATGCCATAATCTCATTGAATGGGGTGTATAGCTATTTTTTCATTACACTCCCCAACATGCTAAATTAATGGATTTACAGTCTGAATTTCCATGCATCTGTGAAGTCAGGCATTTGTTGTACCCCACAAAGCTGTCGTGTTTAAAGATGTAGATATGCTACACTATATTCTGTTTGAATTCAGGTTGGCTGTAACCCTTCTCTTAAAACCACCACTACATGAAAAATGTTGCAGTCTGGAAAACCTGCATGTTTTGCCTTTGACGTGTTACATGGGACTTCATAAGAATTAGTGTAAATAGCATAAACGCTACTAAAGACTTTTAAAACAGTACCAGTGAGAGTTGTCTGCTGAGCCAGTGTCTCAAGGCACATCAGTCTGAGATGGTGTTTCTCAAATGTTCTTGACAGCAGCTTTTGGCTAACGCCAAATTACCTGCATTAAAAGAATAAATCTAAGAGCTGATGCTAAGGGAGCTGTGAATTCCCCTCCCATCCCTGGCTCACCAGCAGCGAGAGTGCCTGTAAGACAGGTATTTTTGGTAAAAGAGCCTCTAGGTCAGGATGCTGTTGAGAGTTACTGCAGTGTATCCTATGTTCAGCTAAACAGGAACAGGCTGTAAGGGCTTAGTCCAGACACTCACGGGAGGCTGGAAGACTGCAGACAGATACAAACCAAGCAAGTGAAGAAACCTGGTGACTGGAAACTTGGCCAAAGTCTTGCAAAGAACTAGTGTGTGAAGTGAAGCTGGGGACCCCAACTGAAGGATGATGTGGGATTGCAGGGCAAGGTGGCAGGAAGGACCTGCTCTGAACACTGAAGTGTGTGGCGTAGGCAAGTTCCAGCCAGGAAATGTGATTTGAGTCCCTCAACAGGATAAAAAATTTTCTGGCAGGAAAAGGTCAAAAGGATCACAGCTTCTCTCACACATTGTTTGCCCAGGAAGGCCGTAAGGAAGCCATCTTCTTTTTTTATGAGGAACTATGAAATGATGCTACGGAAGCAATTTAAAGAGAGAAGTTCCTGGGATGTGGCTTCAGGAAAAACACCACCTCTCCCATGCAGACTCCAAAGGAATTGTGTTTACAAGCTGTGCACTGAGTTCCCTTCTGGCTTAGCTGGGTGGAAGAAGGTGACCACCCTGAACACACAGTAAAAGAAGATTCAATGTGTTACAGTTTGCAGCTGTCTTAGGCAAGATAGATTAGATGAGGTAGAGAGAAAGGTGACACAGCTGGCTGGAGTGGCTTGGTCATCTGTAAATCTGTTATTTTAGGCTAGTTTTTCCAGTACCTCAGAATTTTTTGAACTCTTTCTATGCTTGATATGATTTTCCCATAGAAAGTGCTCAGAACCTAAAAAGGTAAGAGAAAATGCCTCTTAAATCATCTACATAATTCATTCTGTAAATGCAGAGCTGGTCTATAAACCTGCACCGTTCAAGTCCATTGCCCATTTTCCTTGTTTTAGAACTGAGCTGGTATCCTGCTTTTGATGCTTAGCCTAGTATTTCATACATCTCAGGAAGAGCTATACACTCCAGAACATTTTCATTTTAATTTCAACCCAGTGTAAGTTACTGAGTAGTTAGCTATAATTTATGAAATAATACCTCTTTCTGTAAAAAGATGACATCACCCGCATCTTCCTAAAAAATGGATCCTATTTCAAGATAAACGTTTACGCATTAATACATATTTCTGCTGATAATACAGCTTACACTAAACAAAATTTTCAAAACCACCTCTGGGGCTTGAAGCTTACTTCTAGTGGGACTTGGGGGCCAAATCCTTCGGAGAGCTTAAAACAAAATCTTCATCTGAGTAAGCGTTTATTGACTTTATTTTACTGAACTGAATGACCAACAAGCTTTAATGAGTCTCACAACTTAGCTTGGTCATACTGTTCATTTTCTGACAAGTTAGAGGATCACAATTTCTTTCTTCTGCAGCATAGCAGTATTTTAAGTTGAGCTAAGTGCTCATTAGGATAAGTAGATGATAACCTAGCTGCCAGCTTACATTTTCTTACCACACAAACCAACACAGTAGCAACTTATCTGTTGTATTTCCTGCTAAAAGACACGGAGCTGTTTTGGAAAGAGTTAAAGTGAACCTTAAAGTTGCTGGTGCTCTTGGAAGGTGCTGATTCTGCTCTGGGCTACAACAGCTTATGAAATGAGGACTACAGAGACCAGAGCAGAAAAGAAAGGAAAAGGAGGTGATGGAGAGATGGAAGAGCTGTGAGGCAACACATTCTGTAAACTGTTTCCTTCTGCAACTTGCTGGAAGGTATAATCAGTCATCTGCTGCTCGTTTTTGTGTGTATGGTGCATGTGTTTTTTTAACTTCCATTGCAATCCCCAAAGACTACCCTCCTGGTTTTACTTTTTTTGGTGGTGAATAGTGTATGTTTGTGTAAGGGGTGTCAGGGGACTGAAATTGTGATACCAACTAGCAATTTGGGTGTGTGGGTGAAAATTAACTGTTGTAGTTGGTTATTTTATGGGCCCAAAATATGGCTGTTAAAAACCCCAACATTCACCATATGAGCTTTCTGTATCCAGACCATAAAATGTCTGGGATACATAGACGGGATCCAAGCCGACTTCCTGCCATGAAATTGTGCTTCACTAATGATCACTCCAGCCTGTTTTCTAAACTTGGAGTCCTCTTGTTTTCCCCAGAGGATATTATATTGTTTGTCTTTGGGAAAAAGTGTTTGTGTGCTACAATTATGAAGTTTATAGAACTTAAAAATTCACCTGAAATGGGACTACTACTTTACACACAGCTCATCTGGGGTGCAAAAAGAAAAAAACCTACATTTGCAAGCTGCAAGGAAGCACAAAGGTAAGGGATCATTTCAAAAGCTAGTTGTCTATCAAAAACTATATTTAAACTCAGTGCTGGAAGTTCTTTTTATGCTGCGGTTCTCTCTCCTCCCCCCCACTGACCCCGATTCTTTTCTCAAGTGCAGCATTTCCCTAGAATTCCCAAATACTGCTTTTCTAATCACATTTTAAATAGAATATATACTATTTTTTATATTAGAACAGGTTTTGATACTGCTCTGAACTGTTCAGTCAGTGTCTGCACAGAGGCTTCTGAAACTGTATCTCCACTGTCTGATGCCGTGCAACATGAAGATCCCAGTTCAGAGCTCATGCTGTATGTAAAAAGACTTTATGGGGCGGGGCGGAAAGATTAAACTGAGATGTGATGGAAAGAATGTGCATTTACAAAGTTCACTGAGAAATGGGGTTTTATGTTTCATCTTCAGTAGTTTCTCTGAGCTGCCTTTGAAGAAGAGAGTCATTTTTAGGTGCATATGCCCGGGTGACTGGAAGGCTGATACAGATGGATTTGAAAGAGGACAGATTAGTCTCATCATCAGGGAAATACCCAGGTACCTCAAAGATGTCATTACTGGTGTTTTAGGTGCTACCCAAAAGCTAACCAATCCTTGTGATTAGTCAGAATATTTTTCTTGAAGGAGAAGAAACTATGACTTGTATTTGGACCAGCACAGGGAGGTTTTTGAGGATCAAAGCTAGGATTTTTTGATTTCTTTTGAACGGAAAGGCAGTGTGAAAAGGCAGTGTGATTAGTGTCATGCATGGCTGTGATGTACTGAATATTGCAATGCAGAGCAGTAAACATGGATGACAGCAGCCACAATGCATGAACTGCAGAAAGAAAAAACTCTTCTTAAACCTGTTCACATATTTAAATGTCACTGAATTGCATTGGCTCACATGTGGGAGTGTGACTGTCAGCCTCATGCATGAGGCTCTGTAAGACAGTCATGTTTAAGATGCTTCCCAGGGCACATACACTGGAGGAGTGAAAATGTTTACTGGCAATTTATAATTCAGAAGCTGTTTAGATGGGATTTTTAATTTGGTCACTCCCTCTACTGGAGGCTCTTTGCCTAGGTCTTATTCAAATGGTGATCACGTTACCAATTATTAATCAATCCTCCTAGGGCTGTCTTTTTTTAAAAAAAATATTTTCTTTTTAGAAGACAAAACTATATTTAATTTTTTTATTATTATTTTTAGCTTCCAGAGTGCAAGCTGTGCAGGGCTGGCAGAGCTGTACCTGCATGAAACACAGTGTAATTGCCGTGCAGCCTGTCATGACTACCACAATACATAGCCACACAGTGAGGCAGTGAAAGATGGTCCATGTGAGTTGAGAGAAGTTTGAGGGCATGCTTTCTCCACTAGAGTCTTTAAAACAGCACCTTATTTTTAGATTCCCAGTGTCTGCTTCAGAGCCATACATTGTGAGGATGATAATCCAGTTTACTAATGGGATTTTTAAAGCTAATGCCCACATCCTTTTAAGTATTGTTTCATAAGAATCTGAAAATTCAGAAAAGGGTATTGTAGGATATATCCCAACAGGTTTTAGCTTAAGGAGCAGAGGTGATGGAATCACTATGGATTTCAGTAACCTATTCAACTTTCATTGCACAAACCCAACAGATTAAGAGTATTGCCTTGAAGGCTTTATAGTATATGCGTATTTAGTGTAGATGGGTCTGTGTAAATAGTAAAAGCCTAGACAAAGGGTAAGCAAATGTAATTTTGTTGAGGAAGATTAAAAAAATGCAGCAATAACAAAAAGCTCAATGAATGGACAGGATGTATCTTGGCAAATATAATTAATTCCTAGCTTCACTAAGCATAATCTCAGTAGTAGTGTGAGACTGATGCAAGAACTTTTTCCTGCCTTAACCTGCTATCAACATGGAAAGACTAGGGTAATTCATGAAAAGTTTTGATGTAAAATTATTTATTTCCTTTAGTTCAAATCATTGTGAACAGCAAAGCTATCCAAACAAAACACAGCATTTCTTCTGTTTTGATGCATTTAAATTTTTATTTCTTTGGTGGCTCTCACTACAACGCTAACCATGCTCAGAAATTGCATGTCTCTAGCACCGCAAGCTTTTCTTAGCTAAGTTTGGTTAAGCAAGGACTATGTTTAAGACAGGGGCCAGCCTCTTTAACACAGGCATGCATTCCAAAGTCTCTTGTTTTCAGGTTGCTGGTGGAAATTTTCATCTCCCCTGTCTGGGTTTTCTTCTGAGCTGCCCGTCACAGTTCTTCAAACATGGAATAGTTTCCAAGTGGCTGGTGAAAGTAAGTCTCTTTGTTTTCCCTCTCTCTCCATTTCTACTGCTGCTACACTGCCACTTACTCTTTCATCTAGTGGCTTCGTTATTTGGGAAAGGTTTTACCAAAATCCTGGGTCATCTAGTGGGGCAGCAAATTCTCAGGCTCTAACTTCTAGGAATGGGCTCCATGTGTGAAGAGAACTTCTCTTGGTGAAGACACCATGGGATCAACCACTCGGCTCAGTCTCATCATGAATTTAGCATCATTTTGGAATTCCACCTTCTTGGAGGGACTCAAGTCTTGTATTAAACCAGCCCTTTATATGCTAGGATGTTAAATTTAATGCAGGTAGTCTGAAGTTTGAAATTAGCAATAATTCAAGTGAAAAACCCAGGCCTTGTCATTCAATAACATCAGGGGTTGCTACAGAAACCTGTAATCTGTTAAGTTTATACTGTGTGTTACAGGCTTGTATCTTGCCTGGGTCAGAGGACACTGCAAATATTAGAGTTTCACAGAAGAAACAGGGGATTCTCACGTTCTTATTTAATGCAGTGTGTAACCTGGCATGGAAAATCTGGGAAGAAAAGGTAAATCTGTGCCTGTCTATGCTTCCACTACCTTCGGTTGAGAAAAGAAAATTAGAAGTATAGGACAAGCATTTCTATCAACTAAGCAAGAATGATTAGACATCTGAAGCTAAAATGCAAACTCTCAAGCCCAGCGTTGAGGTTTTCAGAACATCATTAAGAGATGGCTAGGGAAGACTGAAAATGCTGAAAAATAGGAAACATTAAGGCAGCACCACTATTTTAAATGATGTCTAGCAAAAAGGTGATGGTATTTTTAAAAGCTGTTGAATTGGTATTTTTGGTTGTAGCATCCAATAACCCAAAAGTTCTGAAACTTTCTGAGAAAAAATTGGAACCCACTTAATTCTTCTTCATAGCCGTGGGAAACCACATCCCTGGCATGCTGTCCCTTGAAGATATTTGCTCATATATAGATATGGGAGTAGGTGGCTGAAGGTGATTGAATAGCATAAGATTTTCCAATTACATCACGATTATAGCAACATCCCAGATAACTTTCTGATGAATCAGTGTGAAAAATCACAAGGTCAAGCCCAGACCTGCTGTGCAGGTGGAGCCCTGGTGTGTGCTGACATCAAGCAGAAATTTGGCTGCTTAACAGGCGGGTTTGTTGCATATTTAGTAGCTGCAAAACATACACAGGTTTTACATTATGATACTTGAAAACACCACCTGTACTACTTCATGCTGACTACCATAGCTTAAAACAAAAAACAAACATGCAAGCTTTAGAAGAACAGAAGAAAAGCCCTAAGTAAAACATGACACAAAGCATAGTAGCCATCAGACTGCCTCAAGATGATGTGCTAAGTCAGAAAGACAAATAGCAGCAGGTGATACTCTCAGGTAGCTGTCAGTTAAATTGGCTAAGGTAATCTATAGAAGTGTCGTTTGAAGTCTCCAAATTTCTCTTGGAAGTCAGAAGTTTATTTCTCTACCAACAAGGGTATAAAATGCTGCACACTGTTTTGCTGTCTAGGTTGAAGAAAATTACCTGAGAGTACCTGGTGTGTTCAAACATAATTCTTCCTTCTTTGTCCCTGAAATCGTACTTTCTTACATATGATGCAAAGCAGCAAACCATGGGTTCTGCCATATAAACAAAACGTCAAGAGGAAAACTTTCAAGGTTCCCTCAGCTTTTATATGGTCTAGGTCTACCTGTTGATAGTAAAAAAATAAATAATCAAAGTATAATGAAAACATGAAGACAACATTATTAAGACGTTTCTGCCTCCTGGTTATCTGCATCCATGCTACAGCCTCCCACTCCCCCCAAGCTCACAGCATCCAGATGAGACATGGACATAAAGCTCAGCTAACATATGAGCCAATATTGCCTATCATACACAGCCTTTCACCTTCCAAAAAGTTACAGGTTTGGGGTTTTTGTTTGCTCCTCATCCCCCTGCTCCTAAATTGTTGAGAGCTCCCAAACTGAAAAAGCACCAAAGAGGAGTTGTGAACTATCAGGCCTAAACTTGTCTAAATCCTAGTAAAATTAATTATGTAGACTTTCTTTTGTGATTCCAGTGAAATGAACTCTCTAGACTGCTGGGGATTTTTATATGTACTTCCTCAGTTATAAGAGTTTTCAGGCTCCCTCATCTGTTCCCAGCTACATCCTGTAATTTCCAGTGCTGGTTGCTGCACTAAATCTGGTCAGCACAATTTACATGTACTTATCAGTGACTCATCCACATATTTGAAGATCTTAAGAATGAATCACATCTACATGTTTGCTGAATTCCTTCTGCTGCTTGTGAAGGAAGGCTCGCACTGATGGACTGTAGAACAGAGCTCAAGACAAGAGAGACTTTGATGTTTAGGGGCTTTATGTGAGTGTGCACTCTCTGAAGAGAGGATTTACATCAGTTTATTAAATCATGCTGACTTTGTTGTCAAGCTCAGGCAGTGACACCTTAACAAAACGCATCCTTCAATTTTTCAGGCAGTAACTGAACGTGAGGTATAATTAAAATGTTTGGGTTTGAATTTGGCATTTAAAATATGTTGTTGCTGCTGTTAGAATAGCTCTGTGTCAAATTGGATCAGAGGAGGAAGTGTCACTCAGCACAACAGGCCACAGTCTGCACATATAAATTGTCTCAAATCTTCCCTTTCAAATGTCAGCTGACAAATCAAAATGAGAATAGGCTATGCAGCATAAATACCAGTTATACATTAAAGACTTAACACAGGGCTCCTGTCTACTAACGTCTGAGAGCTCCAAATGCAGAGAAACCACACAGAGTTAATGATAATTGATATCATATGGTCTTTATCAAAGCTTCTCAAGAAAAGCAGCTTAAGGGAAAATCTGTAAATGTGTGTCTTGACCACAGTCTACCAATCTTCTTCCGCATTGGAGCCTTTAACTAATTTGTTGGTTTAATTACTGAGGCACAGGAAAGTTTGCAAGAGTGATAATTGCATATTCTTTGATTGCTGATCATTACATCAAGTGATCTTTACGAATTAAAAATAAACCCTGAGTGTAATATGTGAACCTAGGAAATCAGCTTGTGCCTGAATCTGGAAGTATAAGCCTACTACTCCTGGCTGACAGCACAATGTAATAAAGCAAAGCAACAGCAAAGTTCCAAAAACCTGATAGATATTGCTGTGACAGACAGTTAACTGCAACCTACAAAAATCTGGGATTCAAAGTGGGTCAAGCAAGATCAATGAGACTGCGGGCTTTCATTTGAGGGGGGTTTAGAGCCTTGTTAGGTAACTTCTAATGTGCAACATACTTATATCTTTAATTGGAGGGGGTAGTATAGCCTACTGCACCGTTCTGAACTAGCGCCGGAGGAATTACCAGAAGGTCAAACGGAAGAGAGAGGCAGGGGGAGGAGGAAGTGGTAATTGAAGAGACAAGAGATGATTGTGAAAGTACTTGGAGGAGTCTGTGTGTCTGGCAAGATGCAACCGGACAAGCTACAAACAGGAGGCAAGGCACTTACTGCAACAACCTTTTTCCTCACTTCCCTCCCAGCCTAAAGCAATGCCATCACTAACTGTCCTCAGCAGCTGCTGAAGCAACAAAGCACAATAGTGACTAATTAACTGCAGTATCTATCCCAGTCTAATGACAGAAATATTTGCCATACATACACTCATGAAGCGATCAAGCGTGTAACTACAGACACTTATGCTGAAACACCTTAGTTTTCCAGAGATTAACTGAAACGAGAAGTTGACAGCAAAAACATGTAGTCAATAGTTGAACGGCCTTCCTCCTGTTCTGACTCTGTTTACAGCAGTTCTTCTCTGTCCTTTCCACTGTTTATAAAACGCAGTGTCTTATAAACGTTTGCATCATTCGGCAGCAAAACTTGGTCAGAGCTTACCTAGGAAACAGGCCAGGCCTTCAGTCATCAGCATAGCTTTTCACACCCATTAAAAACTAAACACAGTTTGAAAGATAAATTCAGAGGAAATGTTTTAAACAAACTGACCTACTTTTTTTCTTTTTAAAGTATCCCATCATGGAGAAGGTGACAAGCAGTCCTGGATGGCACTGTGAACATAACGGAATTCAGAGTAGAGCCTGAAACACATGGGAAAGAGGGACCAGGAGTGCGTGAGTTAGGCCTTGTGTTACAGACAGGTCAAAGTGCAAAAACCTCAAAGGCTAAAAAAGTTTGTACTAGAAAACAGGGGTGAAAGAATTTGGGCAGCAACTTCACAGATGGAAGTACGTGTTTGAGGTACAGAGTGGTAAGATAGTCCAAGGGACATGAAGAGAGAAAATGGCAGCATTTACAATGCTGTAGGGTAACACAAGAAACAGCAATCGAAATAAGAGAAACCAAGAGTCTGATGATTACAATTCATCAGAGCAAAGAATAATGAAGCCAGAGTAACACAGATCAAGGAAAGGGTTTGAGTAAGGATAAGCCTCATGACTGAACACGTGACACGTGACTCAATTACATGGAGAGACAGAGTAAGTCAGGTACTGCTGGTGGCTTCTGAAGACACTTTTTATTTCAGATGCTGAATATCCAGTCTGCCTGACTGGGAACAAAACGTTTGCCTAAGAGGAAATCTGGCATGTTCTCACCCCACTTTTACAGCAACCCTTATTATACATTTCTTGGATTTCAAAGGATTCTCTTGTAGATTAAATGGACTCAATATTTTCAACAGTTCTGCTAACCATTGTTTACTAGTGTTACCTTATACCTGAAAAAAGTTCTTTATAACCCCCCAAGACATATTTTTGAATTATCACAACCTCCAGACTGTAAAGTTAAAACACTTAATCTACTCTTCAGAATTTCTCCTCAGATCTCCATGCACCACCTTGTTCTTATATATACACACACTCTCCTCTGACATGCAATAATAAATTTGAGATGCAAAAGCTGTACATAGAGAAAGAATGCAGGGTTCCCTACGCAGCACACCGAAATTTGATTTGCAACATTTAGTTATTTGAAAGTTTCAAGAAAACAGCAACAGCATGATAAGCAAAAAAGGGGGTTGTTACTTGAACTTTTTTTTGATAGGTGCTTTAAGAACAATTTCAGTTTTCAAAAAGAAGATCCATTTATGATTAATATATAATCTGGTTTTAATGAGGATTTTTTGGGTGTAACATGTACCTTCAATACAGCTACACTATATCTTTATAATGCACACCATTTGCCAAGAGAGACATTACAAACATAAGACATACAATCTTAAAGTGTTTCTGTAGTATTTTTAGAGTTGTATTGTAAAATGCAAAGCCACAACAGTATATCATTATAATTCAAATTTAAAGGCAAGAAAATTCAATATTAAGTAATTTCTTCTGCAACTGCTCCAAGATTGATATTCTGCTGCATAAAAGTATAGACAGTATTTCAGCTAAAGGGTTTTTAAATTATGCACCAAACCTTAAAACACTGACAGATGTACCAGCTTTTTGCTTGTGATCCATTCCACTCTGCAGCACCATCACTCATAGGCAAAAGATATTAGCAGACTAAGACCAACATTTGAGATCTTAATCAGAACTTGGAAACCTGGTTACAAAGGGAAAAGAAAGTATTTATACTGGCATTGAACAGTTCGTCTGCAGTCACCCTCTTCGTGACACTACTTATTTCATATAATTCTATCACATCCTTCTGAGTGTTTTTCTAGGCTGATGAGTCCTCCTATTTGGTCATTGCTCATACAGAAGTCACACCAGACCTCTGATTATCCCATCAGCCTCCTCTGGGCTTTTCCTTTCAGGAACTGAGGGGACCAGAATTGCATAGACTGCTCTACACTGACCTACGACAGATTCATAGTGTTACAGTCAACTCCTGACATTTTATATCCTCCTTCAACTGCTACTGCACTCAGCCAGTGCTTTCATAGCACTATTAATTTAACCAGGGTGGAAAGAATCAGCATAGAGCTGTAAGTGCACTTCCCCCACCCTCTCGCGTACCACCACTTTCGCTGCTTTGTATGTCTTCTCACATTAGTCATTTAGTCCCAATGTCTGTTTGCAGCCCATCATAGTTGGTCCTCAACCCTGTTCCTGGAAAAGCTTGGTATCATCAACAAACTTTGTCACCATATGGTTCTCCCACTCATTTCTCTGTATGCTGAATATTGAACAAATACTTGCACAACCTGCTGATGATCTGTCTCCTTTCTGAAGGCTGGTTACATACTCCTGCTCAATTTTTCCTGTCTTTTAACTAATCACTCACCATGTTGATACTTTCCCTCTCATCCCACAGTGCTTTTAATTGCCAAACACTTTTTCAAAATTTGTATTAACTGGAAACGAGGGGACACACAGCAACGGGGTTCCCTCAAAGAACTCAAAATCTGTGAGACTTACCTTGATTTTGCCTACACACCACTGGCCCCTCTGAGATACATGATGTTTATTAAAGCATCAGGTAAGCCTGATCTAGAGCACAGTTCTTCCTTATCTACCCAGTTCTTATGCCAGGCTTCCCAGTCTGTGGTTCCCTATAGCCCTGCTTTCCCTATTCTCAAGATTAGGTGCCCTCACCTAATCCTGTCTTTGGAGCTGGTAGAAAGACAAAGCTATTTTTAAATGACAATTTTGTCAAAAAATGTAGTTCCACTTTTGAAACTCGGTGCAATAACACCAGATCAGGTGACATTTGCTGTATATACAAGAAAACTGAAATAAACTACGTTATAGTTGCTGCTGAATGGTTTGGTAGCCCCTGATATCATTCAAGGTTCCTAATACTGGAAGGGCTTCAAAATTTTGTGACCAGTTCCATTCCTCTCCTTGCACTCTGCTACCATTTGTGGGTCTCCAATAGGATGAATTCTTTTTCTTGCTGGCCCCAGATCTTGTACAATTATAAAACTTTAAGCATTATCTTTTCCCTTTCCTTCCTTTCTGTTCAAAGGCATCATCTTTCTTCTTCCTTTATCCTGCCTCCTGTCCTCCCCACTAGCAATTTGTTAAAGATCCTGGTTAGACCTTTGTTGTTTTACTGTGGAACAGCCTATCAATACCATCTGTTGATAACAGGACACAGGGGCTGGAAGTATTTTGTTTTGGTATTTTTGATGTTCAAGTTGAGCCTCATCGGCTCCTGGCAAACAACGATCTGGATGTTGGCTTCACATCTTGTCTATACACAGCCCAGAAATCCATTGGAGGCAGACAATGTGACTGCTTCGCCCAAATCCACTCAAATCTGTTTGAGAGCAACAGGATCACAGCTGGAGGAGAGACTTCTTAGGGCCTCACAAGTTCCATACTGGGTCCAAATAACTCCTACAAATGTAACGGTGGGTAACAATCCAAGTAACATTAAGGGAGCCAAACAGTACTTACACCCAATGTAAGAACCGTCTCACGAATAGTTTATGTGCGAACTGACTTGCCCTGACTATATCTGAATGGTTAACTTTATCCAACACACTAACAAAATGATCTGAGCAGAGAGATGATAAAGTCTGCTAATGACACTCAGCAATTTAAGACAATAAGGGCTGATAAGAATTGTTAAAGGATCATATCAGACTGAAAAGCTGGGCAATAAAATATACCAATGTAAATTGATCTGATATGTAAAACAATGCATAAGGGGGGGAAAAAATAATTTCTAACTGCATGCATGGAAATAGTGACAGCTGAGTCGACCATTACCAAAACTTGATGATATAGTCAGGCAGTACACAAAACCAACATCTCAACGTTCAATAGAGGTCAAAAAGTTATTCAAACATTAGGAACTATTAGAAGGAAACAGCAGATGAAGACAATCATTACACTGTCAAATCCATGGTTTACCCACAAGCTGAATGCTCTGGTCTGCTCATCTCAGAAAAGGCTATAACAGATAGTGCTGGGGGGGGGGTAAGTCAGAGCAGTCTTATAAAAAATACAGAATAGTTCCTGGACAAGGAACAACAGTCTAGACTGAGACTCTTCAGTTTGGAAAAGAAACTGCCAGTCATCCTGCAAGAGCCTACCGAGAGCACTGAACCTAGAGGAAGCTGCGCTTGAAACCATGCACTAGGAAGCAAATACAGAACGCAAGTATTAATCTAACCGCAGTAAAAGACACTCCATTATACATTGGTTTAAGCCACCTAACGCTTCCACATTTGGTGGGCTTTTTTAATTCGCTGCATATTTGCTTAGCAATTTGGGTCATATTTGTTCTTTTGCAGAAACGGGAAAACCGGCTCACGATCCTCACACAAGTAGTTTCTTTCTTTTTAGCTTCTATTGTACAATGTATAAATTCTTCCCCACAGTAATTCTCCAGCAGGACACAGCCATACTTGGATGCCTTGAACCTCAGCAGAGCAAGAGGTAAGAAATGTGGAGGTAAGATGGGGACCAGCTCAAGCTCTCTTAGTACAGGTCTCTTATAGCTTGGAGAAGAAAATGCAGAGCAGATTACATTTTATAGGAGCACTCAGCTTCTCCTCGTTTCTTTGGCTTTAAATAGCTCTGCCACCTGCCTGCTCATCTAAGACAGCCCGTCTGAAGCAGCAAGATAGACCACCTCAGCCTGCTCTGCATGAATGGCCCCACTGCAGCGCTACTTCTGCCACTGAATTTCCATAGCCCATAATCTCTACTGGGGCAGACATACCTAATCATGGCCCTGATGGTTTAGGAGGCTCTACAAACTTAGCTATGAAGACAGCCCTCCACTACTCCTTTAACGCAGAGTCTGATCTCCCTGGCACTGCCAACATAGCACAGACGCTGCCTCATAAGAGGCAGAATTTGAGCAGAAGCATTTTCCATTTGTTTCAAGCTTTTTCATCAGCAGTAGGCACAGGTCTATGTTCCTCTCCAACCAAACCACTAGTTGCATGCAAAGCACACTTCTGACACTCTGCAGTGGGTGTGCATAAAGACTTTTCCCCCTGTATTACCACAAACTTGTTTACCTCATCCTTAAATGAATTTGGTTACGTAAGCCCGTTAAGGAGGTCTGAGTCTGAGGACTTGCATGCAACGTTCTAAATGGACCTGATTTAAATTGATAATCAATGGAAGAAGTTAAATCAATCACAATATCCCTACATCTAAAATTGAACACAGACTGATAGGCTCCCTATTTCAACAAGCTTATGCCATCATGAGATGACAAACAGGGCTGTAAGAGGGTATAAAAGTAAGTAAAAAATGAAAAAAAGAATTATATGGCTTATCTTATGTACCTACTGAGGCAAAGTTGAAATGCTTTTCATGCTGTCTAGCCTGCTCTGTGGAGATTAACATCCTCATCCCTCATATAAAATACTCTCTTGATACAACATATAATGGGGTCCTAAACATACACAGAAGATCAGCTGAACATATAGTCTCCCCTGCCCTGTATTGCCGCAGATTAAGAAACAGCCTAGAATTCTGATGACCTACTACCATAATCAAAAAGCAAACATTTTCCCCAACATCTCCCACTGTTTTCTGCAAGTGACATGTGCCCTCTATCACAGACAGGATAAATTCAGTGGGCTGGATGCCAAGCACATGCAGCAAGATAAAGAATTAGCTCAGGCATAGCCAGCACTTGAACCTCCAAAGGTGTTTAAACTGAGACAGTATGTAGCAGGAGTCAGGTTTTATTTATCTTATTTATCTCTAGCATTTTAAAAAAAACAAACAGCACCCAACCAAACCAAACCCCACAGCAAATACATGCCTGTTTGATTTTTATCTTGCTGCCCCTCGCAAAACTGCCATAAAAATTCAGCCTTCCCCCCACCAAGCCATTTTATATCAAACCAAATACACTATAAATGAACTCCTGCTTCCTGTTTGCACCCAAATGCTGATATGACATTGCTTCTGGAAACAAACAGTCCCATCCGTCTTTTATATTAAATTGATTAATTGTTTTTCCATTTGTACTCTTTGTGATGTTCCTCCAAACACTCTGCAAATTATCTAGCCCTTAGAAAGCCAGAAGTTGTTTGGCTCCCCCCACCCCCCTTCCCGCCTTTAAACTTGAATGTAGCTTGAGAGACTTAAGATCTAACATTAGTTTTAACTGCTTCACTGTAGACCTGCTGGCACCATTGACAAAAAGGGAGGGCTCCGAGACATGCCGCGAAGATGCGCTCATTTCAGTGGCCAACAAAGAGCCAAAGGCAACCCCTATTATTAGTGCTAGTGAGACTAGATTTACCGTATTATTAATCATTAAAGTCTGACTAAAAATTCAGACTGGCTTGTACTTACTCCATGGGTCAGGGAGCTTTACCAGAGCTCATTAACTGTGCTGGGCTACTCATTTACTCTTTCTGCCACAACCGTTTTCCTAATGCATGAGGGGGAAAATGAAATACAGGTGATTTTTCTGTTTGAGGGGTGTCTGCTGCTTGATCTTAACAAATAGAAGCAGCAGGAGTATTTTGCTTGTCAAGAGGACAGTAATTCTTCAAATCCCTCTAAAGAGATAATGAGTGGCAGCATAATGCTTTTGATCTGTCATAATTATAAAATAAAAGAGAACGGATGCAAAGCTCGTGTGCCATGGGAAGGTCACCCACTTTTAAACATCTAGGATTCCCTCTGTGTCTAATCCCAGCATGTCCCAAATGCGGCCTATTTTTAGGCACAATAGTGGGTCCGTTATATATCCTGTCCCTATAAAATGAGTGCCTTACTGGTGATTCTCCTGTAGGGCAGCTAATAAGTAGGGAGGAAAATGATGTCTCTGTACTTTTGACTTGCATGCTATGGCAAGGAAGGACAGCAGGAACGTCTCCGCTGTGGCGTCAAACAGTCCCCCTGCAGCATACATGCAATTTAAATTATTACAAGGCAATGTTACAAGTATGAACCCTGGCACAAAATAAAGTAATTACATTTAATTAGGCAGCCAAAAAAAGTGATGGCCTGAGACTCACTGCCTTAGATGTAGCCTTTTGTTGACTTAACACAGGACAGGTAATGAATGAAACTTCAAAGTGTAAGCAACTAAATTGCTACTTAATTAGTGGAGCCCTAGTCAAAAACATAGCAAAACAAAACAAAAAAACCCAAAAAACCCAAACCCTCAATTTTCTTGTGTCAAAGGAATTCAGACAAAGAACCCACATCTCAGAGAGGCCCTGAAATCAAGGATTATTCTATTAAGTACATGTTTGTGTTCAAAAGTGAATTTCTGTATTTGTTAATGTAGAGCTCCCAAGAGGTGCTAGATTGGAAATCCTGGAACCTGACTTTGCCCAAAAGGGAACTTGGTGCAAACAAGTTACAAGCTCACAAATCCCACTTGCCTGCTAAGCATCAGGTACAGATATTTAATCCTTTTAGTACTCTGATCTGCTGGTACACCCATACCAAGCAACCTACCACAGTGAGACAGCTTTCAGAACTCAGAAATGATGTAAGACACAGAAAAAAGAAAGTAGGTATCATAACACTAGATTTTTTACAACCCCTCTCAGTTTTGCTGTTTCATATCCAGGATTGCACAGTCTGCCAGAGCCCTCTCTGGAAGCCCCTTACGCTTCCATAAGCATTCTGCTGCTTTATCATACAATTAAAAGTGAAAAACAAAAGTGGGTCTGAATAGCATAATGAGTTACGCTGGCCTGTGATCTCTGGGCCAGCATTTTATTCTATCAGAGATGAAAACAAGCTGTTTATTGCTCTCATCCCATTCCTCACATGCTTACGTCAGACTCTTAAGTCTCCGCTCCCAAGAGATGCTCAGGATGGATTGGCAGGAGCCTCAGCAGCCAATGGAACCTTTATTTCATCTGTCTTCCTGCAACCGTGTATTTACTGGTGAGAACAGCTGGAAGGTAAAATAACATCTATTATAAAGATTTCTACCTGGCTCATATTTTTCTTCTCAGCCTTCTTCAGTGCAACACACCCTTCAGCTCCTGACAATTTTAACCATTTTTAACTCTACTTCCCACCCCCAGTTGCCCACCTCTCACATCTTTTCCTTTTATTTCTTCCCTCACTCTCATCCTCCCCTCTTGCTTGTTCATCTCTCTAGAGTCTTTTCATCCCCGTCTGATGTGCTGCTTCACACCCTCCGCTGCAGAGTTTGTGGCTGAGTTTTGGTAGCGCTTTTTTTTTTTTAGGAGAAGTTTTCCTTTTCCTCACCTGTCCCCTGGATGAAACACAGGATTATTCCCCCCCCCCCCCCCCCCCCCCCCGTTCTTCCCCTTTTTTGATATAAGATGTGGAAAAAAACCAAGCATATGAGCTGGTAGCTCATAGTTTATAGGCGTATGCGCCTATTCTTTGCAATTACTTGAGAGCAGCAATGCGCTGCTGTGCAGGACACATCACAAAGTAAGAGGCTTCATACATTGACATTTTGAGGTTTTATCTAGTCAATGAAAGTGTCTTCTCAAGAGCCTGTATAATTCAGGAGTCCGAATAACATTTTGAAAAGTGACTCAATGGGAGGGTCTCCCTTACCCTTTTGCATCTTCTGTCTCCATGTAAATCATACTAGCTTGATTCTAACAATTTTCCTTTATATGTTTCATCCACATAATAAGTAATAAAGGGAACCCTGCCATTGAACTTCGTTGTCATCTTTTTTCCATATCTTATATCAAAAAAGGGGAAGAACAGGGGGAAATGTGAACTTCCACAAATTCATATTAAGCCTACTTTTGCTAATACCTTTGATGGTGATTCCTTATAAGTGACTTAAACAAGTCATTTGTGGTGTTGACCAAAATTACCTTGCACTGCCTCCCTCCCGAATACCAACCACACCAATCGCTTTTGCTGTGGGCTGCATATCAGTGCAGCGTGATGCTGACCCCTTCTCCACTGTTCTCTACACCAGTATCCATTGAGACAACAGCATTTTTGTCCAAAACCATATCATACCACCCACCAGTTTGCCTTTTAGCTGGAGATAAGAAACTTTTGAAGGAGTTACCTTCTTTCTGCACCTCTCACCAGAACACTGAATGTGAAGACTGCTCTCTGCAGGGGTGATGTAAAGATCAAAACCATGCGCTGGACAGTCACATACGGTTTTCAGTAGAAAGTGCAGCAGCACAGAATCTGCTCTACAAAGATATAAAATGTGTATCTACAGAAAGCAATACGGTATGTTCAGTGGCCTTTTCCCCGTCACCAGGCACAGCACTATGGAATACATTAGACTCTCAGCTTTATCTATTAGCATAGCCTTCTGCCAACAAAAGCTGCAGTTCTGAGATAAGTCAAGTGTTTCACTGAAATCAATAGGACTATCTTGTGGTCCTCTGCACTGTTCCTTTTTAGGACAGTGTCAGAAAAGTGTAAAACAGAGAGAGGGTAAGGAAAGAAGAAATTAACAGAATTTCACCAACTTTTGGAACAGATAATCAATCACCAGAAGAACACTAACAGCAAGCATGGGCCAGTTGAAAATTTGATTTAAATTAGATTCCTCATACCTTTCAACAATACATAGAAATGATGCTTCTAATTATTCAAGAAAGATTGTGAAGTGCTATTTGAAGTTTTGTTTTCCAGATACGATTAAAATACAAATTGAAGGACAGCGCATGTACATTTCTACTGCTACAAATCTGTGTTCACTGAGGAGCATGCTGCTTGCAAAAAGAGATAAGAGATTGGAGCAGTTCGGCCCTTTTTCTCCAGAAAAAAGTTGCTATTGCTGGGACAGCAATAGAAATACACCTGCTTGCACAGTGCACATTAATGCACAGGCAGAGTTGTGATGTACTAAAGATTAAGGAAAAATCAGAGAATGCAACAAAGAATATTTCTGACGACTAGTGCTTTTTAGTATCTAGCTAGTGTCAAAACCTGTATGTCTCAAGGAAATCGGTATGTCACCACCTCACTGTCTAGGCTCTACTCTAAGCTGTTGATTGTCTGCATTTACTGTTGCATTTACAAATAATTGACCAGCTGCCTTGCTATACCATCGGTTTGTCTAAAAATAGACCGAAGTATCAATGGTAACATCCCAGAATTCTTTAGTGAAAGAAATCATACATGCACAAATCAGAAATTCTCTTTCAAATCCATTTTATGTACATAAATACGTACATAAAACTATATAAGCATTTCATGTATCTTATCTCTTCAGGCTACTGCTACATCAAAGTATTCCTGACTGTGCACTTGTATTTCCATCACCTTTCTTGATACAAAATCTTGTTTTGCAAGGCAATACTTTCTAGAGCTAAATACATACAAATGTCAAGTTCCTAGGCTGGTCTCCTGAAGACTCAGAGAGTTTGAAGAGGTCTGCTGTCTCCCAGAACAGTCATCATATCTGGTTAGTGACAGATAAATCTGAAGGTCTTTCAGCAGAACCAGTCTTGAGGTTTCCAACACGTGAGACAAAACTGACTTTTACTGCTTTGGGGAAGAGGGCGCAGGGACATTGTTCCTGCCCTGGGAAGGGCAACAGTGGGACAGAAATTTAAGCGAGGACTGAAGAGGCAGACACCCTTCACTACAGGACTTTCATGACCCTGGTTTAGAGCCATTAGATTTATTTCATATTAACAAATTTTATCCTCCCTCAGTCAGCCCCTGTGGCTGTGACATTTACCTGCTTGAAGGCATCTAGCAGATTAAAGAAAACAGAGATGTTAATTGCTCCTCACTGAATAACCTGAAGAACACTAATCCCAAGGCAAGACACAACAAACCCCCCCCCCCCCCCCTTCATACTTCCCCGCTTCCGCTTCCTCCTCTCCCCAGGGCATTCATCATGCAGAGGAGCCTTGCCCCCATAGAAGTCCAGCCTTTGCTGCACAGCCCATGGCTCATTTTCTAAGCAACAGCAATTTTACAGCTCCATTTCCCCTTTTCCTAACCTTGCTTAGGCTGCTCATAATTTTCCATTTATCACCCAAGGCTTTCTGGCACTTGTCTCAACTTTCCATGCAGCTCCCAGTTTGACACCAGCCTTGTGACCTTCTCCCCTCTCAGAGGTGCCACTGCACATTACTTCTTCCCCATCAACACACCTGGCCAGGCTCACTTACACACATTTCTGCTAGTCCACTGCCTCAAGTGGTTTACTCTTTGACAGCCTCCACTACCAGCCTCTCCTCCTGGTACATGCGCAGCATTAAAAAAAAATCAATTTTTTTAATGCACAAAAAGTGCACAAAGAAACAGCAGTTTTGTGATTAGGATATGGCATGCAGAGGTCATTTGCAAACAGATTCCAAATGCAAACAGAATCATCTCCAAATCTTGTCCTATATATTTTTAAATCAAAGGCTATCTTCCTTTTGTAATATCATGCCTTTGGCTTAAAAGAAGCTATGGCTTGTCAGAAAAATATTCTAATATAATTGAAGTTGTCGTTCCTGAAGGTCACCATAAACACAGTTATTCTAAAACACTGCAAGATATTCCATTCAGCGTCCTGTGAATTTCTTTATTAAGTTGAGCAATTACACATACATTTTTACAAGCATTCAGCTGAGTCATTCGTACGCATGCACACTCCCAGCAGCTAGACAGTAAAAGTTTCCACCTTACTGCTTATAGATATTTTGATGAAAGCTTCTAACTTGCTTTAGTTCTTATGCTTTAGCAGAGGTAATAACGTTGCTGGTTATTGTAAAGAAACATTAACATTTTTTCTCTAAGTATTTATAAAAGCACTAGAAGATGGGGGAAACTACTCTTTGAGTGCCACCATTATAAATGGGCATACAAATACAGTGTCTTATTTAATCACACATGGTACAGCTAAAGAAAAAAACCTATTTTTGATGTTTACTGAAAATGTCTGGGTGGGGAATACAGTTCAACAGGCTTCTTAGAAGCACGCAGAAGATGGGACCATCAGCAAGAGGTGGTTTTTGAGCAATATGTAAGCATTTCAGGATAACAGCAATAATAAAGTTTTGGTCATTCATAGTATTGTAGTGCCTCTGTGACACTGAGCCTTGTTGGTACAGTTGAAGTGAAGCATTTTGCAAGTCCAAGAATAGATGTGTGGCCCTTCTTATTAGGTCATTACGAACATGAAGAACATTGTACAACATGGAAGACCATAGGAAAATTGCATTCTTTCAAAAAATTCCACCAGTGTTGCCTTTTGCATCTCTTTCAGGACTGTAACTGCCTCCTCAAACACAGTTTAACTGTACCTGCCCTTCCCCTAAGAGGGCTAAGGTAGATTCAAGGCAAGATTCATGGAATCAGCTGCAAACGCCACCAGCGTTCCTTTGCTTTGCTCCTACCTAATCTACATGCAGGCTAGAGGAACACATAGTCCCACAGCAAGGTTTAACTTCCAGCACAGCCTGACAATTGTAAACCAAGGAATTACTCTGATGCTAAACAATAAGCACAATATAAAACATTAGGGGAAAAAGAACAAGAAGGAATGGAAAAGAAATCAAAGCAGAAGTTTGCACAGAAATAGTGTTTTCCTTGTGTATGATAAATTTTGTGCTGTTATGGTTAAACAGAAGGCTCCATTCTGAGCAAGAAAGGCACTGTGATCCTATATGCAGCTTTAATGAACAGATTTACAATTTAAGTTAGGGGGATTTCAGTTTATTGAAATTCACTGCTCAGCACTTCAGAGTGGCAGTAAGAGAACTGCTTTGCTCACATTCGTTACAGCATTATAAAGAGGATTTTTGTCTTCTACTAGAAGATTTTTGTGTGGGAAGATGATGTTTGCAGCCAGAGAAGAGTTCAACTACGTAACAGCAACACCCGTTAAAGCCTACGCATAAGATACAAACAAAAACTAATTCCTTTCACAGCTGTCAGCAAGTGCTAAGCCTGCCTTGTGCTTTGGGGAGAAGAAAGGCTTAGATCACATCAAGGGCAGGAGCACCCCTCCTTGAAGCACCTCAAGGAGACATCCTGCCAGCAACAGAGGCATTGCAGTGCCTGACTCATTTGCCAACGTATCCACACTGCTGAAGGCACATCAGTGCCATGAGGGATGAACCCCTGGATCCCGTGTCTGTCAGGAGGAGAAAAAAAGACTTCATGCAAAGCTGTCTTAAAAAAAAATGACAATAATCTGTCTCCTTTTTGTCTCAAGCATTTCTTCTAACTACTTCTTAAAAAAAATTAAAAATAGCCATTTTCTCTCTTCTCCCTTGAGCCAAACAGCTTTACTTTCAGCTAGAGAAGGTTACATTCTACCGTGTTCTTTCATGCTGTATCAGGGAGGTCTCTGCCAGAGCCCAGTATCCGGCATTGCACAACAGCCTTCCTGGAAGGTAAGAACCAGCTGAAGCAATTCCAGAGTTTGTCCTGTGGCACCTACCTGGAATAACCAGGCTCATCCATTCCAGGGTACTTGGAGAAGAGCTAGAAAGAGGAGACACACAATAACCATCTTCAAAACTGATAAAAAGCCACTGCAGGCCACAAGGAAGCAGATCACCCATTCTCTGGATCTGCAGTGGATAGGGTAAGAAGTAACAGAGAGATTAACAGAGGTAAATGTGCAGAGGGTGTCCAGGAAGGTTACAAGTCTTCTGCAACTGAGATGATGCAAGAATCTCGCAGGAATGGCTTAGCTGCAATCATTCCCGACTTTGGGCAAGAGGCTGGACTTACCTAACGCTGGAGGTCCCTCCCAGCTCTTTCTTCCATAATACTATATTCCCAGTGTTTAAAATTTCCCAGAACACAGGGAAATACCTCTGCCCATGCAGAGTCACACCCCAAACAGAGGCTATTAAGTGGGACAGTGTCCTTGACAGACAAGGGAGACTTCAGCACTTGAGGCATCTCAGTCCCAGAGGCAAGATCCAATTTTGCTTCTGCAGCAGCAGAATGTATCCTGGAGGATGCAGAACAGGTGAGGAGGAGGCACTGAGATTAAAAACATTAGGGAGGAGGAAAGCCCCCTTCCCATCACTTGCTTTCATCGTCTGCCTTTGAGGACCACACCAGCAGGCCTCCATAAGTCCCAAACCTACTCCTTCTACAAAGGCCAATCTACCCCACCCCAGCTGCCTTAGGAGGAAGGGACAGGTCAGAAAAATGATAACAGAGTCCTCCTCCTCCCCCACATATAAAAGATGAAGGATAGGGCTGGGATGAAAAGCCAGCAGAGAACTTGGATAGAAGGGCATTCTGCTGCTGCCCCTAGGGTAAGATGCAGCAGCTGCTGCTGTGGGGAAAGCAGCAGGCGCTGCCACCCTTCACACCTGAGCTCTTGTTATACAGGTAGGACAGACAGTCTTATGCAGGGGTGGACCAGGCGACAGAGCCTCCCACCATACCCTGAGCTGGCTCAAGAGCGGGTGGCCTCGCCTCAGGCTTGGATTTCCAAGCTGGGGGCGTTTGCACTCAGCTTCCTTCTTGTAGGCTGCAAAGAGAAGCTGGGCTGCATGTTGTCAGGAGGTACATAGTGGCAGATATCTTTCACTTCACGCTTGCTGACATTTTAGTGCATTCATGCTACTACCACATTTTAAAGACAATTTATAACCTTGAAAAGGTTATAAAGGTTGAACCTTGAAAAGGTTATAACAATTTATAACCTTCAAAAGATTTGGAAACATCAGAGAAGGACAAATGTACAGAACTACAGGTGACCCTCAGTTGTTTTTCCTCCCTGATGCTCCATCACCCTGCTTCATGTGTGCATGTCAGCAGTCAAGCACACACAATAGGAGCAGCCCTTCCTATACTTTGAGAGTTTGATTTGCGCCCCCCCCCCCCCGAGTATTACCACATGTATAAAAAGTATACAAACTCTCTCACTGAAGTAGTGAGTCTCTGTAGATTAGCAAAACCAACGCTACATCAGAGATGAGCGGATGTTTCCAAAATGATCTGGACATGTGCCAGGAGAGGTGCAACCAGGGCACAGTCAAAGAAGCAGGGAGGTGGGGTGAGCAGCTTCCATAACAGGTACCGAGCAGGGGATGCTGTGAAGTTACGCTAAAAAATACATCATCACAGAAAAATGTGTCCCCTGCACCATGTCCAGCTATGACTCTGGGAAGGTTATTCTCTGATTTTCCAGTCCACCATAACACTGCTTGTTTAACATTCCTTTACTCCGTTGTAATCTAAATTTCTGAATGTGGGTCACACTACAAGGTATGGTCGCTTGGAAAGCAAGAACATGGGAGCAGACGTTGTCAGTGATTCAGTCCTCCTCCAAAGCCAGCCCAAAGGCATCTTAGTATAGGCCCATACAAGCAAGAGGGAAGGATTAGCAGCTCAGCCTACCCTCAGAGCAGCCAGCTCATCTCTTCAGCTGTAAGCAAATACCACAGTTTACCTCTCTACCCTTCTTTGCTAAAGCCAACTATGAGCCTACTATCAATAATTACAATTTTCTCTTGCAAAGAACACAAAAGCATACTTAGCTTGAAGTGCAGCAAGTCAGGTTTGCTAGGAAGAAGTGCAGGGGTACAGCGAAGTGTGGAGGTAAAAGCGTGCAGATGGGCAGCTTAACATTCCCATGTAAATAGCGATTATTTCCTTCTTCCCAAGCAGGCTGCAGAGAACATGCAGCAAGGAGCCTTTGAGGGATGATTTCAAAAGGTGTTTTCCAAAGCTGCTTGTTTAATCACACAGGTATCCTTCCAATCACACTTGCTACAGTGAAGAGTTTGTTTTGAATCACTGACAGTTTTAAGATCTTACCACGTTGCACTTTCGGGAAGAAATTCACTTCTGCCAGAATCTGACTGGCATTTACAGCTGTGATAACAGAACCAAGGTACCAGTAATTCCTTCAGTGATACTTACTGACAGTAGTATTGCAAGGCGATACAGTCTGAACCGTGCCCTCTTAAAATAGCTTATTGCACCTTTGAACCACCAAATGATAGCATTTCTCTAAAAGCAGAAAACAGAAAACTGCATAAGGTCTCAAAGTAGTACAGGAGACAAGTGAGCCATTAAGTGGAAAAGCAGACACCACAAACTCATTTGCATTGCAGACAGGGTATGACAATCACTTAAATACAATCCATGATGTCATAAGAAGGTACGGGAACAGACAAAGATAAAGAGGAGAGGGAGGTTTTTTTTCAAGCCACAAAATCTAGAATAGCTCCTGTTCTCCACCATAAGATTTAGAGAGGGGCATAAAACTTAGAGAGGCTTTGTAGGTTGAAGACAATGAGATCTTTGCTGTAAATCAGGAAGCTTCTTCTTAATTTAATATTTGGATTAATTAATTGTGTCCTATCAAGCATTTCTGTGGACTATGTGGTTTCATAGGCTTAAAAAAAGAGATTTGTTAAATTCTGAGTATTTCATAGCTGTTGTTGTACAACTGTGAGCAAGCATATTTTTAAGTAATTAGTCTGAAACACCTGGGACTTGCACAAGAGTTGCTATTGAGAAAGATTTAGCTATACTTTCCCACTCTTAACCTTGGCTTAAAAATTTAGGCACACACATTTGTTCTTTGAAACATGCATAGTTTTATGGCCACTCAATATTCCTGTTACTATACAGTTTCCCATTGCTACAATAAAAATGCAAATAAACCAGATGCCGGTGGCATAGCACAGGAAAGGGAGCTTGCTCCTTACTGACCAGAATTACCCAAGCAAATATTCTCCACTGAGTTAAGACTTTAACCAGGCTGCCACATTATTATCCTAAACAATTATCCATCAAGCAGAAAAGGTGATCAGTTGCATCAAGGAGCACTCCTGAGATCTATCAAAACAGGCTGTCTCAGTTGTCCACAGAGGCATTAAAACACTTGTAGAGACCAGAACACATCAGCTGGCAGTGTCTTCTCGGCAAGATACAACAGTGGAAAGAAACCGTAACAAGAAACAAAACACATATACATCTATGCTTTTTTTCCCCTATATGGACACTGCCTCAGAAACTTTTGAAGTGCAGATTTGGCTTTTGCAAGCCAGCATTGTGCCTGCACACACTCACGTTAAATATTCATTCTGATTTGTCTTATCTGAGTTTAAAATGCCACACTGAGGAAACACTACGAACCAAAACCCTAAGGTCAAAATTAATCTTGTCCAGCCAATATTTGCACGCTGTGAGCCACCACTCACTGAGCTACACAGTATTGGGTGCCTGCTGCTTCCATCCATTTTAACAGTATCATCCTTCAGACCCAGCAATTTTTACCCAATCCATTTTTCCTGCTCTCTTCATCAGATAAAGGGTGACCTTCCAGATTAAATGCAGGTGTTCTTGCCTCACAGTCATTTGGTCAACCCAGGTGACTAATTTGTGCTCCTATAAGTCCCCAAAAGCTCACTAATGCCCACAGAAAAGGGATAGCTGAATATCAGTTAACTAACATCCACAGGCCACTGGTCAGAGCTAGGCTGCAATTGAACAAGAGATGCTGCAGCTGCCTCCAGCTCTAACAAAGCAATGTCAGGGGCTGAGATGCAGCACCGTGTACCCTTGGGGGTATTTCAAGGGCCTGTTCAGACTTACCAGCAAAGCTTGGAGCAGTGCCAGCGTCCAGGTGCACCAACAGCCCTGGCTCTGGCTCCACCGTGCCAGCACGGCAGCATCATCACTGCAGGCAGGCTGTGAGGGAGCTTTATGATGTTTCGTCCTTCACTTACCATCTTACAGTGCATGTGAAACTTTATGCTGCTACAGGGATTTGAACAGGACTGACATTTTCACTCCGTGGGTTCTTTGCTACAGTCTCAGCTGACCTAACCCCCCCTCTCAGACTGAAGGTCGTGGCTAGAGCAGCCTGCCGCCCTTTCTAATGGAACCTCAGACCAGTGTCTGCATCCAAGATGTGATCAGTCGCATTCTGAGTGCTGGGTTGCAGCTTTTGCGCTATCAATTGGGCACAGCTCCCACAGAGCTAGGGTTCAGTCTTGCTATCACAGCTTTTAGTGATCTTATGCCATAGAGCATGCAGTCCAGCCAGAAGACATGGCCTCCTCCCTGGCAGATGGGACCACATCAATGTTTTAGCTGTCTTCAGTCAAATCTGCATGAGACTGAGGGCTCTCACTTGTTATATGTCCTGAAGTCCAGGCTAACAGCAGCATCCTCTCTATGTTTGACTAACGTATTTAATTGATACCCACCCAAACCATAGCAGCTTGGGAAAATCCCAGGTGACCTCAGAGCCCCATTACAGTCATGTATGCTCCACAGCAATGGGCAGGAGGTTATGCATTCCCACAGAGGATCTGAAAATTATGATGGAGCTGCTATTATCTTTAGTAACAAGTAGTTGTGCAACACCATTTTTTATGCACCAATAGAAAAAAAACAGCCCTGGATGACTGAGGCACAGAGCTAGAGACTAGGAACCACAGGAGTGTGCAAGCCATAAAAGGAGCACAGAAATGCAACTGAGGTGACATTGGTCAGCAAGGTAAATTGCTTTACAGTGACTGCCAAACCACTTGTTTTGCTGTTTGCATATTACATCAACAGCATTCATCACCTCCACAAGCTTTACAGAAACACCTCAATTTTCTTTTCCCGTACTTAATCTATTTTTCTTCTCTCTCTGTCACTTACACACTTCCCCTCATACTCATATGACAGGAATAAATTATTACATGGGACCTTCATGCACATCTTTACACATCACGGGAACAGAGACACTATTGACAGCCTTAGTGATGGATGCAGTTGTATTTGAATTAGCTCCTAAACAGAAAAACACACAGAAGTCTTATCTGAGAAGCTGCAGTACCTCTGGAAATAATGAACTGATTCCACACAGCAGAAGGGGGTTCTGATTCCACACAGCAGGAGAGAATTAACCTTCTTGCTTTCTTAGAAGCATTAATATTTGGGCCTTGTTCCTCCCTGAAACATTTGGAAAGCCTCATCAAAAGTTGTTGGACAATTTGGGCTCCACAATGTCTGTTTGGAAATCCAGCTGTTACAGCACTTGAAAAAAGGCACATCAGGCAGAAATGTAAAATCTACTTCAAAAGGAACAAATAAATTTTTCACCACCACCCTACTCCCAAACTGAATCAGCAAGCACATGATGCGCCATGATTTTCTTGCAAAAAATGAGGACCAAGCCATGGCACCAATTAACAGTGCTGAAGAAGCAGCACAGAGCATTTGTGCTAAGCTGACATGTAGCTTCAAGGCCTGCAGTTTAAAAAGTATTGGTGAAAGGATGTGTTATAGATTGCAGGGGTTGTAGAACACAGTGGTAGTTCAGTCTACCTTAATAATGAACCTTATTCAGAGCAGCATTTTTGGCCTCATCACTGCACCATAACAGCCACAAAGACACTTCTCAAAGGCTGATGTCTCACTATGATATATCACTAAGCATTAAAATGGTGATTTATACTAAATTGGATCACCAAACCACAGAGCTTTTACTATGGCAGCCAGTCAGTAAGAACATACACACACCTCTGGATCCTATTTCAACCACAGCATCTTAAGTAGTTGTTGAAACCTACAGTTCATCTGACAAATGGGGAGGGGGGAAATGCCTGATTGGAGGTTTATATTTAGAGTGGGTCATCAGAACCAGGAAAAGAGCTTCTTCATCAACAAGAGACCCATTGCCATTGGTAATTTACTTATATTTCACCCACTGAAACAGCTGCCTCTTTGGCTCATCACTCTTCTCTATGGAAAGCAAAACACACACCAGTGTGCATAGTAAAACCTCAAAGATGTTTTTCTTCCCTTCAGTACCTGGGTCAAGCATAAAGCAAACACGTTGCTCGTCTCCGAGCTCCTCTCCCTGTGTTATGCAGGAGGAACCCACCAGGATGGCCATACTGGGCTTGGTGAGGTCCACATACCTCAGCACCCTTCATCTGCCCACAAGGCAGAGTGACCATGTAACGAAGAGGAAACAGCAAACCTATGTACATCAGTAGAGCAACATCCACTGGGGTATTATTGTAGTGAAGGAAAGTTCTGCCTTGTGATAAGCACAAGCTGTATAAACACACACATATTTTGGTCATGCTCCTGTCAGCTCTATCACCTCCCCTGCATGTCAAGTGTTGTCCAAACACTACTTGAATGGAGACCGATTTCTTACAGAATGTGGCTTCCACAAGTGAAGTAAGGTCCTTGGGTAAATGTGGAAACCACTGAGGTCCATCTCATGTGTCTACAGCAGCCAAACAATTGTTTCTTTCCAATTTAGTGCTCTGACAAGTTTCTTCATTTAAAAGATTTTTGGTACAAAGTAAAACTCAGCTGAAGTGAAGCAATGGGATGCTTTATCTGTCATTTCATTTTCTGAAATATCAGTCCTACACAACGGACTAAGTCTAAGCAAAGAAATCTTCTCTCAAAACCTTAATGTGACTGTGGCAATGCTTCCCAAACTACCAGCAACTGAGTCCAAATTTAGGAAAGTGTCATTGTATCGTAAAGTTCCCACCCAACTGCAAGTTTACATGTCTCTGATTGTCTGTCTTCATCGTCATGCCCAATGAACTCTGCTTTGGGCAACACTAGTTGGAAATCTTCTGAGTTGTATTTCTATTCAGAAGATGCCAAAGAGATCACAGAACTGGCACATGAATCCCAGCTAATTTCTGGGACCTGGTGTTACCTTCTTCACAGATTCAGATATCTGAGCTGGCTGCATTTACCTTACGTTTTTCCAGATAGCTTTGGACCAAAGATTTTTTTCCAAAGGAATGAGAAAGAGAGAAAACCGACCCTCTGGAGAGCAACACAGATTTGTGAGGCCTGTGAACAAACCCTGGACTCCTATTTATCCTCCCTGCAGGAGGTCATCTCTATCTTGAGGGACCACTGACCTACGTAATGTCTACAGAAGACTAATTAGGAGGAAATTAAGAAAGTGGTTTGCATTTAAAATGGATCCCATTTAAGAATAATTCAGTGGCAAAGCCAGCCATCAAGATGTAGGAAGAATTACTTTGCAAATAGGTGGTATTTGTTTTGTGTGGTAGCAACAAGATCACAGTCCGTATTTTCTATTGGAAAAGTACAGTTCTGTTGCTCCATTTTGAGTAAGTTCACGATAGGATGACAGGGCATGTGGTTGGGGGTTGGTTGGTTGGTTTTAGTGAACCAGAAGCACCTTATTGCATAGCTTTCCAGTAAGGGTCAAGGGACTTTGCTGAAGACCAGTGAGAATAATTGTGAAGACCACCAATTCATACAGCCTCACCACTCCTCTCCTGTAGTTGGTAAGCTAACAGCAGACATCCAGTCTGACAAGAGGTCAGTATTTTTCCTGGGGTATGACTGCAAGCACTATATCAGATACATCTCCAACATCCCTTCCTGGAAAAGCCTTGCTGTTAACAGCTGTAATATCATGTATGATGTTCCAACCACATCCTGCTATTATGATTTTACAAAGAATATGCAGTTGGAGACAAACAGACAAATTCTTGTTGGGAACACAACCTAAAAGAACCTTGGTGTCTCAGCATTAGATAAAATAGGTAGGTGCTAATGACTCCATTCATCAGTTAGACTGATGATTAAATTATTAAGTGGTTAATTTCATATCAAGTATTTACATGAAAACTGACCAGTAGTTATCTACATGGGTTTTCAGAGGCTGACTACTCATCTCGTACCATAAAACTGTTTTTATCAAGTCTATTAAAATTTATATTCTTTTTCTTGCCAGCTAAGACAGTTGAAATTTCCTGATGCCTTGAATAAAGTTGCAATTTTAGCTTCCTATTTTATAAAAGCTGGACTACACCAGTCAAAAAGCCTCACTGTCTTCTTTGAATGGTAGTTGAGTGCTACAGCAAACTACTTCATTGCAGAACTGACTATTCATGATCAAATTTAACTTCAGGATAACTGAAGTATACAATTCAAGTCAGGCAACATCATAGGCCTGCTACTTGCATGTTTCCTTCTGTTTTCTTGTGCTCCTTTACTGCTATAGTTTCCCCTAAAAAAATGTAGTTTTTATTTCTGAAAATAATTGTCTTCACAGATAAACTTTTAAAATGTTTCTGCAGATTGTTTGCAAGCAAAACAAGTATTTATTAAGACACCCAACTATCAGAATTCTAACCTATAATTTTGCCCTTTATGAGTTCTTAATTTTTATTTGTATGCTTGTTATAAGGGGCTTCCTAAATTTGCCATTCGCCTTGTGATTCATGTATCAAGGACAAGCAGCATGTGGGAATATTTTGGAACTTTTAAACAAGAAATATGTAGCTAATTCACTGACAAAGCACAAAAGCCTGCATATGATGAAAGTATGCATCTAGTTGCTCGAGCAACTTTTTAACCAGAAGTAAACACAACAGTCCGCCTAGAATAATCAAACTCAAACATATAAACCTACTTATCAGCTAGAAAACTCCCCAAACCCAACACTACTATTGCCAGCTGGATGACAATCAAATAGCTGAAGTCTTCCTTGTCTCTGTCTGGTCTCTACAGCTGCACAGTCAGACAAACCACTGCAGAAGCAATTCAGAGGTGTGGGCACAAAACCAAACAAAATGGGAGGCTAAACTTTACCTCTCATTTAATTGTAAATGAAAATAATCTCAGCAGTTCTGCAAAGGAGAGCCTCATGGCTGAGAAACTTTACACTAAAGTTCAGAATCACAGAAACTCATTAGGCAGCAATCCTTTAAAGCACAGGGGTATTCTGTCCTGGTCTGAAGTAAATCAAGAAAAATCATCCCCTGAAAATACAAAGACAGTGAAGAAGTAACGCTGCAGATACTGAGTCAGACTAGTTTGCAGAGATGGCAGACTCCAGCAACCAAGGTTCCTAACCTCTAGAAAGACAAATAAAAAGACACAGTTGGTGCTTAGAGTCTTGCATCCATGAACGTGAGGTCAGTTGCAGCCACACGCTGCTTCTGCCCCTGCAGCCCTCCAGCTGACAGTCAGGTACCAGCAATAGCCAGAAGCGTGACTTCCAAGTGCTGGTGTCTGCTGTGTGTTTTGCACTGTTTAAGATGGTATTTTCTGCCTATCCTTGCAATACTTCTCCAGCCTTCTCAGCTACATTGTACCTGCTCCAAATCATCATACCACACTTACTCAGCATCCTAGATATCTGACTTACCCAACCTAACCACTTGGCTGCAGTCACAGCTTTTTGATCACTACAAGACTGATTTGTTTCAAAATGCTCTTGAAATTCCCATCCTGACATTTAACCGCACGAGTCCACGTGTTAGCTGCACAGCAATTTGGACAGCATGCTCTGCCACCCAAACTGCAATTAGCGCTCTTAAAAGCAGGTTTGTGGCTGTACATAGCTATTGTTTCTGTTACCAAAGCTCGCTTGGGTACCTCTATGTATGCTTTATATATGCAGTCCAGCCATATTCAGTGTATGCACAGGACCCTGGGGAAGAAAAGGGGAATTTGTTGCAGGTCAAAGCTGGGATTGAGACCAAGCCACTGTTAACATTTCTCAGCATAAAACAGCTGCACCAGGGACTTCCACACACACATGGGTTGCTGTTAACCTCATTGAGACTGTTTGTGTTAGTGAAGTCTCATTAACATCAGGGTAGGCTCCAGCATCTGGCCACAAGAACATCAATTAGTTGCCTACCAAGTTATCTAGCAGAAAACAAAGGCAGACTTCCAATGTTCAAACGAAATTGGTTTGTAAAAGAAATAAGCTACAAGTTCATGCATTTGATGCCAAGTCTACTCTATGTTCACCAGGTTTGCTATCAGTTACAAGAAATAGAGGAAATGGAGGTTTGGCTTTCTAACAAAGAAACATCCTTTGGGACCTAAAGAAAGAAAAAGCATTTCCTGTCTGCCAGTTAAACTGAGAATACAGAGCTGCTCTTGAGAAACCTATATCCTTTCTCTTGGAAAAAAAAATGACACTGCGATACTTACTCTTCCTTGAAATATTACATCTTTTTGTATTCAATTTCCATAGTTTCTGACTGTAGACAGCTCTGTTGAAATTACTGCAATTGAAAACAATACAAAAGGAAACATGGAAGAATTACATGAAAGTGGTGTTGTCAATCAAAAGCACTTCAGCAGCTGTGAGTACCTCAGAGATGTTTGCAAGCCTTGTGGAACCCTTGTGAGTTAGATGCATCGAGACTGATTTTTCTTAACAACAGGGTAACTACCCAAGACAAAGAGCAATTGCAGAAGAGAAATGAGCTGAACCTACTGCTACAGCCAGTGAATTCAATGATTTTAGTCATTCCTCTTCCCTGTCAGCAGAACGGAAACTCAGCACTGCAAGAATTAAAATATATGGCCAAGGTCCTGACTCCAGACAAGTCACTGACACAACTGCCATGATTTACACAGGCACTGATTTCAGTGCATGTTGCCCTTCCCTACTGTCCAATTCCTCTCATACGTACTGGCAGTAGGATTTTTGGTGAAAGTGGAAAGGGATTCCAGTGACAGCTTTGGTAGGAATGAGTGTGATTTTTGGCCCTGGCTTCAATGGAAGAGAGATTAGGCCCAAACGTCGACATGCACCAGAAATGTAGCCATAGCAGCTATTAAAAACTCTTTATTAAGCATATCCTGCATGATCTAGATTCCTTGGGACACATCACCTTTTTCGAAGGGCGTTTTGTCCATATACATACAGGTTATGGGCTCGAGACACTCAGATGACCAAGGTGATCAGCAAAGCCCCCAGAACAGCCCACTGCACAGTTGTCCCCACAGGACATTTGCACGATGCCTGCCCAGCACTGACCAGCCGTACAACATCTGCTGCCCAGGTGCTGCACAGACGGCCTACGCATGCAGAGCATACCCAGGGCACTCAGGATGCATCAGCTCTGGGTGCCAACTCCTGCACATGGGAAGACCCAGCTGTGCAGCACATGGGCAGTACAGCCACCTCAGCCCAAGGCACTCTGGAGCCAGCCCTGACCCTGACCAACTGTTGCACAGTTTCCGTGTGTGTGAGCATCTCTCTGCCTAAGGGATGTCAGACAAATGTTGCAGAACTACCTCTGCTTATGACAAAAAATAGCAGCACAGCGTGTTCTTTAGGTTCTTTCCTTGAAAACCCACTACTAGCCATTTCTGGGGATGAAATGCTGGGCTGGAAAGACTTTTGCTCAGTTTCGTAGCTTTCTACCTTACGAATACCAATGCAGAATCAAACCTCCTTCTGGCTTGGGTTTTTTTTTTTAATGACTGATATTCTTCCAATGAAATTGAAGGAATTAGATTAGTTTTTTAAATTAACTTGTATCGGTGATGTTTGGTTTCTGTAAGGTATCTGTGTATTTCACAGAGAAAATATTAACAAAAACCTATTTTGTATTTCACAGAAAACTGTTTCTAAGCAGAATTATATGGGCAATATCAGTGAAATTTTGCTTAATCATACATAAGCCTGAAGTGATAAAAGTAAGCCAGGTCTAGGCTGGCTGGGCAAGCAAATGGTGGCAGAAACATGCCAAACGCTGAGCCGAAGCTTACCCAAGCAGGTCCACAGTAATTCATTCAGGACTGATTGAAAACCATGGAGACTGAAGTAGGAGAATTAGTAAAAAACAAAGCAAGCAGAAGCCAGCGGTCAGCAGCTCTCTGCCAAGAAGCAGAGACAAGTTTCCTGTGTATGCACTACCTGGAAAGGTAGAATTGCAGGTTATGAGCAAGGGAACAAACTGCAGACTATCTGAGGGGATCCTGCAACAGCAGCCCCAGTCTCGCTGCTGTGGGTAAAACAGTGGACCTGAGCTAATGGGTGTAAAGTCCAAAATCAACAGTAATGACCTAGCAAACACACTCGCATCACAGTCCCATGTTTAAATCTGAATCAGTTCCATCATTCTTCAGCAACTACAGTTTTTCTGCCTCAAAACAACCAATGCATTTGGCTGCTTGGTGATAACCACTAGTCACACTGCAGCATATGTGGAAAGCTATTCACAAACAACATGGAAAAGGGGATAAATAGTCACTCACAAAGTCTAGTAATTTTGTTATTTAAGTTAGTAAAGAGAAAAGCAGATTGTGAAGAACTGCAGGAGAACCTACAGGACTAAGTAACAGAGTGTTAGAAAGACACATCAGCTCTGATGTAAAGTGACGTAAGTGGAACACCAGCCCAAACTTCACTGACACAATGATGGGGAACATCCTGCCTATTTTGATTCGAGAGCTAGATTTTAGGGTTAGACAAGAAAACATATCAGCTCAGTACACCGTCATCAAAACTCTGAAATAATTCAGCATTATTAAAAAAGCAGAGAACTTTGCAATTCTGCTGTCTAAATCCACATTTCATCCAGAGCTTGGATAATTATTGCAATTCTGGTCCTTCTCACCCATCCTCAACAACACCTGACTGATACTGGAAAAAGTTCAAGGAGGGACAAGGATGGCCAGTGGTCTGAAGAGCCAATGCCTTCATATAAAGAATGACTGCATAAACCAGGACTTTCTCATCTAGAAAAGATGATAGAGAAGAGCAAAAGATATCTGTAAAATCATAAGTGGCAAGAAGAGGGTGAATAGGGGCTAGCTACTGCCTGCCTCTTCCCGCACAAGACCTGGGGTTTGTGAAACGATACTAGCAGGTGGCAGGTTCAAGAACACACAAGAACCTATTTTTTCCATGGCGTACTTAGTTAAACTGTATAATTCCTTGCCACAAGATGTCCTGGATGTGAACAATTCACATGCAGTCAGGCAGGGGATGCACAGAAACATGGGAAAAAAGTTCACCAAGATACTCGGTACTGAGAAACTATATGAAGCTTAGGAGGTTCCTTGAACTGAAAATGACTGGAAGCTGGGAGACTTTTTTTCTCAGTATTGCCCTTCTTATATTATGTTCTTACAAAACAAGCATCATGACAAACATACACAAACCTGTATGAAAGCACCAGCATCCACGATGCATAACTGAAGTGATTTCTTTTTAGAGCACTTTGTTAGGCACTGCAAGTTCTATGCCCTTCAACAGATAACAGCCCCAAATCATGCTTTTAATTAATGCCACAAAATCTTGAAAGTCTGTATTGGAAACAGTATTTTACTTCTGCTCTCCTCAGGGACCACCAAAATTAAGATACTATTTTTCTCCTTCCACCTAGAAAATTATTTTATGTGAGATCACAGCATATTTCCAGCCACTAAATAATTAGTTCAGAATTTAAGACATTATATCAGGAGAAAAAAAAAAAAGTCTTTTGATAGATTCTAGTCTTCTAGCTTGTACTTTGAAGGTGTTAATATGAGCAAAAGTCCTCTCAGCATAAATCATTAAGCAAGCCACTATTCTGGAAAATTACACCAAAATAGGAACTCAGACCTATTTTGAAGTGCCACTGTTTGGCAAGAGAATAACATTGTAATCTAATCTTTATATTGTATGAAGGTACTAAACTGCTCCAGCAAGTCAAATGTATAAGATTTACTAAAATAATAATTGAATCGCTCTTGGAGCTGGACTGCTTCACCTTGTTCATAAGGTTTTAAGCTGCTCATGGAACTGGACTTAACAAGGTCCCACATACTACTTTACCAGGGTCCCTTTTTATTTCTAATACTGGCAAGTAAATGCAGCTGCATTGGGTCTGGCTGAGCCCCACAGCAGCCCCCATAGTGCTGTGGTTTGTACTGGTAGCTAGAAAAGTGGTGACACACACCAGCGTTCTGGCTACTGCTGAGCAGCGCTCGCACAGCATCAAGGCTGTCTCTCCAACATTCCCCATCCTCACCACTAGGCTGGGGGTGGGCAAGACCTTGGGAGCGGGGGACATGGCCAGGACAGCTGACCCAAAGTGACCAAAGAGATCTTCCATACCATATGACATCTGCTTAGATATAAAAGCTAAGAGAGAGGAGGAGGAAGTGGGGGCATTTGTTATTTACATTTGTCTTCCGGAGCAACCACTACGCATACTGAGCCCTGCTTCTCAGGAAGTGGCTGAACATTGCCTGCTGATGGGAAGTAGAGAATAACATCTTTTGTTTTCCTTTGCTTCCACACATGTTTCATTAAACTATTGCTTCCTTAAACTACCTTTACCTTGACCCACAAGCTTTTTTGACAGCTTATTTTCACCCCTCACCCCATTCTTTGGAGGAGGGGAGTGATAGAACAGCTTGGTGGGCACCTGGTTCCAGCCAAGGTAAATCCACTACATCAGCTTATTTAAAAGTTCTCGACAGCTTCACAGAAGATCAAGTGTTGCAAAACCCAGCACTAGCAAAAAAATCCCAAGTCTACCACCAGAAAATAAGTAGCCTCACAGGTTCTGTTACTAACTACTACACATATATAAAGGGCAACTTAATAATTGCCATAGGGGCAATTTGTTTCATCATCCAGGCTGTTGATGAAGTTATTGAACAATAACAGCTCCCAAATCAATCCCCGGGGTACTTTACTCTTAACCAGCTGCTAGCTGGACATCTGGCCCATCATTACTACCCTCCAAGACCGGCAGCTCAGGCAACTTTAAGCATATTTGGCCATCTGTTCTTCAAGCCCATACCACAGCTTCCAAACAAGAATGCTGTGATAGATCCTGTCAAAAGCTTTTCTAAACACCAAGGTAGTTTGTGTCCATTGCTCTCCCCTGAACCATACAATCAGCCATTTCATTGGAGAAAGCAATCCAGCTGGTCAAGCACAATTTGCTCTCAACAAATGCATCCTTGATTATCCCCTTGCTCTTAAAATATTTGGAAATGGAATCCAACAGGACGTGCTTTTCTACAGACCAATGTGAGGCTGAGCAATCAAACAGACTGTCTAGGCTTGTTACTCCACTACTGGCTGCCCCACCTTCCCAAGAACGTGGAGGTCTACGCTCACATGAACCATATTACTCGAATGGGCAGGCAGCTTTTAAACACATCCAGTTCTTATTTTGTTAACACAGCTAACTCTGTGCTGCATGGAAAGTAACAGGAAACCATTGCTCAGAAAGTTATCAATAGAATATGTTGAACTTCACATTTTTGTATATACAGTTAGTGGCTTATGGATTATGTAGTTTCAACCCCAAGTACAAAACTAGTTGCTTGTGAAGCAGTGTCACTGCTGACTTCCTGCTCATTCCTTGACCCAATTTCTGTTCTGCTGTACATAGAGAAGCCAACCTACCATATTAGTATGGGCTCCAATTTTTATCTTAGTAACAGCATATACCACTGGAAATGCACATTTACTACGTTCGAAATGATGGCATAGACCACTAGGACATCAGACTTCTGAGGGAACTTCTGTGTGGATTTGACTGGATGCTTCTCTTCAGTTAGCTTTCTAGTCTTGCAAGAAACTCTCAAAGTTCAGGGATCTGTGGGAAAAAGACTTGCGTGTGTTTGGGTTGCATATTTGCATTGCTTTCATGCTCCTGTTTTTCCTCTGGCATGAAGGAATCAGAGTTTCTAAGACCAGCCCACATATATCACACCCTGTATCACGGGATGAGAACATGGACTACAGTTCAGCTTTAACAAAGACAAGTGCTGGCAGAACAGGGTTTCATGAGCCATCTATTAGAAGCCTGTCACCCATTTGGCTTTGGGCTGCCCTGAAGATGCACATCTAGAAGTATGTTTTGCAGCTGATAAGCCATTTTGATTAATGTTATCTAAGGACATTTACATAGTGGATAACATGTAACATTTGCTGTCTTCACAGAAAAAAGAAAGCATTTGCATTCCAACATCTGAGTGTAGACCAGACAGCTAGAATATTAACATATTATTTACACATTGAAGTTTATGTGCCTGTTCCTTGCAGAGTTGTTTGATAAATCTAGGTGCTTTACTAGTAACAATGCAAGCAGCTCTCACGTCATTCTTGGAAAATGAGCTATTCACATGCATGGAGATTAATTTCTACATAATTACATACAGGGGACAGATGCCAAGGACTTAGAAGGATATTGCTGTGCATAAGCCAACAAAGATGAGCAGCTCTTGAGGGAATTTGATGATGCAAAAGATGCACCATTAATGACCCATTAAACTGAAAGTACCTCAACATGAAAGACTTATGTCAAGGACTGCAGGAGACATGTCACTCAGTGATTCATGTGAGTGCTCCATGCAGTATAGACCTCTGTTGGAATAAACCCACTTGTACTCTGCTCATTAACCCAGCTCCAGCTTGTCCAAAGACTCAGCTGCTTCCAGTAAAGATGAGTTTGGCAAGACTTGGGCCTGTGGTTTGGGGTTCTTTTTCATCTCCATAGAAAAAAGAAGGGAGGGATTTTTTCCTTCTCATTACAAATATCCAGTTCAGTTCCTTTTTCTTAGCTCTCCCTAAAAATCATATTGATTTGGGGTAGAAAGGGACTTCCATTCAGATACTGAGTCATTTAATCAGGTGAGACATATAAGTTGGCAGTATCTATTGCCCAACTAAAACTAGAGTTATATAGTCTTAAGAAGAGGCGTTTGCTATCATCTCCTTCAGTGTCTGCTTGGACCTGAAATAGTACACCCAAAAGCTTAATTTTGCTGTGGTTATAAAAATCTGGGCTGGCCAGTTTGATTTCTAATAGAGGCCATGTGGTGGACATGCTTCAGAGTAGTGTTCTGTATTTATGGGGGAGCAGGTGGGTGGGTGTGCACGGGGGAAGAGGAAAAATTACAATAAAACAAAACCACACAGATAAAAACATAATTCAAGATCTATGGCAACAATGGAGCACAGCTCACCTTTTCAGCTATAGTTACTTTCCTCACCCACTGTTTCTTTAGATGTAATCAACTCTAGACTGATCCCTGGTCCTGCAGGTAGCATCTGTGGCTTGCAGCAGGCTGAAGACAGAAAGATTTGTGCTGACACTGGTCCTCAAATAAAATACCTGGCATAAGGAAAAAAACTAGTTTAGTATAAAAATACATCAGTTTGTAAAGTTGCTGCAACAAATGCTGAAGTAATTAAATTTATTTTGCTCCAAGCTTCCTCTATGTGGCAAAGTGTACAGTTTGTCATTAATACTTCTGCCTTTCCTATTCAGTCCACTTAAGAAATAGCACAGCATACTTTTACTGTATTTCTTGCTTCCCCATTCCTCAAAGCAAGAGAATTTGTAACTCCTCTGTGCTTGACTCAGACGACAAAAGTGACAGGGTTAAGCATTAGAGTTTGGGTTGGATCCTTTTCAGTAGGAAGTGACTTAATAATTGATTGCTTCTTAAAAAAATAGAGAGAAAGGGAAGGTTTTGATGGTTTCTATTCTTCCTCTGATTGGTATTTAAGATCTCAGAAGTCCAGAGAACTTGAAGTTTTCTACAGTTCAGGATCACATGTCAGATTAGGCAGCTCTGCTCTAGTCCTGACCTTGCTTAGCCAGCTCCCAGAGGATTTTTGCTGCCTGTAAAACACCTCCTCCTAGCCCAACTACTCCACTTTTCAACATAGGCCACAGGATCAAAGTACGAGGAACAAATGGAACAACTTCATTACGACTTCAAGGTAAACCTAATTTGCAGTAAAGCTGCAAAAAGCAATGAAAAGCTGTACGGTTGGTTTCTGCACCAGACGCAGCTCAGGAAATGCAAGGATATTCTGTCACACGTGCATGACTGCACAGAGCAATACGGGCTGAGATGAGCTGTGAAGCAGTACAGCACCTTTCTACCAAACCTTGTGTATTATATTCTGCAATAAAAAAGCTCTCATTACAACAAAATCTTTCTGACAAAGATTTGTGAACAACATCTGTATTGCACAGCACTTGGTCTGTGAAGAATTTGCGTGTGTGTGTGGGGTGTGTGTGTGTGTGCACACTCTTTATACCTACCCAGTATTTTACTGACAAAGTACTTCAGAGAAAACATGTATTCAGAATGAGATACTTTTACTAACTGGCCTGTTACGGGTTTTGATACATTTTCAGAGTCCCCAGGACATATTACTCTGCATCAGGCACACATACACAGAACACAACTGTAGTCCTTTGCATGGAAAAAATCACCCTGTTTGGCTGCTTTACTGGGAGGGTTTTGTTTTCAGGTAACATCTAAGCACCATTAACAATGAACATTTGTAATGTACTTCGCAGGACATAACATTTCAGCAAAAGCTCTGGTCTGTAAAGGTCCACTTTCATTGCCTAGCTTTCAGGGGATTTTTCAGCACCTTGTTCTTGTGGTTTCCTACAGGACATGAGGCCAAAATCCATGTGAATTCAATTACCTGGAAAAAAACGCAACACACAACACTATAGTTCCAGCAGTGCGTTGGTTATGTCAATGTTATTATGAAAGGGAAATATGGAACTAAACACACCACACACCACTTATGACCATGTCTCTGCAAGGGAGTATTGACCAAGGTTCAATACATGTCACGGACAGCAAATTGAAGGTCATTCCTGTCAACAGTTAAGTCACGTCAGAACGCAGCATGTTGAATGGCAAATGTGTTTCAGTGAGAAAAACCTCAAAAAGAAATCTGTTCAACTTTCTAATCTGTTCAACAGCACAGTAAACATTAAGAGAACAGTCAAGCACATATCCAATCGATGTTGTATTATGTCCTACTGTTTGCAGTACTGTTCTGAGTCAATAGTGTATTTGTTCTGTTAACAAGTAATGTGCTAATTGTGCGCTGGTTTAGTGTCCCAGGCATGCTGGCAGACAGGGCACTGGAACAGTGCAACTGGTAGCTTTTAGAGCACTTCTTTTTAGATGCTTAAAACATAGAAGAAAAAGAACAAAATGCTGTCATATATGTAACATTTAGAACAATGCTGGTTTACTACAGCAGGACTGGATTTCTGTTCCGAGTGTTTGTGATACTTCGGCTTATCAACATGCTGACACATTAAGGACAAAAAACCCATGAAGAAACAGCCCTGAAACACAGGAAAACATATAAGATTTTATTAACTAAGAAAACCTATCAATCAAATCGCTTATGTGTGTGTATATCTTTGTATCATGACATATACTACTAACTGGGTTATTTTACCCATATAGCTCTTGTTCATTGTTGACTCACCTTTTCCACCCCTTCCACATTTATGTTGCATTTAAGATTGTGTTATTACAGTGGGAAATCTAGTGTTTGATTATATCTCTGCACAAAGGGATGTTGTCACAATTTGTGATTATTTGAAAATGGAATGAATTTTTGCCAAAATGATTAAAATATGAAAAGTATTTTAAAAAGCTTATTCTGTTGAATCTAGGACCGCAAACTACACAGTGAAGGAAGTGAGGTCACTCCATGCTCCATATATATTCCACACATTAAAACCAAAAATCAAACGTAACCCTAAGTTAACTTCCTCAGGTGCCTTAGGCTTTTTCCATTGTAGATCTCACTTGGCATTCTCTCAAAATTATCCTCAGCTTCCAGTCTACAGTGGTGGTGTGCTGGCTGCCTGAAAAACAATTTCAGCACCTTCTTCCACCCCCAGCAGCAGAAAAATGAAGAAATTTATTTTGCTGCAGAAAGTAACAAAGCATGTGTATTTCACGAGCCCCCTCTACTGTCTTTTTCTGGAAATACACTATGGTTAAAATGGAGCTTTTGCAGAAACATTGCCAGATCCTGTAAACTTATTCCTCTTTCACTAGTCTTTTAAAGAAATGGGCTTTACAGGAAAAAAAAAATAAATTCAAAAGCAAACTGAAATTATTTTCAATGCCTGGCTCTATACTGGGAGAGAAAGAATTCCAGACCAACCCCTTAGTACCACTGCTGTTACATCAAGTGTGAGTCCATACTTAAAAGCAGGTTTACCAAAAAGGTTCACCAAAACCAGCAAACTAGCATAAAAGAGAGGTCGGCTCCCTCACAGGACGAGCTACCAAACTGCCGTGTAACTTTGCATGCATTTTGTCTCATTTAACCGTCCTGGAAATTTAAATGGAGTGATAAAGACCGAGTTTGTCTGTTTCTTGGTTGGCATAGTGACTATATCCAGCTTTTTGCATGCAAACAACCGCTGGTGTTTTCCAGCCATCATTTCCCAGGTCTCTTATAGTTTATGAACTAGAATAAGCATTCTCAAAAATAACCTAAACCAAACTAAGCTGGGATGATAGGATACCTGCCCCAAAACTAAACCCACTTTTGAAGGGAAGCTGATCTTCACCCAGCAGCTATCTAAAATACTTGAAAGCAGTAGGACTGCTAGCTACTATTCTTGAGGAGTCAAATATGAACCTGAACTGTACAAATCACTGTTGGGTAGGTCCTAGATAGGTCTATGCATTTTGTCTTTCCTGCATCCTAGGAAAGGGATACAGAAGTGGAAGGTTCTCTACTGCCGGTTAAGAGAAGCTCATCCTAGAGTAAGTTTTACACATCAGCAGTTTGATCCTGAATTCCTATTACCTTCCTTGTCTCTTAACACATTTCTCCTTGGCCTTTACAACTCACCTTGTGGGCTTATGCAATTCAATGACACACTTAGCCTGCCCTAACTTCTCATGTAGCCATTAATCTTCTCTTCCTGGGGGAAGGAGGAGCCTGTTTGAGCAAACCAGCATGAGAAGGTGTGAAACTTCAAGCTCTGGATGTACTCAGGACAGAAAGCTTTACCCACTAGTCTTCACAGATATGCTAGCTTTGCGTCCAGGCTCCAAAACTAGTCTTAGCATGTGTGAATTTGGATATAAACCTCAACACAGTCCAAATCACAGTCAGTATCACACTGTTTCGGATAATAATTTTATTCTATTCTTTCTGCATAAATTTTTCTCAGGCTTTATATTTACTAGGTTGCTTTAAGCCTACCAACCACCTCAGTTTTACTGAAGATGTCAAAATTCCACAAACAGAAATGTGTATTAACAAGTGCTAGTGCAAGAAAGGCAAAGGATAGTATTTTCACAAGCAGAAACAACCAAAGGTCTAGAAAAGCATCATTCCTCCATATTAGAAAGTGCTTATGCGCATTTTACAGAGGTGGTACCTAAGAACATTCCCAACTCCACACCAAGAAATTTAACAGTTGCATTCAAATCACCATCAATCAAATTCTCACTGCAGAATTAAATTTTTCTTAAAAGCTAATATACTGCTTAGGTTATCCTGGTATCCAGGTCTAACTAAATAAAATCCCCAAGATTTCCAAAATACAGTATACAATTACAGTAGAATGCAGCAGCCATTGCTTGCAATAATTTGCATAATGTTGTAGGTTAACTGACTTTTCCAAGGCATGTCCTCTTGGAGCCCTGTCTTTTCTGACCTTGCTAATTCCAGTTTAAATTCCTTGGATCCGCTGCTGAATTTGAGTGCTGCTGCACTTGACTTTTGGCCCCAAAGCACACTCTCCAGGTTTCTACTTTGCAATGCGAATTTTCTGTTCGTTTTTGAGAGTCAGAAGTTATCAGCATACCAGCTTGCCTACACAACAAAAAGATGTCGTGACACTCACAATATTTAGGCTGTAATAAAGAAATCAGAGCTCACAGTAAGCATTTCTAGTGATGTCACCAAAGAAGGCCATGTGGGATACATCATACTAGTACCTCTTTTGTAGAGGGATATTATGCATAACAAGCAATTCCACACAAAGGATGTGCTTTTACCTAGTACACTGTGAGTCCATAGAATAACAGCACTTAGTTTGCTGCTTTATATTGCACTCAATACATGCAGTAACAGGGAACCCTTGAAATACTTTTCACAGAGAGCTGAAACATCTGAAAACATGGCCTTTCCTACCCTTTTGGCTTTGTATAGAATTGAAATTTCACGACCCCCCGTTTTAGTTTCACCACATTGTCCCAGTACAAAATGGTGCAACACACAGCCTTTTTGACCTTTCAGTACAGCTTTTAAAACCCGCAACTTTCTATACATCAGCCACAAGCCAGAAATTACTCTCAGCTCTAACAGTATATGGCAAAGCAAACCTCATGGTTTTATGTCCAATAACAGAAGCACAATGCAAGGTATGGTTACTTAAATGTAAGTCTCTTACTAAAGTACATTCACTTGATGTATAGGCTTTCTGCTACTTTTTGGGTGTTGAACTGCAGTATAGAAAGGGTGTCTGATCTTGCATCCTGAGCTCTGTCCATGCCAGATTTATAACTTGTAGATTCAGCATTGCAGTGGAGCCTGATCTGAACTCAGCAGTGATACCAATAACACGCAGAGAGTTGTCAACCAATAATCTGCACACTTTTACGTCTATTAATGTAATTTTGAAAACATATCAAGACCTCTACTTGCAACCTGTATCTGGAATATTGTCTAAATCTGAGTGAAACCAAACATAACACTTTTACAATAGTCAGCAAAGTCCAGAAGAACTTGCACTTAAATTGAGCTTCAGAACAAAAGCACCACCAAAAAACCAATTTGCTACTTTCTTACACACAGGTTCCTTCATTACATGCCCTTGTACATCAGCATCCAACCACCCACACACATCAATACTGCCATCCTCTAATGCAACTTTTCCCCCTACATCTTCAAATAAGGAGATGAAATTGCAGCACCAGCTCCAGAAACAAAACTCCATGCTATCTGAACTTCATGACAGAGGTGAATCAAAATCAGCAGTATTTCTGGCTGCCAACAGCTCTCACTCTAAAGTCTTCCCCACAGAAGTTCGTGACTCCCTGATAGCATCTGGATGCAGCCTAGGTGCCCCACAGTTACGTCTAAAGCTTTATGGCCAACACTTACATTTTGAACATCACAGGAAATAAACCTGCAGACTGCTGAGGAACAGCAGCATATGTTCCCAAACCTCCATGCAAACAGCAGCATAGTGGACAAATTGTTGGCACTGTTAGACAAAGATAGACCTAATTTTTATTTGTTTCATGCATAATAGTGCAGACTGAGAACTGATGCTCACTGGGACCAAGAAATGCCAAAAATCTGTATTTATATGGGGACCTATACAATATTAAGACATACTGGGTAGGACAATCAACAAAGTAAGTTTTACTCTGTCATCTTTCAGATGAACTGTTCCCTCCATTTCCCCACAAATCCAAACGTTTCCATACTTTCCTCTGTCAACATCTGTCTATCCACAAAGCTGAAATTGCAGGAGCACGCATAGAGATTTTTCAGCCAATACATGCATCCCCTGCCATACAAGCAATCTGGAAATTGCAAATGTCACCGAAATCTCGGAATGAAGACGTATCGACACCAATGTGATGCAGATAAGCAGACACTTCTTTATTGACAGCCGGGTGCGTGAGTGAGTCCTCTCACGATCAACGCTCACGAAGTTTCAAAATCATACACCATATATAGAACTTATTAATACATATTCATTAAGTATTCATGCATAATCATAGTATTCTCCAGAAATCATTAACATACTCTCCTCCCATATCCGATTCTGCGCAGTAAAGGTTAGAAAGGTCCAGAAATGGGTCTGGAGTATGATTTGGGTAGGTGGTATATAAGTCGGTGGTTGCAATCTCCCCCTGCTGGAATTACCTTTTACTAAAGTTCACAGTTTCTTGGCAGGTAACTACCAGTTGTTCCAGTCGACTCTCCCCAGTTGCCATTAATTCTATATTCTGACATTTCAATACACTTTCTACATACAGAAGACTAGTCAAATACAAAGAAATCTGTAAAATCCCAAATTTGTTACCTAAGTTTTAAACAATGATTCTAGCCCATTCTTCTGGCCTTGGTACAGGACTGTACAAAGGATTTCACAGCAGCTTTTACTGTGCAACTACAAGTTTCATTAAAATATATTTCTTATCCCTCTATATTTCTATTAAAATGATTTAATAAAATCTAATAAAGTCAATTAATTCTAACTTATTAGCAGATCTGTAACACGAAGGCATCCAAAAGTTTGGCAAGTGGAATCGAAGTAATCTGTTCTTTGATAACCGCACTGACCAGCACTGAAGGTGCACGGAATACAGCTCCAAGAGTGAACAGCATGCCACTTACCTAAGCAACCAACAGCATGTAACTGACTCTTTTGCAAGCAAATTTCCATAACTCCTCCCATAAACCAAGCCTTTCCAGTGGCAGGCTGAACCTGTTACCTTACTTAAAGCACATGACCAGCCTCAGGATTAGTATTCTAACTTTGGGAACATGACCCATCTGTTCAGAGGTAGAAGACTCTGCAGATAATGTGAATTTTACAAATTCATTCACTTCTGAGTAAGCAGAACAGAGGCAAAAGCAACCGGAGCTGCAGGTTTAACGTGTTAGGAGCTCTGCAGACTCCTGTCCAGCCAGACACAAGCTTTAAGAGCACGATGCCGGTTACTATTTCAACACTTTGTCATTCCAGCTGCACAGACCGCCTCTCTGGGGGAAGAACAGCGTGCACTGCTGCGTTAGCTCATCAAGAAGCGATGGAAGGGGCCGTCGAGGTGTCGCCACGTCTCTGAAGCCAGGTTACGACCAGAGAAACACAAGGCTTCACACGCTGCCCCCACAGCGGCCTCAGCGGGCGGCGCTTCCCCCGCAGGCCGCCCCTGACCCGGGCCGCCCCCCGGCACGGCCCCTCTCGCGGGCTGCGGCTGCCCTGCCGCGCGCTGGGCCCAACGGTCGCCCGCCGTTTCCCGCCAGCCACGCGCGCCTCGCCCTCATTCCCTCCACGGCCCGGCCCGGCCCCCTCTGGGCGCCGCGTCTCGCCACACTTGGGCTGCCACAAAGGCAGGAGGCGGCGCCAAGCCCGGCTCCTACGGCAGCTTTTGACACCCGAGGACTCACGAGGAACGCGGTGAGAGGGGAGCAAAGGTTTCCCGCCCAAACACTGGTGGTGCCGGCTCTGTGCTGCAGCTGGGTGCTCCATTTTGGGACCGAACTGCGGCAAAAGCACCTGAGAGGTGCGTGGCTTTCTTGTAAGGCTAAAGTGATGCTAAAGCTGTCAGGCAGCTGGCTGCGAAACCCAGCACTTTGTGAGGGAAACGCATGCGTGGAGGGGGGCAAGGAGTGGTATTTGGTATTTTCATTCTCAAAACATGCCATCTCTGGCACTGAAACAGCCCCCAAAAGCACGTCCTTCAGAGAAAAAGGCATGAGGAAAAGCTGCCAATACCCATTCAGTTACTCAACAGCCGTGCTTTTGCCCAGCAGCTTCTTGGAAAATTAGAGGTGAGATAAAGCAAAAGAGAGGAACAGGGACAACATAATGGGAAAGAAGCAGAAATAACTTTTTTAAAAAATATTAAAAACATTTTTCTCTTCAAGCCAAGCAGTCCTTCATGATCCCCCACTGGCTGCACCTCAGTGTAAACCATTTTCACCTGCTCTGCCACCAGAAACTAATTAAATCTCTGCAGAGAAGGGTGGGGGAGGTTTGCTGAAGCCTCCAGTCTGTTTTCCAAACACTTTTCTACTACCCACCTTTGCATGGCTATGGTTTTATCCTGTGCAAATTGTTCCTCTTTGGTCTTTGCTAGTGCTTACAGACCTAAATTTTCCCTCTCTACTTTAACTTTCACTCTGCCTTTGTAACAGATTTATTCTAGTTCCTTGGCATGACATGGAAACAAGCTATCTATCACTCATGCCAGTTCAACACCTTTTGGGGCACTCTGATGCTGGCTGTTCTGCAAAATCTTAATTAGACCTGCTTTCACTAAATCTGGCACAAAGTGCACTCATTTTGGACAGACTAAATTTATTCAATAACAGTCCTGCAATCTACTTGGCTCTCACTAAACCCTTTCTTCCCCATCACTGAAATCATTGTCTTTTATAAATGATCAATTCCATCTAAGCGATTTTGCATAGAGGTTTTCAGAGAAAAAAAATACTGATTTCAGTAAGTTCACCGGGGAAATGATTGAGTGACTATGGGAAGAAAAAGCAATTCTGGCTTGACTGTGTTAGTTCCTTCAAAATGTGTTTTCAGTGCTAATTTACTAGTTGGTTTGTATAATTTATCCCTGTCATTCCATTTTTAAAATGGTATTAAGTATAACAGAATCCCTCAATTTATTATAGGATTACTGCAATTTCAAAATAATCAAATCATTCATTATATAAATTAGCACTAAAACCTAGAACATCCAGAGAAACAACCACCTACGAAATAGTTAGTCCATTGAATGTCTTTGATGATTCCATATAAAATTACTTCAAATTCCTCCTCATCCATTCCTTGCAAAGGAAACCAACATGCTGCTGACCTGCACATCTGATAATAAAAGATTAATTTAGGAGAGTTATCCTAAAACAAGTTATTAAAAAAGGTCAAACACTGTCTTGCACCAGATACGCAAGAACACAATGAATAAAACCGAACCCATGGTTTAATGCCACAACAGAGGCCCTAGAAAGGGGAATAAACGTTTAACTTCTCCCTCATACTGAAGTTCTAGGATGATTTCCAAATTGTAACAGCTGCCTTGCTATACCTTATATTATCTGGAGTTAACTCTTTTAAATTACTTTTTCAGTGATTCACATCAGTACCTTTGTGATCAAGCCACATAGAGGGTGTGTTATTGCCAGGTAAATAGGCATAAAGTGGCATTTAGCCCAGGATTAAAGAACGTTATTGTTTCTTAAAGCTGTGAATTTAATTCTAACTGTAGGAAGGAGAAACTACCTCTCTGGGAACCTGTAAGGACTCTCAAGAGGCCTAAAGCATTGCGCTTGATCAAGGGCTGATCACATTTACAACACTGATAAGGAGCTGCAGTTATCAGCGAGTAGTTGCCACATTTTGTCTAAGATCAAGACTTATTCTGGCTTTTGTGAAGGTACTGTGAAAAGGATGCCATTTTACGAATGAGTAAGCCTGACACCATTTTCCCAACAGGACAAACAGCGTCATGCGAGAATGTGCTGCATCACCACACACTTTGAGGTTGGGCGTTTTACACAATTCACAGCCCAGAGGTGTAGCTGACTACAGTTAACAGTGAGGCAGGTTCTCCTGAGCAAACCTTGATAATAAGTTTCCTACAGAGCCCTGCTGCCAAGTCAGATCCTGCTGTTTATCTCCAGTGCAATCTGACCTGTGGGTTAGTATGACTGACTGAAAGCCTCTCCTGACCTGTCCTGGGATTCCTGTACAGAGGGTTTCTTCTTTACTCCTTATCCACAGTGAAGCTATAAGAGAAAGGTTATCTTCTCCTTTATGCATTGCCTAGTTAGGATCCTCGGTTTGGTCTCCAGATCTGGCTTCTCCAGATGTATGCTGTTCTGAAAACAGGACCAAACAATTTAGTGTCTGTATTTCTAACTCTGTATATTTTCTATATATTTTTTATCATTAATGTACACATTAATAACTATACTTACAGTGCAGTGCAATTATACTGAATAATGTATACATTCATGGTAAAAAGTATAAAGAGCCTCCATATTTGACAGAAAATATTTGTTTTAGTGCTGCCAACCCTCATGATTTTCTTGGGCCTAGAGTTAATGAGGTAAATAACAATGGTGTTAGATTTTTCACTCTTTATTATAAAACAAAAAGTAAACATCAGCCTTGTGAGTAGAGACCGAAAAAAACCCCCAACAAATCATGCCAGTATCACTGCAACCTCAAAGCATCCCAAACAGGCTGTTAACAGCCTATCATCTACAGTTACTGGGGTTGGCAATGCTTTTCATTTTGAGTGTCTACATTAATATCTAAAGGAGCTTTAGAGGAACTCTGTCCAACTCACCTCTGAGATTTGAAGGGCAGAACAGACTGTGGCTCACCAAGGCTGGCTGCCGCAGGACTACACTCACCATCAGTGTCTGACTCCTGTTTGAACTGTAGTGTTCGCTTTCTTAAATGGTCTAGTTTTGATTTAATACCACATGATATGCTCTTTCCTGTGGCTTTAATTAAGTGCTGCAAATGATTTCACAGCCCTACTATGGAAAGTTAATTTTATTGATTACATTTCTGACCTCATCACAGAATAGATGTCCTATTTGCTTCACAATAATTATTTTTCACAAAATGCCCTTGACTGGTGTTAATTACATTGTTGTAAATCTTCCACTGATTGCATCTGGCCATCTCTTTCCAATATCCAGCCTCAGACTCACTAGTAAGCCAACCAGCCTATACTAGCCTGTTCACCTTTTCAAATACTAACTTTTCTTTACTCTTCCCAAACTTGTGCAGCATGATAAAATTTAACAGAAATCAGTTCTAGTGATTTAAATTTCCTTTAAATTTGCAGGCAACTTTATAACCCTAGGAGATACAGTTTAAATCTGTCACTTCTTTGGAATATTTTCTCTAAAGAATACCAATATCTTCCTCCCAAAAATCTATTTATGGATAAAATTTTGCATATGGAAAACAAATGGATAATTTTAAAGTATATAAAGATGCTATGTAAACAGGGAAAGCTAAAAAATATCTAGCCAGACTAGGTATAGCCAAGAGGTAAGAACAGGTCAGATTGTATGGTAAACATTTACATGGTAAACATAACTCTGTTTGTATAGCTCCCAGTTCTATATATGACTTTTTGAATCCCCACATTAAGTGTAAGAAATGCTCTTAAGTAAGAAAATACAGTGTAATATATTGGCAGCAGAGAGTTCATGTGGAAGATTTGGGGCTGGTCTATAATTCCTTCAAGTCAATAGCAAAAGTTCCACTGAATAAACATTGAAACATTGTCATGATCTTGGAAAAAAAAAAAAAAAAAAGGCAAGATTTAGCAATAAAGCCTACTTTTCTGAGACACTGTATTTCCCAAACAAATGTCTAATTTCAAATGAATTTTAAAACAAAAATATTTAGATTTGGGTAGATAGCAGCGTACAACATCAGAAATCTTGTTTTTACTGTGATGAAAGGAGTAGAAAGCCAGCAACATAGTACAAGATGCTCATTTCAGTAAGGAAAAGTTAAGTATATGAAAACACAATGAACTAATTTCTGAAAAGTGTATTTTTTAAATACACGGCAGTGTGAGGCCTCCTTGCATACACTTGCTTACCTTTGCAAAAGGCAGCTTGGCTCAGCAGCAGAGCCCCACTGAGTTGGGTCCTTATCGGCAGCCAGCACAGCTGCATGCACTAAAGCCAGACAAGCAGACACAGTTGCCCTTAATGAATAAATAAACCCCTGAGCTTGGCACCTAGGTCTTGCAACCACCAAGCTTCTCCAGCTTTTCTTGTGAAAGGTCATTGCCATTTTACACAACTGCTAGGGAATACAGCACTTGGGAGATGGTCTGTTCAGCATTTGGATGGCAGATAAGGCAATTAACCAAGAGGCAGACACGTATTCTGCAGTTTGTACCTACTGCAAACATTCATATTAAACTGAGGTCACACAGGGTAAGCTGTTTGGTTTATAAAAGCTGGGTCTCTGTAGCCCACCAGAAGACAGAACCAGAGTAGCAAGCACTGGCATTTGCCAGGACCCACTTAGGCAAGTACAAACAGGTCACCCGCACTTATGGAGCTGCTTTGGTCTTGCTTAGAGGGCTTTGGCCTTTTAAACCAAGGCCACCTGCAGAAAGGAAGATTCCCCCATTGGTCTTGTGGGGTACTGACTCTGCTATCCCTCTTCCCAGTTCCAGCACTCAGTAATGTCTTGCAGCAAGAGTGGCCAAGAGAGGCTTTCCCAGTGAGCACCAGCTGATAGCTCCAGCTCCAAGTGCTCCAAAGTTGATTTTCTGTGAGGGAAGTGAAAGCAGCCAGAAGCTACAGTGCTGGAAAAAACAAGGCATCACAGGGAGAATGTGCTCAAAAATTTCTTCAGGATAAAGCCTGAGAGTGGCATATGAAACTTCTGCACTGGGCTGAACTGTAGACAGGGAAAATGTTTTTAAGCTTTACCTAAATCCAAACTGTGGGGTAATATAATAAGTACATGTGATTGTGTACACATCTATGTATTTAAACATGTGTATGTACACTTATAAATATATACGTGTCTGTACATCTGTATATGTGTACAAAAACACAAGGGCAGGTTAACATTTTGATCCTTTTTCCACCGAAAGCAGCACATTGAAAATACACGTTTCCAACCAAATTTCACTTCCACGATATTGCTGCCCCTAAAGACTCAACTATGCAAGTCATCTGTAGAGTTCTAACAGATAAAAGGTTTTTCCCTGCCTTTCTTTTTCCTAAAATATTAATTTCTGGATTTACAGCTATGTGATTCAGTTAAAGAAAATGAAGGATGAAGCAAGAGAGAAAGCACACAACCAAGACAAGGTTTGAAGGAGAATTATGGAAACAACATGCTGAAAGGAAGTTATATCCACTGCAGTATTAGACATCCACATGCAGTTTTTAAGGTACGGCTTTCCTTCATTTTTCTGACACCAATAATGTTCAAAATGTAACCAGCCCTGAGAATAATAGGTGTGCTGTCCTCACACAGATTTCACCTATACACCTTAGCAAGTTCTTTTATGTAAGGCACTGTCACCATATTTTTTTGACCTTGATTTCCTTAGCCAATATAATATTCTTTTTTTAAATAAGAGGGGGTGAAATAACTCAGTTTCTCTGCAGAACTTGATGTTCAAGTCTAACTTCTCTGTGGACATCATTGCCATCCAATATAATATTCTTTTTTTAAATAAGAGGGGGTGAAATAACTCAGTTTCTCTGCAGAACTTGATGTTCAAGTCTAACTTCTCTGTGGACATCATTGCCATCTAGTGTGATGATGTTGTGACTGGACTATTTCATGTACAGAAAAAAGGGTAGGAAGACGGTCATTAGTTTCACTATAAGTTGGTAATGATGCTGAGAACATAGAATGAAATCGCAGTATTGAAACGTGAGGGTTAGAATTACAATGAAGCTAAACTGAACTGCATAGCCGCAGTTATCAGAGAACTATTTTGAAAGCCAAGTAGTTAAAACAACTGATTTTGCAATCCAGCACAGAAGACAGCTTGCAACTATGTGACTGATTTATCATACTTTTCACCCGCTACGTTCAGCTTCTAATTAAAAAAAAATGTTAAGTTCATCTCTTTAGGACTCTCTGTGTTCTTACCATTTTTTTTTCCTTCAAATTATACTAGCTAGGTAAAAAAATCTAAAAAAAATACCCTCAAAAAGAAAAAAAAAAAAAAGACAAGCATTTGAAAAGATACAATAGTTCACTTACAGTGAAAAGGAAAAAAGAAAATTGACTTTATTTAAAGAAAATTAATCCTACAGGAAAAAATTCAAATATAATGCAACACATCACTTTTTTATAAAATACAGACTTTACAATACAAACCAAAATGATTATTCTGCATGAAAAGCTCGGTTTAGGAATGTCAGTTCTCAGGATTCTTTGTCGAAGTGTCTAGAACAGTATGGAAAGGAAAACCATCTAGAACTACAGATAGATTCATCCCATTCTTCAACTTCTGGCTGTGTTTCTTTTTGGCTAAATGCTGTATTGGTCAGCACTACCTACAGGCCCGGGAAGGCAGAGACTCCTCCCTGCCTGCCTGCAGTGGGCAGCAGCATCAGTTTGGAAGCTCATTAGATACCTTGCCTTTAATATCCCATCCTGACTGCCAAACGCAGGTGTGCTAGGGTGGCCACAAATTTCCAGAGGGAGGGCATGCAGGCACTGAGAGATGGTCTTCACAGCAACGTGGTGAGATCAGAAAGTTGAGTCTGAAATTTTCCTCTGCTGTTTCACAGTAAAGACCTCACCCATTAGGGTATGAGACAGTAAATACTTCTACCTAATCAGCAGCATATAGAAAAGGGGAGATAATCCCCCCGAGTTGGCTATTTATATTCTTGCTGGTAACCAGACAAGGAGAAGAATTATTTCATCAAGTTTTGAGATGCTGCAAATATTTTCAGTGCATGAGAAAAGACTGGCTTGATTTCCTGTGCACTGGTACATAGTTAACAGAAGAAAATGGTGCCATAATGACTGCACTATGATGCATGTGAACAATTATGGTTGATCAGATGACTTCAGTTCTGAAGCTGAATCCTTAGCTTTGCAGCCCAGCCGCTTCTTTTAACCTGAGGTTTTTCAGTTTGGCTTGTCCTCCATAATGATTTTAAGCAGGGGCATCTATTTTGGGGTTTATATTTGAATGAAACTTTACTTTGCTGCACAAAAGTTCTTTTGCTGATGTCCCTTAAGCATTAGTTAGCTATAGAAAGAATTGTCAGGGCTGTATATATGGAGTCAATCTGAAGCTATAGATACCATTGGGGAAAGATTTTATTTGTTAGTTATTTTTAGCTTTTATTCACATCTTGGCCTTTTTATGTGCTGAAAATTTGTGGACTGGTGTACAAGCCTGGTGAATTATGGCATCAGTACCAATGAATGTAGGCGATGTACCCATGAAATGCCTCTACCAGAAGCTGTATCTATCTGTCAGTTTCTGCCAGAGAGGGTTTCTCTGCTGGTACCTGTGAATTTATTTGCACAGCTGCAATATACCCTTGAAGACCTGCTGCTTGGACAGTGCTCGGGGTCCTGACTTTTCTATAAAGGCTGTGCACAGCCCCAGGCCAGCACAGTGGCTCATAATAATGTCTGCTTGCAACACTGGCTTAATTTTGATTTAGAATGACCACAGTGAGTTGTTACTTTGGTGGTCTTTCAAAACTCAGCTGACAATACAAGCCACAAGATAGTAAGATTTATATGTCAACACTATGAGTCTCAGGCCAAAAGACAGTCCATTGGGATTCTCTCTCTGCTGTATTGCTAGAAACAAATGTGACTTAGCTATGTCTTAAAAGTAAATAAAAAAATAGATAAAGAACTTAAAAAAACTGATCCTAAAGAAAAGCTCACAACTTTGTCCATTTACAAAGCGTATGTTATTAAAGAACTGTCGCCATACCTCACGTGTGTGACTTGAAACCTAGGGGACAATCTGCTTGGTGTTGGCAAGTTTTGCAACTGCCTGAAAAGTAATTTGTTTTAGAGCTGTCCCATACTGAGCAGCTTCTCTTCAGATATATTTTTATTCATATAGCACCAGTGAAGGTACCACATTTCAGAAATCAGGCCATGTTACAACGTGACCCAAAGGTTGATGGTGACCCAGAGGACTGAGGTGGAGAACCCAACTCATCCAGCATAAAGGCAGATTGCTTTTCTTATGGCCTGCAAAGTGGTGGTATGATGTGTTGAAGGCATCCAAGGGACCACAGCATGGCTAGATCTAAGTTTTTTCTACCATAACTGAAGCGTTGTGACAGTTTTGATATGCAAACTGAAAAAAGGGGAGTCACAAGTGTAGCATTAGGAACAATGTTCAATATACTCCTTTCTTATAGCATGTAACGTAGCATAAATATCTCTTCCATTACTATGTTAAAATTCTTCTTATTCCTGGCAAATAGGAAATCTAATTAATTGGGATATATTGTAGAGATGGGGATTTTCTACAAAAACAAGTGGGTGAAGCTGCTTGAAGCTCCTCTGTATAGTCTTGCCAACTTTTGCAAGGCTCTGGATGAGTTTTACACTGGGATCTCCTGGTGAACTAGACTGGAGACTCAAGAGTTAAGTAAGTGCAAGCAACTAAAATACATCTGAGCATACAGCTGCAGATTTCATAAAGCTTTTGTGGATGCCTGTGTCAGTCCCAGGTGGATTGCTTTAACACATATGTATACTTGTTTGCATAATTTTTTCTATGATGACTTTGCAAAAGAAAAAGTTGCTTTATTTATTTGTACATCATTGCTATGTTTAAAAAATGACCCTTTAGCTTTCTATTAAGAATGAGAAACTTGTTAAACTTATGTCAGGGAAAAGGAAATGAGAGGAACAACTCCAGACTAATGCAAAAACAAGAGCAGGATGCTGCTTATTTTTAATAAACCCACTCATTTGACCATCTGACCATTCCTTTTATAGATAAAAATGAGATTTTTCCCATGACTGCTTTTCTGACTGTTCAAAAATAGCCTTCAGTTTTGTCTTGGAAGTTGCTTATAAATATCTATTTCAGAATGCAAATCTTTTACAAAAAAATCCTCCCCAGAAAAGCGTTGCAACTATTACCACATTTTTGGCTTTTCTCTTACCATAATTCTGTTATTGTTCATTTGATAATTAGGAAAAAGAAAGCAAAACCACAACAGTTTTCTACGTATAAATCCAACAACGGAAACCCTGGAGTTTGCCTGGGCTGGTTATTGCATACATCGAGCACTCAGTGTTTTTAAGAGGGCTCTTGCCTGCTTTCCTACTGTCCTGCGGTGACATCTTCTGGGCCCTATTCAGACTGCACAAAACCACATCCAGCGACACTGGTGGAGGACAGCTTAGAAACCCTTCAATTTCTTGCCATTAGTAGACTTCTAAACTAGGCCAAAAAATCTCACTCTTCTGCGTTCCCACAAGGATTATTCTCCTTTGAAAAACCCCAACCCTGTTCCCAGGAACTGATTCACTTTACCGTTTTCATTTTGCACCACTGTTAAGATGTAGCAAAGGAGGGCTCAGAGGTAGGGCGTGGGGTGTAAATCACCCCTCAGCTTTCCCAGTACAATGCATTTTGAACCTTGCTGCTTTGTCCAAAGGATACTTCAACTTCCAAAACTGGTTATTTCCCCAGACAAAAAAATCAGATGAGCTGATCCACCCAGCTCTCATCTGCTGCAGCCTCACGGATAATGAACTGGAACAATGCACACACAGAATGAGGAGTCCAGTATATTTAACAAGTGAATACACACAACCCTCTCAGCACCTTCACATTCAATTAAATAAACCTATAGCACGAGAGACAGACTTGATGGTACATAGAGAAGTCAATGATAATTTTTAAAGTGGTTCTAAGTGCTGCTGGCTTGAAAACAAGATTTGTCACACAAAAATGATGTCATGTAACCAAATGCCAAATTAGCTATTTCCTGCAGAAGGGAGCATTAGCACAGATGGTTTGGTATTGAGTTCTGTCACAGGGCAGTCATTTTATCCCTTTTCCCCCATACAAAGTCTAATAGCTTGGGCTGGAAGAAAGGCTGTTGGTCATCTGGAGGTTGTATCATGTGTGTCCTTCCACAGAGACCAGGAGAGTCTGAGCTACTGCTCTGTGCTAACCTGCAGTAAGTATGGGATAGTGGAAACAGATGAAAAAGGCCCCATCCATTTTGCATCTCAGATGGTCAATTGGTTGAGCACAAAATCACCTCTTCAGTGCAAGCATACTTAAAATTAGGAGCTTTCTATAGCATCACTGTCCAGTGTCTCCTCTCTGTCTCCCCTCTCTTCGCACTTCTAAAAAGTTTTGACAATTTTGCATCTCAGATGGTCAGTTGGTTGAGCACAAAATCACCTCTCCAGTGCAAGCATACTTAAAATTAGGAGCTTTCTACAGCATCACTGTCCAGTGTCTCCTCTCTGTCTCCCCTCTCTTCCCACTTCTAAAACATTTTGACAATTTTGCATCCGAGAAGATGCAAAATTTTTTGCACCCTTCAGATAAATGAGCAAAGATTTTGGTTGGTTTTTGAGTGCAGCCCAACAAACACTTTTTTTATTAGTTTGTTTGCCTTCTTTTTTTTTTTTTTCCTTTGGTTTTTGAAATGGGAGGTAGGCAAGATGGAGAGAGCAAAAAATGTTAGTTGGGTAGTTCTTGTGGTATCCAAACCTGGGAGGCAGATAGGAAAAAGTTATGGGACCATTACCTGCCAACCTGAGCCACCCATGAAAGGACTTTTCCCATAAAGAGGAAAATATTACTTGTTACAGACTTCCCTCTTTTAGCTGGTCCAGGCACGTCATGTCTTATGACCCTGCTGTTCCCACAGGGAGATTAGGCTGGGCATCCATAAGCTCTCCAGCGCCCCTGGGTACACCCAGTCCACTAGAAATCATCCAAACTGTGGCTTTCTCCTGGGTAGCAGAGCACATCAGACAGGATATTCTCCCCACCCCATCCCACATGATAAATTGTCCTTGGTCCCAGGTGAGGGGAGGGACCAGGGACTGTTGCAGGGTTAAGTATGAGGGGAAGCCTCACAAGCAACTGTGTATTTGGTCAGTTGGGTAAACAATTAAGAACCCATAAATACTTCCAGAGGGTCTGTGTGGCTAACCCTCGGGGTGGGGTGGCTGACTGTCCTTGGTTTAATGGAAAAGACATCCCTTTTAAAGACCACCCTAGTTAAAGGGGCAGAATTCTTGCATCGTTCGGGCCTCATTTTTTGTTTTCTCTCCACACTACACAAACAGTTACAGTCAAATGAGGCTTTAACCATAAATGCTGCTGCATCAGAGTTGCAGGGTGTAGAGCCTTTAAGCTATAATTCCTCCTTTGCTGTGCAGAAATAACAAATGGACACAGGAGCAGTAGCTGCTGCAACTTAAAAAAAAGAAAAAAAAAAAGTATGGCATGAGCCCTCAAAGGAGAGGGGAATTCTTTTCATCAGCAGGTAAGACAGCCTAAACACTATTTCAGCCTTAAAAACATGCCACAAAAACTACAGTTCCTTCTCCCTACCATCTGGAGCTGAATGGAATCAGACTTGTGCTGGGACAGAGTGATCTGGCAGAGTTGGAACCAGATGTATTGCCAAAAAAATCAGTGTACTTGAGAAAGCCCTCTGCTTAGCGAGGGAGATGGCGTGGCCCACAAAGCACAACTGCCCTGAACAGCTTACTAGTGGATGAAGTTACTGACACATCCACAGTGGAGGATTAAAGCAGAAATAAGATAACAAACATGCAATGATAATTTGCAGCTCTACAAGCCATCCCATGCAGCCCTTAGACCTCTATACACTTCAATAAACCCACATTTGAATACATCACAGAGGAGAAGGAAATGACAGCAGCCAGAAGAAGAGATGCTGCATCTTCTTGCAGAAGACCAAGGGGTGAGTTCAGTGCTGACAGCTACACTGAATGGCTCTGATCTTTCCTAGCACCACTGGAATTTCTAGAAGCACAGACCCACTGACTTGTTTCCTCTCTCCCACTTAAGCTTTTAAGACTTGAGGAAAATCCTGCAAAATGCCACCTTTGTAGCTTTCCCATCCTCCGCACTCACCCCTCCAGTACTGTTTTGCAGAAGCTGTGATGAAGCCCCCAGCTGACAAACTGTGAATTTAGAGCTCTGATAAGTGGAAGAAAATCATTCTTCATGTCTTGACTTTTTGGTGTTCTAATACCAGTTGCAAAACTCCCCGAGAAAAATTCAGGGCACACTTTGATTTGTTAATGCTTCTAATCCGATAGAGAGCTATACATTTAACTTGTAGACCAGAGGAGAAAAACCAGATAAAATCAGTCTCCTGCCTGTTGCTTTTATGGCCTGTACCACAAGGGGGACTCTCCTACAACTTTACACAGCAAAAATAATTTCAAAGGGAAGAGAAAGCATGAATAAATCATTTCTGCAGCTGAATGTGCAGACTATTTTAGGCTTTAAGTTTTTAAGCTTGCAGGAGCTTTTAATTTGCAAAAATCATTAACAGGTATCAGTTTATGTTCATGTCCAACTGCTGTTCTCGCTTCTTTCAGCTCCTGGTTTTATACTGCATGTTGCACATTGCAAATATCCTATTAATTTTTCTTTAGAGAGGGGAATTTAAGAGACTTTGTTGAACCACTACCCAGAGCAACCTCTGATTATATTCCAGGGCTGGGAGAATCTGCTCAGCTGCCAAGGCATGTCCGCAGTGGTGCATGTGGTGCAGAAGACAGACAGCAGCATAGGTGGGGGATGCGGAGAAGTCATGAGACAGGTAGGGGGTGCGGGCTGCAGGCTGTGGTTTGGGCAGCAGAGCAGAAGGGGAATACGACATAGAAGAGTGCCAGGAGGGAGGGAGGAGATGTGTGGCCCAGTGCTAATGAACTTGAGCCATCCATGGAGTCGTGCCTGTCTTAGGGTAACACATTATAAACTGCCAGAAGAACAAAAGCATAAGTTAAGGTTTCTGCTAATGTGCACATATTTAACTGTGGTTTGTTGTACTACTTACTACTCAGCTACCATGAGAGCTTGACATTGCACAGCTGCATACATCACTTTCTAGCTCAGATACAGCACACATTGTAGGGTTTATCAATATTTAAAGTTCACTTGAGATGATAAACTGAAAATCAAGATTTAAAAACACAAGCTCTGTTCCCTTTAATTTTTAGGAAATGAATATAACTGGGTCAATAAATATCACCCTGAATTGTCTGTATGGTGCCTTTCTTTGGTAAAACGCAAAAGAAAACTTGTGTAGCCATCTAACTAAAACTCTGTTATTGTAGAACTACATTTAGTGGGAGGCTGTGGGTTTATGGTGAAAGTTACAGAAGATAGTGACTGAAATGAAACTGAGAATTAACTGCCTATTCAAACAAAGTTGTAGGTGACCTCACAATTACTTCAAAAGCTTCACCAAAGAAGAGACCTTATCATTCTAATTAGAATTTCATTTTAGTGGGAAAAAACCCTTGTATTACACAGCTGCCATAATTCTTATTATAAGTGAGCAAATAATTATTCCTACTCAACATACTAAATTCCTATTATATCTTCAAAACATTAAAACCAAAAGTCAGAGATTTTTAAGTCTATGCTGAAGGACAGTGCTTGAAATGTTCTGCCAGTCAAAGTGTGGTGACGAGCACATTCACATGGTATGGCAGAGGTACATATCATATGTACATATCATTATCACAATGATGACTGGCTCTTTAATGGTTTTTAGTATCTCAGCTGTGTATGACAATAGGAAAAGAAAGTAACTTGCACCATGAGCAAAGAAAGTGTTTTGATTTTCCTCATCTGTTCCTCTGCCACGCACACCACAGTCATATCAGGTGTCCCAAGGCCACCAGGACACCCTCAGTGGTCATGGAAGAACACGGTGTGTCCTGGCTGGCCATCTGCTTGTGGCCAATTGAATGAGTAACAGCTGAATTCTTGTCTTCCTCTGGGGGCACAGAAGCATTAATTTGCTTCTCGCTTACCTCTACCCAGCTGTCAATTTTCCTGAAGCCTGTGGAAACTTAGTTAATTTGGAGACTGCTAACCCTCCTTCAAATTTGGATGAAATCGGTCATTTGGTTCAGAAATTATTCAGTGTCAGGGACAAGTGGGTGGACACTTCAGTCAAAAAAGCATTGCTTCCCTAGGAAAAAAACCCTGAAAACAAGAGAGTAACAAGAACATTAGAAGAAAAGGAATCCCAAATCTTAGGAGAGCTAATTAGTATCTCACAACTGTTGGAGAACTGAATGAGTGGGCAAAAAAAGGGAGGGAGGTGACTTTCAGTAGTGATAAATGCAAAGAAATGCATATAGGCAAAAATGATCCAAACACTACCTGCAAGATGCTGAACTCTGAACTGATAAGAACAACTACAAGAAGAGCTTCTGGAGGTATCACTGACAGTTCTTGGAAATCAGGGCACAGCCCAACATTTGTCATTAACCAGAAATAGTCAAAATAATTGGGCATCATCAGATAGATCATGGCAGAGATGGCATTTTTCTGCTGCATAGTTGCATGAAATGCATGCTTCTCTCTGAAGCTAGGAAAGGACAAAAACTCCTTCCATGCAAATCCTGCTGCAGAAGTTGCAAAAAAGAGACAACTGCCTTGGATGGTGATCCTTCCTTGGAAAGACAACTTTCATTGAAAAGTCAGCTTGTTATTCTAACATGCACTGTAGCCAGGCTGCTTTACTAGCACTAACCAGTATTTTTGTGTCCTGGTTCAACATGGATGGTCTGCTTTTAAATCCACTTTTTATAGAAACAGTACTGAATCAATGCCCATAAACCAACCTGCCAAAAGGAAAATGAGAAAACAGGAGTGGGACCTGCAGTGGGAATGGAGTCTAAGGAGTTACATATTTACACTTAAAAGGAATATGGCCTTAAGCCCTGAACTGTGCAATACAGGACTGACATGGCTCAAATCTAACTATGCATGAAAAAGACCAGTTGTGAATAGCTTCAATAATAAGCTTACTATGAAAAAAGCACTTCAAGTCCATGCTAGTGTTTCTTGGAGTTTTCTCAGTACATTCATATAGATAGTCATAAATCCGTGTAGCATTTTGCTGCATGAATAAAAGGAAGGTTCCATATTCCAATAGTTATAAACTCCTTCATTTATTATTAAAGCTTCTAAAATATGTATCAGTAATAAGAGCTGAGGCCACATTCTCATATGAAATGGCCCCACAGAAGTCCCCTTTGCTAAGGCTAAGTAAGAATTGGTTTGCTCCTGTATGGTCTGTTCTGTGCTTTATTCGGGAGACTCATTCCCCCGTTTTTTAAATGCAACTTGAAACGTGCATTTCATCAGCAACAACAACAACAAGCATTGGAGGAATTTTTTTCATTAGTTCCTAAAACATCTCTCTTATCGGATGATATATGTCCCTGTAACATGCTTGCCATCATATGGAATTCATGTTACTGCAGTGCAGAGGGTCTTCCTATATGGAGGCGAAGGTCAGTGTACGTGTCCACTGAGCATCCTTTGATTTTAACATCAGTCATGCTCAGAAACTGCAGTGCTATGGCAGCTACTGCATTTCAAAGATTTTATCATTTTAACAGTCTGCCCCTAATTGACTTAGCCAGAAGAGATCAAACCTATAGTATTGGTGTTTACTTGTTAACCTCCAATAGCTAATTACTGCTTAAACCAGTCTTCATTTTCCTATACATCCATACATAGGTGTATAATGCAAAAAATGCAGCTGCTCAAAAGCTATCAGGGATCTCCTGAACAATGGAGAAAAAAATCCCAACAAAACCCCCCAGTTAGCAAGAGAAAGTGGGTATGATGTTTGGAGAAGAAGATATGAAGGATGGAAATCAAGGGTGCAAACATCCTGGTAACCTATACCCGCCCCTCCAAAAAGAATCACTACATTCCTAGTGATCTGCAGTAAAACAAAGACTAAGGCTCAGCAGGAAAGTTGTACTTGGGTGCTTACCCTAGCTAGATGCATGCAACAAGCCTTCGCCCTCAACTATTACAGTACACTACCAACACAATAATCCAGCACATGCTAAACGTACTCGACGCAATTTTATGTCATTCTGGGAGATGGTTCGATTTTTATCAGCAAATGAACACCAGGTGGTTTTTTTTGGCCAAAGCAGGAAGCTTCTTCAGGAAGGACGTAAGGTTGGTATTATTCCTTCAGAACCTATTTGCAACATTATATTTGCAACTACCCCAGGCCTTAAGTATCAAGACCACACTCCCTCTGCCCTCTTTTTGAAAACATTTTTTATAAACGGTCTACAGATCAGCAAAGAAGGGCTAGAATTTGGAAAAGGTACAGCTGTCCAGCTGTAGCAGCCACAGTTTTGCACTTAAGTATGCTGAAGGTAATGCCAACAACAGGGTGGTGTGCTTACATACTGGCAAAGTCTCTGCTCTTAAGTGGACCTTAGGAGGACTGTACTTCCAGCTGCTGTATCCCATGATTTATTAGATTTTATTGCCCCAAAATGATAGCAACAGAGTATATTTTCTACGGAGGCTAAACTAGCAGCACTCAGATGAACGTATGTCACAGCCTAGAATTAATTCATTTCTACACTTCAACAGCAAAGCCACCCCCAATTCCTAAAAAGCAAATCTTGCCCTCACCTGATTTCTCATGCAACTTGCCAGGTGAATGGATGTTGGGAAGAAAGCACAAGAAATCAAGGAGACACATCCTGCAGTAGCAGCAAGTGTGACATTTCATTGTACTTGCAGTCTGTTACCTTGTTTTTCAACCTCAGAAGCTTTGCTGTCTTTTCTTCTTACACTTTTTTTGCTTTAGCAACTACATTCTCATTAGTTTGAGGACATGGAGGTTATCAGGAAGGCTGGAAAGCTGTGTCATAAACAGAGCAGCTGCTGAAGTCAATGTGACTTTTCTGCTTGCCTTTGCAGAGACTACAGCTGAGCACTTTGCCTCCTGCTAACCCAAACTCATTTGGCACAGAAGCTATTCAGCTGTGTTACCGTCACAGTGGCACAAGAAGTGTGCTCTGGCTTCAATGGGAGCTACACCTCACGCCTGCGGGCACGGGGCAGCATGCAGGCAGCTCTGTGTCTGTGTTTCGGTCACAGCCATGGCACGCATCCAGCACGTGGGACCAGGAGGGAGAGGTGCTGCACAGCCACGCAGTGCCTGCTGCTGCACAGTCCTCCCAGTGCGCAGGGCAGTACTGCAGCCACGGGGCCCCACTTTGTGAGCTGCCAGGGTCTGGTGGTCATGGCATTGCATAGTGAGAATGAGTGCTGCATGCTTCATCATTTCTCTTTCTCCCTCCTCCTGCCCCCTTGAAGATATATTTAATTTTTACATCAGAATTTCCATCTTTCATTTTCGGTAGTCTCTTCTTAGCTTGTTGTAACAGGAAGATCTATTTTATCTAATAGTCTGTGTCACAGCTATACATTTATAGATGGAGAAGGATGATGGACAGGTAGGTGCATGTGTGTATACAGATACACATGCATTTGTGCACAGACAGCAAATCCCCTCCAAGTAAACAAGGGCATGGCTATTCTGTAAGAAAAACGGACTGTAATTTGTCATCTTGGCAGGATAATTAGCCTGGGCAGTACAATGCCCAGCGCGGCTGTACTTTGGCACCCGTGCTAGACTGAGTATCTCTCCATGCACTGTGCAGTCCTGTCTCTACTGCCCTTGCTCATCTTTTTTAAGGAAATGAAGGAGCAGGTGGCTGAGCCAAGTATAGCTTCTGAATGTGAAGTCTGGGAGCAGCACTACTGTTCCCTTCCTGTGCTTCTAACTTACTTGGCCTTAACAATCCTATCCACCACCAGTGTTTCACTACATTGTGAAGGTCTTTCAAGGTGCCTACAGACCACTTTATGCCCTGATGTCTACTCAGATTTTGCATCCTCATACTTCATTTATTTATCCATAGTGATAGTGTAACTATTCAGGTTATTTTCAGTCTGCGATAGAAAAAACATGTATCAGTAAATTAAACTGATGGAAGAAACAAATATTTACTATTCTTACTTGGCTTGATGATGGCATTAGTTTTTGTAGTTTACTGCATTCTTACACTTTGTGTTTTCATTTGAACAGTGGTGATCAGAGTTCGCCATTTTGTTTACCCTCTTTTCCTAGGACTAGCATGCTGTGTTAGCTTTTTGTAACACTAAATCAGAGCAGACCCTGCTTAATATTTTATATATTTAAAAATTGCACTTTTCGTTTTCATTAAAACAGCCTCTTACCAGCATTTTCGAGATAACAAGTTAGAATAAAATAGCCCTTTGTGAATGCTGTTAGAGACATGCTGTCTAGGTCTAATTTCTAAAATGTAATACATTAAAAAATAATAAACTTTCTACCTGTGAAAAATTAATCAGATTAAATAATGACCTTAATACAGTTTCCCTTGGTTGACCTTTATCGAGGAAATAAATTCTTTCTTAGATACTAAAAATAATCATGGCAAAGTACAGACCTCTCTCCTGTTGGCCTTCAATACACTCATTAAGGAGAATCTAAAATACTACCTCACTGAGTAGCAGCTAAACCACGGCAGTGCTGAACACTGTGGTTTTGCCACTTTTTCCTCACAAAAAGTGACACACTGCTAAGTTGCCATGGGGTGTAGCTGAGAAGCACTAACTATATCACATAGCACATAATTTGCTAGTAGCTCCACAGGAACGGCTCAGTCTGCCAAACAGGAGTGTGTTACACCATGCAGTACCTCTGAGGAGTTGGGGATGACTCTTGCACGAATGAAGTACCATCAGCTGCAACCCGCTTAAGCGGTGGCAAATTACTGCGCTTCTATGGGACCCCTGGCTGCAGGGTGCCAAACTCTTAGAAGATCACTGCACTCTGAAATGGAAACTTGCCTCATTTGTATGCTTCAAAAGACAACAGATACTTTATGGGCAGCCAGAGAGATGATGTACATGCATATTGCAACTCTAACTGCTGAGGAGAACCAACCATGGATTTCACCAATGAGCCATTAACTATCAATCTCTGCAACACAGCTTTGTGGTGTATCAATATAAAGGCTTATATTCTTCCTAAACTCTTGAGGCAAAACTAAACCTGCCTCCAGCATAACACAACATTCAGCACTGCACCAAAGCTGCCCTTTTCTATAAGCATCCTGTCTCCTGCTCCCCCCAAACCTCCAACTGGACTTGGGTAGCCCTCACAGGCTGTGAGGAACACCTCCTCTAGTAACAGGCACTTGCAAAGTTTCTGAGAACTGCTTCAATTAGAAGCATTGAACTCACATTCGACTTTGGCAGGTACCATGGGCTGAATGGGATTTACCCGAGGGCACTGCGGGAGCTGGCAGAATTGCTCGCCAAGCTGCTCTCCATCATTTATCAACAGTCCTGGCTCACCAGGGAGGTCCCGGAAGACTGGACGTTAGCAAATGTGATGCGCATTTACAAGAAGGGCAGGAAGGAGGATCTGGGGAACTACAGGCCTGTCAGCCTGACCTTGGTGCTGGGGAAGGTGATGGAGTAAGTCATCCTGAGCACCATCGTGTAACACATGCAAGATGGGTTGCAGGAAAGGCTGTGAATGTCATCTACTTAGACTTTAGTAAAGCCTTTGACACTGTTGCCCACAGTATTCTCCTAGGGAAACATGGCTTGGACAGGTGTAGTCTTCACTGGGTAAAAAGCTGGCTGGGTGGCCGAGCCCAAAGAGTGGTGTGGAGTTACACCCAGCTGTCGGCCGGTCACAAGTGGTGTTCCCCAGGACTCAGTGCTGGGGCCAGTTCTGTTTATTGACAATCTGGATGAGGGGATTGAGTGCACCCTCATTAAGTTTGGAGACAGCACCAAGTTGAGCGTGAGCGTTGGTCTGTTGGAGGGTAGGAAGGCTCTAAAGCTGCCTGGCAGAAAATGACCTGGGTGCTTTGGTCAACAGCAGCCTGAACATGAGCCAGCAGTGTGCCCAGGTGGGCCAAGAGCATTCTGGCTTTTATCAGAAGTAGTATGGCCAGCAGGACCAGGGCAGGGACTGTCCCCCTGTCCCCGGCACTGGTGAGGCCACACCTCGAATCCTGTGTTTGGTTTTGGGCCCCTCACTGCGGGAGGGACGTAGGGGTGCTGGAGCGTGTCCAGGGAAGGGCAACGGAGCTGGGGAAGGGGCTGGAGCACAAGTCTGATGAGGAGCAGCTGAGGGACCTGGGGCTGTTTAGCCTGGAGAGGAGGGGGCTCAGGGGGGACCTTGTTGCTCTCTCCAGCTGCCTGACAGGGGCTGCGGGCAGGTGGGGGTCGGTCTCTTCTCCCAGGTAACAAGAGACAGGATGAGAGGAAATAGCCTCAAGTTGTGCCAGAGGAGGTTTAGATTGGATATTAGGAAAACTTCCTTCACTGAAAAGGTGGTGAAGCATTGCATCAGGCTGCCCAGGGATGTGGTGAGGTGTTAAAAAATGTGTCGATGTTGGTGCTTAGGGACACAGTTTAGTGGTGGACTTGGCAGTGCTGCGTTAATGGTTGGACTCAATCTTAAAAGCCTTTTCCAACCTAAACAGTTCTATGATTCTGTCTACAGTCTTCTTTGAACAGAGAATGAAGACTTGAGGCACTCAAAAAGGCTAATTTTACTTGGTGATGATGTTTTCTATTTTCTAAGCATTTCAGCAGTGCTTTGCGGGTGAAGAGGAAGATTTTTAATGGTTTGACACGGGATCTTATCCTTGATCTTTCAAGAACTGCAAAAGAGCCACTGTACAGACACTGTCCCTTCTCCAAACACACTTTTGAATACAGCGCAAATGACTTAACAGCTATTACCCACTCCAAGCAAGGTCAGACTGTACAGAGCTAGTTTTACTGGGACATCCCAAAAGCCAAATACTGGTTTAAACCTACAGGCCCATACAAAGCGTGATTACACTGAGGGCCCCCCATGTTTCTGCCCACAGTGCCCTGGTGAATCTGCTGCCTGAGCAGTTCTGTGTGGTTCCCCCATCCCTCTGTGGAAACTACTGCTCCTTGCCAGGTTGAAAACATATAAATTACACCTCCCCAGGCTAGAACCACTTACTATTTCCAAGCAGCCCTCTCCATACAGCCAGGACTGGGAGCCTGCATCCCCTTCTGCTGAACTTCAGCATGGGCTCCCCATGCCTGCTTACCCCATGCTGGCTGCTTAGATAGAGCCAAATTGCAGCAATCCCTGAACACCACAGCCACCTGTATATTTCTATAGCATCCACATGGGGACAGGCAAACACTCCTCAGAATGCTGCAACTCATTATGGGTAACAACAGCATCGTGGAAGCCTGTCGCTTGACAATGTGCAAACAGTTTGCAGGGTTGGTGTTGCTCATGTTGGGTGACTTGCGAATGGAAAAATATACTTCTATTGTGTATTGGTAAAGAGCAACAATCAGTGCCAGAAAGATAAACCGCATTCCAGCCATCCAGGCTGGTGCAATCCTGAAAACTGTTTTTTTATGCTATGAGTGAATTACCTGATTCTGCTCATGTTGTTGCTACATTATTGATCCAGGTCTGTGCTACAGCTTTATCATTTGATCAGCTGGGCTTAGTGCTCTTAGTCCAAACAGTGAAATTAATAAATTCTCTTCTTGCAATAATAAAGACAAAAGGTAATATTCCTCAGTACTTATCTAATGGGTTTTGAGAACCAGCTGCCTGCAACATTCATTTGATAAACTGCACCATTCTTCGGCTTTATGAAACCTTGTGGTTTATCAATACTTTATAATAAATGCAAGTCTTTCTCAGACTTTAAACAATGAGACAGTCAGTGGTAACTTAAAGTTACCATTTCTGCATGCAGCATTTGAAGGGTCGACAAGCTGCTGCCCTTTCTGTTTCTGGCTAGCTGTGTGTCTTTACACAGCCACAAACCACAGCTTGATGAGAAAGCATTCAAATGTATACCAGCACAACTATAAATCTTACAAGGTAAGAAGCATTAATCACCATCCACCAGCTCTGAAGTATACTTAATTGTAAAGTTTTGAGTTACAACTGACATTTGCTAGAAGCAAACAGGTGTAAAAACTAGAAGCTACTTACCA